>NC_134397.1:255441685-255763513 GCF_050003625.1 Haematobia irritans | reverse complement strand
ACAAGAGAAACCCAAAAATAAAAGTACAGATTAAAAAGTTTTCCATATTTTTTATTAACATAGTGTACCATCTCAGGGCATTAGCCGACTTAAATTTTATGTGTATAGATTATAAATTTTGTTCAGATTTTTTTACATTTTGCATTTTCATTGTCTTCACAAATGTTAAACTTCTCTAATATTACACTTTTGTTTAGCCTTGGTGCCATTATGATCATTTTCTGCACTGCTTGTTGCGAACAAAACACACGACTAAACAGCAAACTCAAACGACTTACGCATATTCATTCCCTAACAACTACAACACAATTATCTTAACTGCCGTTAGTCTTTAGTCATTGTCTTCAGAATTATTGTTGCTACTGCTATCGACTTGTGTCTTTACGAAGTCGTTGTTGTTGCAGACGAAATCATTTTATGTGTAACTGTTTCATTTCATTTTTGTTCAAGTCATATTCATGGTTGTAGCTGTAGCAGTAGTCTTTTGACAAAATGTGTTTATGCGTTCGGTATGCATTAGTTAATTTTTGTCTGCTATTGCTATTTTTTCGTCAGCAATTCAAACCCTGCATATACCAACACCATGTACCAAATTTTAGCTCAACGGATGAAATTTGCTTCCCTTTGAGGCTTCACAAGCCAAATCTGGAGATCGGTTTATATGTGGGCTATATATATTTATGGATTAATTATATATATTATGGAATGTTGACCAATTTTTGCGTGGTTGCAAGAGACCATATACCAACACCATGTACCAAATTTCAGCCGGATCGGATGAAATATGCTTCTCTTAGAGGCTCCGCAAGCCAAATCTGAGGGTCCGTTTATATGGGGGCTACACGTAAAAGTCGACTAGATATTTAGACACTCAAAATTTTTCTATAGAAAATTTTGTCAAAATTTTATTTCTACAGAAATATCTTTTTTTATAGAAAACTTTGTCACAATTTTATTTCTATAGCAAATTTTGTCAAAATTTTATTTCTATAGAAAATTTTGTCAAAACTTTTAATTCTATGGAAAGTTTTGTCAATTTTTGTACACTCCACCATATGATGGGGGGTATATTAACTTTGTCATTCCGTTTGTAACACATCGAAATATTGATCTAAGACCCCATAAAGTATATATATTCTGGGTCGTGGTGAAATTCCGATCTGAGCATTTCCGTCGTCTGTTGAAATCACGCTAACTTCCGAACGAAACAAGCTATTGACTTGAAATTTGGCACAAGTAGTTATTATTGATGTAGGTCGGATGGTATTGCAAATGGGCCATATCGTTCCACTTTTATGTATAGGCCCCTATATACGGACCCCCAAATTTGGCTTGCGAATCCTCTAAGAGAAGCAACTTTCATCCGATCGGATCTTCTACATGAGCCTTTGGTAATCATAAATGAACTAAAAATATTGGTATTTTTACTAAAAAAGCTATAACTAAAGAAAAATATAAAATTTCATAATTAAATATGTAATTATTTAATAAATAAAATTTTATTGTATTAGTAATTTTATATACACTAAGGTGTTAGTGTATGGTCTCTAACAACCATGCAAAAATTGGTCCACATCGGTTCATAATTATATATAGGCCCCATATAAACCGATCACCAGATTTGACTATCGGAGCCTCTTGAAAGACCAAAATTCATCTGATTCAGTTGAAATTTGGAACGTGGTGTTAATATATGGCGTCAAACACCCATGCAAAAATTGGTCGAAATCGGTCCATAATTATATATAGCCCCTATATAAACCAATCCCCAGATTTGAAATTGGGTACGTGATGTTAGTATATGGTATCCAACAACCATGCAGGAATTGGTTCATATCAGTACATAAATATATATATCCCCCAAATAAACCGATCCCCAGATTTGACCTCCGGTGCCTTTTGGAGAAGCAAAATACATCCGATCTGGTTGAAATTTGGTACGTGGTGGTAGTATATGATATTTAACAACTATGCCAAAAGTGGTCCACATCAGTCCATAATCATATATAGCCCCCATATAAACCGATCCCGAGATTTAGTTTTGGAGCATCTTGGAGGAGCAAATTTCATCCGAGTCAGTTGAAATTTGTTACATTGAGCTAGTATGTGGCCGTTAACAACCATGCCTAACTAGGTCCATACCTATACATACCTTTTTTGTCTAATATATATCACGTATGGACTAACTCACAATTTAGAAAATGATGTTAAGAAGTTTTAAGATACCCAACCCAAGTAATTCGATTGTGGATGACAGTCTTTCGCAGAAGTTTATACGCAATCCATGGTGGAGGGTACATAAGATTCGGCCTGGCCGAACTTACGGCCGTATATACTTTTTCCACTTGAGACTTTCGTACAATAGAATTTCGTGCAATAAAATGCTGTTTAAATGTACAGTTATTTCTATTCCACATCCATAGATCTTTCCTTCATATAGCGATATTACTGATCCTTTCTGTTTTAAGAACCTACTTTTTAATTGATTAATAGAAAACAAATCACCATCATCCCTTTGCCAATGTTTACCCTATATTGGTAAAGCCCATAAACTTAACGAAAGGATTACTTATCCAACAGAATACAACAGTCATCTCCCATTGTCATTAAGCGAGGCAGTGAAGGCATCAGTATCATCAAAAATTGTCTATCTTCATAGTCAGTGGGCAACAAGAACTAAATCCAAGAATCATCATTACCACCAACCCCACTGACACAAAAGCCTCTACGCAATCTAACTTTGACTTAATCATTTCCATTTAGAAGTTTTATGATTGTTGTTTTTGCCATTTGTTGTCCACCCACTCCTCTGTGAGACCATGATTTCATTGAAGGGAGCAAAATGATTAAATACTAGTTTTGCATTCGTTGGACACCAACCATCCAACCAACCCTCAACCCATTTTGGGCCAAAGAGTGTGAACAAGAATTATGATTTGTTGAGCCCAAGGCTATATTATAATTAGTCACTCTTACTAAGCTTCTGCCATTCCCTCAATTTCATCTCCATGGAATGATATTCTCTGGTGACCATAAACTGAGTAATTAATAATCGACGAGAAAATTGGTATTAATTTTCACAACAGGATTATCACTGAATTTCTACTTTCGAAAGATTTGACTTGTCCAATTGAAGATGAAATGTAATTTATTATAAGGATTTAAGGGAATGAAACAAAATGTTTCCTATGGCCATATATACTAACGGCATTTATAGTAAAAATTTATTGGGCTAAATATTTTATTAGAGATAGAATGCTCAAAAAAAAAATAATGAAACGATTGAAAACGGATTATTCAAACGTTGTTTTTCGTTACATTTATTTATACCTCTTCTAAACGTTCAAACTTTTATGCAGATCAAAATGGTTTGGTGTTTTTCCATGAATAAAAACCTTTTAATTGTCAATCCGTAGTTCGATCCTTCCTTCGAGCAGAAAGTAAAACAAAATTAAAAATTTAGTATATCCGACCAAACAAAGTAAGTGTTGCCGATAACAAGATATCTCAAAACATCTTAACATTGTCTACTAAGTCAATGCTTACACTGAAAAGAGAATTCTCTTTTCAGAGGGACGAAATTTTATACAAACAAAGATTTTATTTAACAAAAAAAAAAAAAAAAAAAAAAGTATATACGGCCGTAAGTTCGGCCAGGCCGAATCTTATGTACCCTGAGGGCTATATATAACTATAGACCGATATGGACCTAGTTAGGCAAGGTTGTTAACGGGCATATACTAGCACAATGTACAAAATTTCAACTGACTCGCATGAAATTTGCTCCTCCAAGTGGCTCCAAAACCAAATCTCGGGATCGGTTTATATGAGGGCTATATATGATTATGGATTGATATGGACCACTTTTGGCATAGTTGTTAAATATCATATACTACCACCACGTACTAAATTTCAACCAGATCGGATCAATTTTGCTCCTCCAAAAGGCACCGGAGGTAAAATCTGGGGTCAGGTTAATATGGGGGCTATATATAATTATGGACCAATTACGACCAATTTATGCATTGGTGTTTGAGGCTGAATTTCAACTGAATCAGAAGAATTTTGGTCTTCCAAGAGGCTCCGGAGGTCAAATCTGGTGATCGGTTTATATGGGGGTTATATATAAATATGGACCGATGTGGACCACTAACTAACACCATGTACCAAATTTTAAGCGGGTCGGATGAAATTTGCTTCTCTTAGAGGCTCCGCAAGCCAAATCGGGGGGTCGTTTTATATGGGAGCTATATATAATTATAGCTCCCATGCATAATTGCTAGAGACCATATTCCAACACCATGTACCAAATTTCTGGCGCATAGGATGAAATTTGCTTCTCTTAGAGGCTCCGCATGCCAAATCGAGAGATCGGTTTATATGGGGGCTATATATAATTATTGACCGATGTGGACCAATTTTTGCATGGTTGTTAGAGATCATATGCTGACACCATGTACCAAATTTCAAACGGATCGGATGAAATTTGCTTCTCTTAGAGGCTCCGCAAGCCAAATCAGGTGATCGGTTTATATGGGGGCTATATATAATTATATACCGATGTGGACCAATTTTTGCATGGTTGTCAGAGACCATATACTAACACCATATACAAAATTTCAGCCTGATCGGATGAAATTTGCTTCTCTTAGAGGATCGGCAAGCCAAATTTGGGGGTCCGTTTATATGGGGGCTATACTTAACTGTGGACCGATATGGCCCATTTGCAATACCATCCGACCTACATCAATAACAACTACTTGTGCCAAGTTTCAAGTCGAAAGCTTGTTTCATTTGGAAGTTAGCGTGATTTCAACAGACGGACGGACATGCTTAGATCGACTCAGAATTTCACCACGACCCAGAATAAATAATTTATGGGATCTTAGAGCAATATTTCGATGTGTTACAAATATAAACCGATCCCCAGATTTGACCTCCGGATCCTCTTGGAGGAGCAAAATACATCCGATCCGGTTGAAATTTGGCACGTGTTGTTAGTATAAAGTCTGTAACAACCATGCATAAATTTATTCATATTGGTCCATAATTATATAGAGTCCCCATATAGTCGGATCCCCAGATTTGATCTCCGCAGCCTCTTTTAGGAGGCTGCAGAGATCAAATTGTTCACAGGATTGCCACCGAAATCCTGTGAACAACAAATACATGGACAGACGGACGGATGGACAGACGGACACCAAGCGCTAGATCGACTCAGGAGGTGATTCTTAGTCGATCGGTATATATTTTATGGGGTCTAAAATTAATATTTCTTGTAGGCACATTTTTTGGCAGATCAAAATTATTATACCCTAACCACTATGTGGTTTAGGGTATAATGACTTTAAAACAATGTGTTGAAACATTTTATTAATTTTGAAGATTTTTTCAGAAATATTAAATCCATTTTGACTTCATTAATACGAAATTTTGATTCATGTTAGGATACACATTTTTATATCGAATCTCTTAGCTATAAGGACAAACAGACTTCATTGAAAAGTTTAGAGACTTTTAGACAAGGAAAAAACTTTATTTCAGAGAAATACGTCTTCTATTCTAAGCAAAATTCGTATTTGAAGCATGTGAAGTATTTGGCCTCTCGACAATATTCTTTGCGGTGCACCATCTACTATTTAATATGTGATAGAAAATGGACCGAAATGGACCAAATTCTGTTTGGTCTGACCATCGGACCAAATTTAAAAATTAGAAATCTTTTGGACCAATTTTGGTCCGATCGGACCAAAACGGCAACGCTGATTGGAATTGAAAGTCTATACACAGAATAGAAGTAACTACTCTCCGAAAGTTTTTTTTTTTGTTTTGCAACAGACGTAGAGAAGAGGTTTTGTTATATTTGTAATGTGTGTGTATGTTTATGTTTGCAACAACCTCCATCGACATCAGTCCGTGGTATACCTACGAATATTCTTACTCAGATCTAGTGTTACCTAATTTCGCTTTTTTCCCCTTTATTGTATAATAAATGTATATGCGCACATTTTTCAACCAAAATTGAAACTATCCATAATTTTAATTAAATTTTCGAGAACTAATATCAGAAATAAGAGAATGCTAGGATATAGTACAATAGTAAAGCAAATATGAATGTCCTTACACTGAAAAAAAGCATGCCCGGTTCCAAAGATTTTGTCTTTACTTTAACAGTTTGGGTATTAATTCCGAGCAAAAGAAGCGGAGAATACAAGTAAGGATACTTTAAAGACGTAATTCTCTTTTAAATTTGGGGGTTATGTACTTGCTTCTAGGAAGCAAATGTTAATTTTTCATTTTTTAGATTTTTTTCGTCAGTTGTTATCAAAATCCTTTAAAAACGAGTTATTTTTTTTCCATATTAAGACTCGACTTCCAGTAGAAATTATGCTATGTTTCAAGTAAACAGCGTCTTTAAAATAAAGTGTTGAAAAACGTGTCTTATTTTTTTACGATTTTTTGAGATGCAAAAAGGAATAAATTTAAAGACAATTTTATTAATTTTAAAGAATTTTTCTTAATTATTAAAGTCACGTTGACCTTACCTCAAAAATTTTATCTTTCATGTTATGATACACATTTTTAAGTAAAATCACTTAATTATAAGGACAGTACAACTTCATTCAAAAGTTTATTGCCTTTTGGAGAAGAAAAAAAAACTTTATTTTAGAGAAATGCGTCTTCCATGTTAAGCATTTGCATTCTTATTCTAAGGACATGGAATCTTTGACTTCACGACAATATTTTTTTCAGTGTAGAAAACTAAAAAATTAAATATAAATAAGATCGTTTAATTTCATTTATTTGACGTTCATTACAACCATCTTTGTAGTAATACGGGATGAAATTGATCGAAAGTACTGTTGTTACTTTTACAACACATACTAAAGATATATTTTGACATTTGCCGTTTTTGAAAACAATTACTAAAAAAACACATTGTGTTTTCCCCAATGTACGTACGTACAAAAATACATATCGTACATTTTAAACGTTTGCTCACACTACGCTAAGTACTAGCTAAATTTGAATTTACCTACATAGTGTAATTTCAAAGTTACACATTTCATTCAAGTAATATTTTATTCGGAGCGGAGCGGTTTTTCATTTGGAAACCGCTCCGCTCCGGATTTTAGAAATGCCGCTCCCGCTCCGCTCCGGCTAAAAAAGGGCTTGCTCCGCTCTGGATCCCTGGTTACAAACGGAATGACAAAGTTAATATACCCCCCATCCAATGGTGGAGGGTATAAAAATATGGGAAACATTTAAATCTGAAGCAATTTTAAGGAAACGTCGCAAAAATTTATTTATGATTTATCGCTCGATATATATGTATAAGAAGTTTAGGAAAATTAGATTCATTTTTACAACTTTTCGACTATGCAGTGGCGATTTTACAAGGGAAATGTTGGTATTTTGACCATTTTTGTCGAAATCAGAAAAACATATATATGGGAGCTATATCTAAATCTGAACCGATTTCAATCACATTTGGCACGCATAGCTACAATGCTAATTCTACTCCCTGTGCAAAATTTCAACTAAATCGGAGTTAAAAATTGGCCTCAGTGGTCATATTAGTGTAACTCGGGCGAAAGCTATATATGGGAGATATATCTAAATCTGAACCGATTTCAACCAAATTTGGCACGCATAGCTACAATGCTAATTCTACTCCCTGTGCAAAATTTCAATTTAATCGGAGTAAAAGATTAGCCACTGTGGTCATATGAGTGTTAATCGGGCGAACGATATATATGGGAGCTATATCTAAATCTGAACCGATTTCAATAAAATTTGGCACACTTGACTACACTACTAATTGTACTCCTAGTGCAAAATTTCAACCAAATTGGGGTAAAACTCTGGCTTCTGGGACCGTATTAGTCCATATCGGGCGAAAGATATATATGGGAGCTATATCTAAATCTGAACCGATTTCAATAAAATTTGGCACACTTGACTATAGTACTAATTGTTCTTCTTGTGCAAAATTTTAAGCAAATTAGGGTAAAACGCTGGCTTCTGGGGCCATATAAGTCCATATCGGGCGAAATATATATATATATATATATATATATATATATATATATATATATATATATATATATATATATATATATATATATATATATATATATATATATATATATATATATATATATATATATATATATATATATATATATATATATATATATATATATATATATATATATATATATATATATATATATGCACTAACTTATAATACCCTGTTCCACAGTGTGGCGCAGGGCAGGGCTTGGAACCGGAGTGCATATATATATATATATATATATATATATATATATATATATATATATATATATATATATATATATATATATATATATATATATATATATATATATATATATATATATATGCACTAACTTATAATACCCTGTTCCACAGTGTGGCGCAGGGCAGGGCTTGGAGCCGGAGTCGGAGTCTTGGAGTCGGAGTCTGAAGATTTTGCTGGAGTCGGAGTCGTAAACATTTTGCTCGACTCCGACTCCGGCTAATCCAAATTTTTAAAAACACTTCACATTTTTGTAACTAAGCAAGTTTTTACGCAAATTAGTTTCCATTGCGTTATTCATTCGATCAATGTACAGCATGATTGTAAATGAAAATCAACTTCCAATTACGGCTATCTTTTTATGTTTCCTAGAATGTTATACTAGCAGATGGGCTGGATCGATCCTTTTTAATGCCCATATCAATTTATTTGAAATATTTCGAACAATCGAAATTATTTTTTTTTAATTTTATTTTAAGGCCATAACATATGTGGAATATTGACAGAAATTTTTTTTTTAAGTTGTTTTTTTCATAGAAAATTTTATCAAAATGTTATTTCTATAAAAAATTTACTCAAAATTTTATAGAAATAAAATAGAAATATTTTTTTCTATAGAAACTTAGTCAAAATTTTATTTCTATAGAAAATTGAATGAAAATTTTGTTTCTATAGAATATTTTGCAAAATTTTATTTCTATAGAAAATTTTGCAAAATTTTGTTTGTTACACAAAAATGTTTTCAAAATTTTATTTCTATTGATAATTTTATTTCTATAAAAATTTAAGTCAAAATTTTATTTCTATAGAAAATTTTGTCAAAATTTTATTTCTATAGAAAATTTTGTCAAAATTTTATTTCTATAGAAAATTTTGTCAAAATTTTATTGCTATAGAAAATTTTGTCAAAATTATATTTATAGTAATAGATTTTTTTATTAAAAAATTTGATCAAAATTTTATTTCTATAGAAAATTTTGTCAAAATTTTATTTCTATAGAAAATTTTGTCAAAATTTTATTTCTATAGAAAATTTTGTCAAAATTTTATTTCTATAGAAAATTTTGTCAAAATTTTATTGCTATAGAAAATTTTGTCAAAATTTTATTTTTATAGAAAATGTAGTCAAAATTTTGTTTCTGTAGAATATTTTGCAGAATTTTATTTACTACACAAACATTTTTTAAAATTGTGTTTTTATTTACAATTTTTTAAAATTTTATTTCTATAAGAAAAAATTCTCAAATTTTATTTCTATAGCAAATTTTCTCAAAATTTTTTTTCTTACTCATGCTCACTGATACTCACTGCTATAAAAAATGTACTCAAAATTTGATTACTATAGAAATTTTTTTTTCTATATAAAATTTAGTCTAAATTTTATTTCTATAGAAAATTTAGTCAAAATTTTGTTTCTATAAAATATTTTGCAAAATTTTCTATTTGCAAAATTTTTACGAAATATTTCGTACTTTTAATGAAAAGTTTCTTTGGTTGTAAAAAAAAGACAAATTTCGTACTTTTAACGAAATTTTTCGTTCTTTTTACGAAGAAAATTCTTTCGGTGTAACCTAACATATCAAAACTTTGATCGATATAGCCCATCTTCGAACTTGACCTGTCTTCAAACAAAACACGAATCTGTGCCAAACTTCAGGACGACAACGCCATGCTTATATCGTTTTAGAATTTCTCCCTGATCAAGAATATATAATTTATATAGTCGGAAATCGATATTTCGATGTATTACAAACGGAATGACAAACTTATTATACCCCCATCACCATTCTATGGTGGGTAAGGAAGGGTAAGGAGTTCCAAAGACGAGTAGTGTATATGAAGAATTGCCTTTCGGATACTAGTGATCGTATCATAGGATGTATTATTTTCAGTCCTCTGTTCGAACGGGCAAACTGGATACAGTTATAGAGGTTTGGTGGGCTTTTAGTATAAACTATTTTATGAATTTGAACCAGACATTTTACTTTCAACAGATTTTCGAATGTAATATTGAATATTTTATAAGCATACTCTGATATTCGGTCATAGCGTGGCTTGTTGAAAATATATCGAGCAATGTTGTTGTAGGCAATTTTTAATTTTTGGGAGTCTGAATAGTTTGAGCTTGCAAAGATTTCACATCCATACAAAAGTTTTGGAATTAGATATGTTTTTGCTAACAACATTCGAATGGGTTGCGGCGTACTTGTCCGAACAGCCCATAGATTACGTAGCATTCCGTGAACATTTCCGACTGCGCTAAGAATATGATCTGACCATGTAAGTTTTGAATTAAATATTAATCCCAAATTCTTATGCGATTGAACAAAATCAATTGCAACATTTTCAATGCATAGTTTGGTAGAGATACTTTTAATTTCCACTGTTTTAGTTTTTGCTATAGCCAAATATTTTGTTTTTGAGGGATATAAATGGAGACCATTATTACGACCTTACTATTTGCCAAATAAAATACAGTAAAACCTCTCATAAATGACTCTCAGGGTCGCTTAAATTAATTTTTTTCATATTTGGATGTGGACTTATGAGAGTTGAGTTATAATGTGATAATATAGCAAATATCTCACGAAAATGGTTCACTTTTAAGAGATATACGGTGTTCAGAGTATCCATGTTTGAGAGGTTTCACTGTATCCTTATATATAATAAGACCTTAAAAGTTTTGTAGCCCAATACTTGTCTCTTTTAAAGACACTTCACATTCTCCTAAATAGATGGATTCTACTTCAAATAAAGTTTGCGAAAGAAAAAATTTTTGTAATATTAATTAAGGCGATTTGAGGCAGTAACATTCACGAAAACTTCCCAAAAATTAGGCAATGATATGCACAGCTAATAATATTCTCGTTATGCGGACTGATATCTAAACGCCCCCAAGACAATCATGCTCGTCACCATTATTGTGTCCAGTGAGGTCACCATAAAACTTTGTTAACTTCAATGTTTCTCTTGTAAACAAGAAAATGTTTTTTGTTTAATGTCTATAACAAATATCTAATATGTTAAATTTAACTTTGCCTATTACTTTATGAAAAATGCGAGTGAAGAGGTTCGGAGGGGGGTCTATGTTCTACGTAGCTGTGGCTTGTTGTGTGGCATGTTTTACAAAATGTCAAGAACTTTTTTTCAAAATACTTGCCCTTAAGATGTGAGTGGGCGATCCGAAAGCTTCACCAACTGCTTTCAATAACCAAAAAGAAACTTTCAATTGCAAAGAAAGTTTTTCGTCAAAAGCACCAGCATAACATCATGGACATTTCATATTTAAAATAAGGAAACGGAAATGATGGGTGGGGGGATTTGTATACCGACATCATTTGAAGATACCAACAGAGGCTAAAGCTGGCAAACATCATTATAAACAAGAAGAACAGCATCAACATCGACAAGAAGCCACTATGCTTTTGACTTTAAGCAAAAAAGTCATTAAAAAGATTTCAGCATATATCCGCGGGAAGTTTTAATATTTACAAAATTTCCGTTTTAATCATTAACAAAACATTAAATGTTTCCTTCTTTCCTCCACCTTCTCTTGAGAGCAGAATAGCTTTCATTTATGACCAGTCGCTGATACAAATGTATCAGCAGGAAATATTAAGACCCCTCATCTGTTGTTAGCTTTATTTGTTGGCTAACATCATTGAAATGAAAAGAATTTAATTCCCCTACAATATACAACAAGTGTTTACTTTTTCATTAAAATCCTTGGGGCAAGCTATAACGTATATGCAAATATTTCGCAAAAAAATTCTCTTAGATCTTCTTAGAATGATGACATAGAATTGGCAGGTTCACTATTTTAGTGAAGGATCAAATGTCCAAGGTAAAGAAAGGTTTTTGTGTCTACCAATGGCATTGGAAGAGAGATTGCATACTATGTCAAGGGAGGAATTGCAATTTAAGGAGTTTTCATATATCCTCCACTACACTCAAAAAAGGTGACACTAAAGCCGAATTTACTTTTGTTCAGATCAAGGATATTATAGTGGGTTAGTTAAAATTACCCCAATATCAGGAAGTTCCTTCACTTTAATAATAACAAATGAGACATATAAATTTCCCAAATTCAAATTTCGGACAAATTGTACATTAAGATAGAGTTTGCAATTTTGTATGACCGTGCAAATAAGTTCAATGCTAATTTATGCAGAAGAACAATTTTGGACACAAATAGTAAATATGAACTAGGCGCCAATATTTTATTCTTTGCTTTGGTTTATTTTTTTGATTCTGTGAAAACGAACAAATTCGAAAACGAATCCTGATTTGAACAATGCATTATGCAAATTTCAAAAATTAGAATGCAATTTAGTTCTGTTTGCTTGAAACTTTCATTAAATTTGTAAACACATGCCATAAATAACACTAGGCAACAAATCACAAACTTTTCTCTGTGAATTGTTTCTAGCATATTTTTTCTTATTGATTATGACCTACTAAACACGAAAATGATTTTTAAAAAATTTTCTGTCGATTGGTTTTCGAGATATAATTTTTTTTTTAATTTTTGGAGGTACACCTACAATTTTGAGCATATCTTTCGTTTTCTTTGACCTTTTTGATCCGAATTAAAGAAAATTGAGCCGTCTACCACTCATTCTCAGAAAATTTTCAAATCGGGTAAGTAGTTTGGATGTTAGCGGCTTAAAAAGGTAAAAAAACGGCGTTTTTTAAGTAAAAATGTGGCAAAAAAAAAACATATAAAAATTCATATAAAATATAAAAAAAATTTCTGACGGCAATTTTTTGTTTTTTTACGTGTAGCTGGAATCTTTACAAAGAAATTAAGCCCTTACTTAACAAAATCTGACAACAAATTTTTTATATTTTATATGAATTTTTATATGTTTTTTTGCCACATTTTTACTTAAAAAACGCCGTTTTTTTACCTTTTTAAGCAGCTAACATCCAAACTACTTACCCGATTTGAAAATTTTCTGAGAATGAGTGGTAGACGGCTCAATTTTCTTTAATTTGAGTAGTATTCGGATCAAAAACGTCAAAGAAGACGAAAGATATGCTCAAAATTGTAGGTGTACCTCCAAAAATTAAAAAAAAAAAATTAAAAAAATTATATCTCGAAAACCAATCGACAGAAAATTTTTTAAAAATCATTTTCGTATTCAGTAGGTCATAATCAATAAGAAAAAATATGCTAGAAACAATTCACAGAGAAAAGTTTGTGATTTGTTGCCTAGTGTTATGTTAGAAACAATTCACAAAATGGTTGTTGGCTAGTGTAATCTACCAAAATTTGGAGAAATATTATTTTGGAAAATTTTATTTCTATGGAAAATATTGTCAAAACTTTATTTCTATAGAAAATTTTGTCAACATTTTACTTGAAACTTTCAATATTTTGTCAACATTTTATTTTTTGTCAAATTTATATTTCTATAAAAAATTTTGTCAAAATGTTATTTCTATAGAAAATTTTGTCAAAATTTTATTTCTATGGAAAATTTTGTCATAATTTTATTATTTATGGATATTTTATCAAAATTTATTTCTATAGAAAAAAGTTTCGAAACTTTATTTCAATAAAAAGTATTAAAATAGATATTTTTTCAAAATTTTATTTCTATAGAAAATTTTGTCAGAATTTTATTTCTTTTCAAAAATTTATTTCTTTAGACAATTTTCTTAAAATTTTATTTCTACGGAAAATTTTGTCAAAATTTTGTTTCTATAGAAAATCTTGCCATCATATTATTTCTTTTCAAATTTTTATTTCTATAAAAAATGTTGTCAAAATTTTGTTTCTATAAAAAATTTTGTCAAAATTTTGTTTCTATAGAAAATTTTGTAAACATTTTATTTCTATAGAAAATTTTGTTAAAATTGTATTTCCATAGGAATTTATGTCAAAATTTTATTCGTATCGAAAATTATGTCAAGATTTTATTTCTATAGAAAATTTTCATAAAATTTTATTTCTACGGAAAATTTGTTACTATTTTATTTCCATAGAAAATGTTGTCGAAATGAAAGAAAATTTTGTCAAAATTTTATTTCTATAAAAATTGTGTAAAAATTTTATTTCTATAGAATATTTTGTCAAAGTTTTATTTCTATGGAAAATTTTGTCATAATTTTATTTTTATGGCCAATTTTATCAAAATTTATTTGTATAAAAAAAAAAATTTCAAAACTTTATTAAAAAGTATTAAAATAGATATTTTTTAAAAATTATATTTCTATAGAAAATTTGTCAACATTTTATTTCTTGTCAAATTTATATTTCTATAAAAAATTTTGTCAAAATTGTGTTTCTATAAAAAATTTTGTCAACATTTTATTTCTATAGAAAATTTTGGCAAAATTTTATTCGTATCGAAAATTGTGTCAAGTTTTTATTTCTATAGAAAATTTTCTTAAAATTTTATTTCTACGAAAAATGTTGTTACTATTTTCTTTCCATAGAAAATTTTGTCGAAATGTTTTTCTATCGAAAATTTTATCAACATTTTATTTCTATAGAATATTTTGTCAAAGTTTTATTTCTATGGAAAATTTTGTCATAATTTTATTTCTATGGACAATTTTATCAAAATTTATTTCTATAAAAAAAAATCAAAACTTTATTTCAGTAAAATTATTAAAATAGACATTTTTTAAAAATTTTATTTCTATAGAAAATTTTGTCAGAATTATATTTCTTGCCAAATTTTTATTTTTATAGAAATTTTTGTCAAAATTTTGTTTCTATAGAAAATTTTGTCAACATTTTATTTCTTGTCAAATTTATATTTCTATAAAAAATTTTGTTAACATTTTATTTCTTTTCAAATTTTTATTTCTATAAACAATTTTTTTTTCTAACGAAAATTTTGTCAAAATGTTATTTCTATAGAAAATTTTGCCAAAATGTTATTTCTATAGAAAATTTTGTCAAAATTGTATTTCCATAGGAATTTATGTCAAAATTTAATTCGTATCGAAAATGTCAAGATTTTATTTCTATAGAAAAGTTTGTCAACATTTTATTTCTTGTCAAATTTATTCTATTTCTATAAAAAATTTTGTCAAATTTTTATTTCTATACAAAATTTTCTTAAAATTTCATTTCTACGGAAAATTTTGTTACAATTTTATATCCATTGAAAATTTTGTTTTTATAGAAAATTTTGTCAACATTTCATTTTTATAGAAAATTTTGTCAAAATTGTATTTCTATAGATAAAAAAAATTGTCAAAATGTTATTTCAGCTTAAAACCATGCATTGACTAAACTACAAGAGTAACATTGACTGCAAAATGGTTGGATGGGCAGCAGTTTCAGAATTACCACATGCCTCATGCCTCTTCTTGCAGCAAAAAAAAATATTTCTTTCAAAAAATTTGTAAAAATTTTAATGCTATAGAAAATTTTGTCAAAATTGTATTCCTATAGAAAATTTTGTCAAAATTTTATTTCTATAGAAAATTTTTTCAAAATTTTATTTCTATAGAAAATTTTTTCAAAATTTTATTTCTATAGGGAAAAAATTGTCAAAATGTTATTTCCATAGAAAGTATAATACTTTAGTCTATTTCTACTTTCTGTAGAAATAGACTAAATATTGGTACAGGTTGTGGAATTAAATTTCTTGGTCTTGGGCCCAAATTTAGTTTATATCAGTCTATGTTTGATATTGCATTCATATATATCGATGTCTAGACTACACACTATAGCCGGCAGATGTATTTGTTTAAGGGGTTTTTTTAGTATAGCCACTAAGACCGGTATCCAGATCCAGTCAAAATAATTACATCCTACTGAAATTCGTTACATCGTGTCGGTAAGTAACCGCACAAAAATTGCACCATATCGGTCCATAATTACACAAAGTCCCACATAGAGCGGTAGAATTTTTTAGCGTCCTAAAGGCTTTTATTTCGCCTAATCTTACTTAAATTCGATAAATAAATAAATAACCCCTAAATACAAAAAAAAAATAATGAACATTTTTCATTTATGCATTGAAAAGCTTCACTATTTTTTTTTTTTGTCAAATAGAAAATTAATTCGCAGTGAAGAAAAATGTCATAGTAATTATGAAATCGTTTCGTTGGCTTTAATGGCAAGGATAAATTTCGTAAATATTATAAATTTTTTTCAATCAGTTCAAATTCTCGAAATCTGACTCTATAGTCTGATTATTGCCCTAAATTATGCTATAAATAGCATCATTTAACTATGTCTTCTCTCGTTTGTGTCATGTATCGTCGGGGTCAATAACTTGCAAAACCAAGTAAAAATATTATCTATTCATGGTTTGTATTCAGCATATGGTATAAAGATTGAGTTCTTGTACACAGAAAAAATATCCATTTTTAAATTGGTACAAAATGAATTTATTAAAAATTATTCGTTTAACTAAATTTTCTTTTCGAAATTTATTCCAGCCCAATGCAACTTACCTTATCCCAAGAATGGGCAAAAGCATTTCTGAACTAAATGTTGGTATACAGCTCAATGGACGTACAATTTAATTTTATGTAAACTAAAGCATAAAATATGTTCGTACTATTCGAAAAAGTAACAAGTATATACGGCCGTAAGTTCGGCCAAGCCGAATCATATGTACCCTCCACCATGGATTGCATAGAAACTTGTACTAAAGACTGTCATCCACAATTGAATTACTTGGGTTGCGGTAACACTTGGCGATAGCAAGGTATCTTAAAACTTCTTAACACCGTCTTCTCAATTGTAAGTTAGTCCATATTACACAAAAACAGGCCGATTAAATACGTACATAATTCAGTGTGACAAAATTTTCCATAGAAATAAAATTTTGACAAAATTTTCTATAGAAATAAAATTTTCAGAAAATTTTCTATAGAAATAATATTTTGACAACATTTTCCATAGAAATAAAATCTTGACAAAATTTGTATAGTAATAAAATTTTGACAAAATTTCCTATAAAAATAAAATTTTCTATAGAAATAAAATTTTGGTAGATTATTTTTGGGGATCGGCTATATAGACCGATATGGACCAATTTTGGCATGGTTGTTAGCGGCCATATACTAGCGCAATGTACCAAATTTCACCACCTCCAAGAGCTTCTAAAGGTCTAATGTGGGGATCGGTTTAAATGGGGGTTACATATAATTAAGATCGGTATGCACCAATTTTTGTATGGTTGCTAGAGATCATATACTAACACCACGTTCCAAATTTCATCCGGATTGGGTGAACTTTGCTCTTCCAAGGGGCTCCGGAGATCAAATCTGGGGATCGGTTTATATGGAGGCTACATATAATTATGTACTGATGTAGACCCAATTTTTGAATGGTTGTTAGAGACCATATACCAAAACCATGTACCAAACTTCAGCCGGATCGGATGAAATATGATTCTCTTAGAGGCTCAGCAAGCCAAATCTGGGGATCGTTTTATATGAGGGCTGTACGTAAAAGTGGTCCGATATGGCCCATTTGCAATACCATCCGACCTACATCAATAACAACTACTTGTGCCAAGTTTGAAGTCGATAGTTTGTTTTGTTCGGAAGTTGGCGTGATTTCAACAGACGGACGAGCGGACATGCTTAGATCGACTAAGAATTTTATCACGACCCAGAATATATATACTTTATGGGGTCTTAGAGCAATATTTCGATGTGTTACACACGGAATGACAAAGTTAATAAACCCCCATCCTATGGTGGACGGTATAAAAATTAACTACTGTATGGACAAAACGGCCATGACTTGGCTGTTATGGTTTTTATACCCTCCATCATAGGATGGGGGTATATTAACTTTGTCATTCCGTTTGTAACACATCGAAATATTGCTCTAAGACCCCATAAAGTATATATATTCTGGGTCGTGGTGAAATTCTGAGTCGATCTAAGCATGTCCGTCCGTCCGTCCGTCCGTCTGTTGAAATCACGCTAACTTCCGACCGAAACAAGCTATCGACTTGAAACTTGGCACAAGTAGTTGTTATCGATGTAGGTCGGATGGTATTGAAAATGGGCCATATCGGTCCACTTTTACGTATAGCCCCCATATAAAGGGACCCTCAGATTTGGCTTGTGGAGCCTCTAACAGAAGCATATTTCATCCGATCTAGCTGAAATTTGGTATATGGTGTTAGTATATGGTCTCTAACAACCATGCAAAAATGGGTCCACATCGGTCCATAATTATATATAGCCCCCATATAAACCGATCCCCAGATTTGGCTTGCGGAGCCTCTAAGAGAAGCAAATTTCATCCGATCCGGCTGAAATTTGGTACATGGTGTTGGTATATGGTCTCTAACAACCATGCAAAAATTGGTCCATATCGGTCCTTAATTATATATAGCCCCCATATAAACCGATCCCCAGATTTGGCTTGTGGAGCCTCTAAGAGAAGCAAATTGCATCCGATCCGGCTGAAATTTGAAACATGGTATTGGTATATGGTCTCTAACAACCGTGCAAAAATTGGTCCACATCGGTCCATAATTATATATAGCGCCCATATAAACCGATCCCCAGATTTGGGTTGCGGAGTCTCAAAGAGAAACAAATTTCATCCAATCCGGTTGTAATTAGGAACATAGTGTTAGTATATGATCTGTAACAACCGTGCCAGAATTGGTCCATATCGGTCCATAATTATATATAGCCCCCATATAAAACATTCTCCAGATTTGACCTCCGGAGCCTCTTGGAGGAGCAAAATTCTTCCGATCCGGTTCAAATTAGGAACGTGGTGTTAGTATATGGTCGCTACACCCTCACAAAAAATCGCTTCTGTAACATATACTCCCAAACATATTTTGCTTCAAGCATATACATTTTTGGGTATTGCCCAAACATTTATATGTTTGATCTCTCCCAATATATAATATGTTTGAAAGCATATTGGTCTAAACAATATATGTTTGGGTAGTCTAAGTTCCAAACATTTTGTATTTTTGCATCCAAATTCAATAATGTTGTCTTCCAAAAAACAATATGTTATTATGTGAACATATAATGTGTTTGGAAGCATTTTGCACCCACAAATATTATATGCTTAAAAAAAATTCTCCAAAACAATATTGTGCTCAAAATTTTATTTATTTATTTATATATTTACAATCATAATGAATTATGAAAATAAACAGGTAATATAGGTGCTAACAACATAGGTTTTCGACGTGAATGCTCAAAATTTTGTTTCTGCCTAATTGTATATTCCCTCACATCTTTCTCACTTCCACGAGATTTTTTAGTTCTTAGCACCTTTTTCTGTAATACAAACATTGTAGAAGAAATTATTCAATTTTATGATTTTTTTTATTTTAATTTTACCTTTTGCCGGATGGGGATTCGAACAGCGGACCACACAGTTTGTAAGGATCAAAGAAGTAGCTGATCAATTGCCCAAGGGAAAATAAAATGTTAATTTTGTAATAACAAGCAACAACCACCAACTTAATTCAATATCGCTCCCTGTTAAATAGCGCTCCAAGCTACTAAACACATGTATGTTTATAGGCTATTTCTAAATTAATATATGTATGCATCCAAGCATATTATATTTACCAACATTTTATGTCCCAAACATAATATGTTCTAACATATTAACATATATGTCCCAAACATGTTATGCTAGTTTATGAACATTATATGTTTGCACTCAAAAATATTGTGTTTAAAAATTTGTGTTCCAAACATATAATGTTTTTAGCCAAACATATGAAAAACAGTCTTTTTCATCCGTGTAACAACCATACCAAAATTGGTCCAATCACACAAAAATTGGTCCATATCGGTTCATAATCATGGTTGCCACTAGAGCCAAAAATAATCTACAAAATTTTATTTCTATAGAAAATTTTGTCAAAATTTTATTTCTAGAGAAAATTTTGTTAAAATTTTATTCGGTTCATAATAAAATTTTCATCATTGTCAAAACTTTATTTCTATAGAAAATTTTGTCAAAATTTTATTTCTATAGAAAATTTTGTTCAAATTTTATTCGGTTCATAATCATAGTTGCCACTCGAGCCAAAAATAATCTACCAAGATTTTATTTCTATAGAAAAATTTGTCAAAATTTTCTTTCTATAGAAAGTTTTGTCAAAAGTTTTATTTCTATAGAAAATTTTGTGAAAATTTTATTTATATAGAAAATTTTGTTAAAATTTTTTTCTGTAGAAAATTTTGTCAAGATTTTATGTCTACTTTGTCAAACTGAATTATATACGTATTGGATCGATCTTTTTTGATTTAATATATACCACGTATGGACTTACATACAATTTAGAAGATGGTGTTAGGAGGTTTTAAGATACCTTGCCAAGCGTTACCTTGGCAAGCCGTATATACTTGTTTTCCTTAGCTTTTAGTGATTTTTTTTTTTGACCATGAGTAAATTCCTAAATTATATACCAGATCATTAATAACGCATTGCGGAAATCTTAGATAAATTTTTGCCCGAGGTATTTTATTTTCTTCATAGGAAATTTCACTTTTTTTCTGTGTAATATTTCAATTTGTATGAGAATAAAAAACAATTGTTAGGCACCAACATTAATATACAAGGATTAAAAAAATTTGCAACCATATCATATTTTAAGTACTCGTTCCATATTCGTTGCCTACAATTTTTTGGGGGGCTAGCATCATCATTCGTACACCTAACTAAATAGAATTCGTTGCCGACTTTTTGGCTGACATGACGGAAATTAATAACACATATTATTAGGCTAAAATCATAATGAGAAAATTATAACCCCTTTTACTGGCATATTTTTGACTTCCATGGTTTTGTGGTAGGCAATATTAAGTTATTATATCCCCCCATCCTCATTTACCAAATAAAACAAACAGAACTGAAGAAACTATATAGAGAAGTGCCAACTCTTCATGGGGGAGCTACATCTTCGTCCTCACAATGCCATAATATTCAGCTTAACTATAATTTTCTTCTTTTGTTGTATAATAGTTCACCTTTTTTGTTTAGTTTGCTGTAAGATGGAAGAGGGCAGGGCTGAGAGCAGCAAGACCCAAAGAGAAATTTAACGCTCACCACAACCATCGACAATGCCACAAAGGACGTAATAATAGTTTTTCTTTGCTATTAGCATAAATATGCTTTCGTATAAACCAAACAGAAACTCGCTGTCAAATAATAAAACCCAGCAAAAATCTAATGAAGAAATATTGTTGGCAACAATGAGAACAAGGATAAGTAAAACAAAAATGCTAGCCAACAACTATAACAACAACAAAAACTTATAGCAATAAAATGTTGCAAATTATTGTTAATAATTATACAAATACTTACACAATAGAAGACGATGAGTAGGGCAATAAAAATATATTCGAACCTTGCTCTGAGAGAGAAAAAAGCAACCAGAAGAAACTGTTGGCTTTGGCCCCCTTCTCTCCCTCTCTCTACAACTCGATGTAATATTCTGTGTTTTAAGGGCATAGCATTAGTTGTTCAAGTTTCATGCCAAATACGTATAAATTTTTTTTTTCAAAGAATCCAAGTATTCCACTCCATATTTAACCACGATTGGTTACTTGCACCTGGTTGGGGGTGCTATGTGGTGTAGGTGGAACAGGATAACGCATTTCCATGTTAAATATATGCTAAATTAAGAATGAATGCCAATATAAAAATAAACTACAACTATTTAAATACAATTTGTGCACGTTATAAAGGGTCTTCTAAGTTAAAATGACAGAAGGTTGGAAATGCCTGGATGAGGTAGGTATACAGCTAAAAAAGAGGAAGCCAGAAATTATTTATATTTCACACTAATTTATTTAGTTCGAGTTAAAAGATTTTATATTAGCCGAGTTTTCAACGTTTCCGTTTCATTTTGTTACCGACCGTTTAAGATTTTGGAACGCAATTTTGTTTCTATTAGTGTGTCTATTAGAGATTTAGTGTCAGAGTCCAAACAGCATCAGGGTTGCACTCGAGCCAAAAACCAAATCCAAAACTACAAAAATTTAAAAAAGTTATTTTCCTCATTTGGTTAAGCTACTCTTGTAGTTTAGTCAACGCACTGGTTTTAAGCTGAGATCAAAACAAGGAATACAATTTTATTCCTATAGAAAATTTTGTCAAAATTTTATTTCGATAGGAAATTTTGTCAAACTTTTATTTCTGTAGAAAATTTTGCCAAAATTTTATTTCCATACGAATCTATGTTAAAATTTTATTTCTGTCGAAAATTTTGTCAAAATTTTATTACCGTAGAAAATTTTGTCAAAATTTTATTTCTATAGGAAATTTTGTCAAAATTTTATTTCGTATTTTATTTCTATAAAAAATTTTGTTAAAATTGTATTCCATAGGAATTTATGTCAAAATTTTATCGCTATAGAAAATTTTGACAATTGTTTTTTTCTATAGAAAATTTTGTCAAAATTTTATTTCCAAAGAATATTTTGTCAAAATTTTATTTCGATAGGAAATTTTTGTCAAAACTTCCATACGAATTAACGCCAAAATTTTATTTCTATAGACAATTTTGTCGAAATTTTATTTCTATAGAATATTTTGTCAAAATTTTATTTCTATAGAAAATTTTGTCAACATTTTATTTCTATAGAGAATTTTGTCAAAATTTTACTTCTATAGAAAATTTTGTAAAAATTTTATTTCTATAGATAATTTTGTCAAAATTTATTTCTATTGAAAATTTTGTCAAAACGTAATTTCTGTAGGAAATTTTGTCAAAATTGTATTTCTATAGAAATATTTGTCAAAATATTATTCCATAGGAATTTATGTAAAAACTTTATTTCTGTAGAAAATTTTGTCCAAATTTTATTTCAATAGCAAATTTTTCTTTCTATAGAAAATTTAGTCACAATTTTATTTCTATAGGAAATTTTGTCAGAATTTTATTTCTTAAAAAATTTTGTCCAAATTTTATTTCTATAGCAAATGTTTATTCCTATAGAGAATTTTGTCAAAATTTTACTTCTATAGAAAATTTTGTCAAAATTTTATTTCCATAGAAAATTTTGTCAAAATTTACTTCTATAGAAAACTTTGTCAAAATTTTATTTCTATAGAAAATGTTGTCAAAATTTTATTTCTATAGAAAATTTTGTCAAAATTGTATTTCTATAGAAAAGTTTTTTAAAATTTTATTCCATAGGAATTTATGTAAAAATTTTATTTCTGTAGAAAATTTTGTCCAAATTTTATTTCTATAGCAAATTTTTCTTTCTATAGATAATTTTGTCAAATTTTTATTTCTATAGGAAATCTTGTCAGAACTTTATTTCTTAAAATAATTTGTCAAAATTATATTTCTATAGAAAATTTTGTCAAAATTTTATTCCATTAGAATTTTTGTCAACATTTTATTTCTGCAGAAAATTTTATCAAAATTTTATTTCTATAGAAAATTTTTATTTCTATAGAAAATTTTGTCAAACTTTTATTTCTATAGAAAATTTTATCAAAATATTATTCCATAGGAATTTATGTAAAAACTTTATTTCTGTAGAAAATTTTGTAAAAATTTTATTTCTATAGCAAATTTTTCTTTCTATAGAAAATTTTGTCAAAATTTTATTTCTATAGGAAATTTTGTCAGAATTTTATTTCTTAAAAAATTTTGTCCAAATTTTATTTCTATAGCAAGTTTTTATTTCTAGAGAGAATTTTGTCAAAATTTTACTTCTGTAGAAAATTTTGTCAAAATTTTATTTCTAGAGAGAATTTTGTCAAAATTTACTTCTATAGAAAACATTGTCAAAATTTTATTTCTATAGAAAATTTTGTCAAAATTTTATTTCTATAGAAAATTTTGTCAAAATTTTATTTCTATAGAAAATTTTGTCAAAATTTTATTTCTATAGAAAATTTTGTCAAAATTGTATTTCTATAGAAAAGTTTTTCAAAATTTTATTCCATAGGAATTTATGTAAACATTTTATTTCTGTAGAAAATTTTGTCCAAATTTTATTTCTATAGCAAAGTTTTCTTTCTATAGAAAATTTTGTAAAATTTTTATTTCTATAGAACATTTTGTCAGAATTTTATTTCTTAAAAAATTTCGTCCAAATTTTATTTCTATAGCAAATTTTTATTTCTAGAGAGAATTTTGTCAAAATTTTATTTCTATAGAAAATTTTGTCAAAATTTTATTCCATAGGAATTTATGTCAAAATTTTATTTCTGTAGAGAATTTTGTAAAAATTTTATTTCTATTGAAAATTTTTATTTCTATAGATAATTTTGTCAAAATTGTATTTCTATAGAAAATTTTGTCAAACTTTTATTTCTGTTGAAAATTTTGTCAAAATTTTATTTCTATAGAAAATTTTACCGAAGTTTTATTTCTATAGATTTTTTTTTCCAAAATTTATTTCTATAGAAAATTTTGTCAACATTTTATTTCTATAGAAAATTTTATCAAAATTTTATTTCACAGGAATTAATGTCAAAATTTGATTGCTATAGAAAATTTTGTCAAAATGTTATTTCTATAGAAAATTTTATCAAAATTTTATTTCTATAGAAAATTTTGTCAAAATTTTATTTCCAAATTTTGTCAAACTTTTACTTCTGCAGATACTTTTGTCAAAATTTCCATACGAATTTATGTTAAATTTTATTTCTATAAAAAATTTTGTCGAAATTTTATTTCTACATAATATTTTGTCAAAATTTTATTTCTATAGCGAATTTTGTAAAATTTTTTTTTCTATAGAAAATGTTGTCAAAATATTATTTCTATAGAAAATTTTGTCAAAATTTTATTTCTATAGTAAATTTTGTCAAAATTGTATTTCTATAGAAAATTTTGTCAAAATTTTATTTCCAAATTTTGTCAAACTTTTATTTCTGTAGAAACTTTTGTCAAAATTTCCATACGAATTTATGTTATATTTTATTTCTATAGAAAATTTTGTCGAAATTTTATTTCTACATAATATTTTGTCAAAATTTTATTTCTATAGAAAATTTTGTCAAAATTTTATTTCTATAGAAAATGTTGTCAAAATATTATTTCTATAGAAAATTTTGTCAAAATTTTATTTCTATAGAAAATTTTGTCAAAATTGTATTTCTATAGAAAATTTTGTCAATATTTTATTTCCATAGAAAATTTTATCAAAATTTTATTTCTAAAGGAAATTTTGTCAAAATTTTATTTCTATAGAAAATTTTGTCAAAATTTTATACCATTGTCAAAATTGTATTTCTATAGAGAATTTTGTAAAAAATTTATTTCTATAGAAAATTTTGTCAAAATTTTATTTCTATAGAAAAATTTTGTCAAAATTTTATTTCTATAGAAAATTTTGTCACAATATTATTTCTATAGAAAATTTTGTCAATATTTTATTTCTATAGAAAATTTTGTCAAAATTGTATTTCTATAGACAATTTTGTCAAAATTTTATTTCTAGAGTAAATTTTGTCAAGATTTTATTTCCATAGAAAATTTTATCACAATTTTATTTCTATAGGAAATTTTGTCAAACTTTTATTTCTTTAGAAAATTTTGTCAAAATTTTATTTCTGTAGAAAATTTTGTGAAAATTTTATTTCTATAGAAAATTTTTATTTCTATTGAAAATTTTGTCAAAATGTTATTTCTATAGGAAATTTTGTCAAACTTTTATTTCTGTAGAAAATTTTGTCAAAATTGTATTTCTATAGAAAAGTTTGTCAAAATTTTATTTCTATAGAAAACTTTTTTCAAAATTTTATTTCCATAGAAAATTTTATCACAATTTTATTTCTATAGGAATTTTTTCAAAATTTTATTTCTATAGAAAATTTTGTCAAAATTGTATTCCATAGGAATTTATGTCAAAATTTTATTGCTATAGAAAATTTTATCAAAATTTTATTTCTATACAAAATGTTGTCAAAATTTTATTTTTTTAAAAAATTTTGTCAAAATTTTATTTCCAGAGAATATTTTGTTAAAATTTTATTTCGATAGGAAATTTTGTCAAACGTTTATGTCTGTAGAAAATTTTGTCAAAATTTCCATACGAATTTATGTCAAAATTTTATTTCTTAGAAAATGTTGTCGAAATTTTATTTCTATAGAATAGTTTGTCAAAATTTTAGTGCTAAAGAGAATTTTGTCAAAATTTTATTGCTAAAGAGAATTTTGTCAAAATTTTATTTCTATAGAAAATTTTATTTCTATTGAAAATTTTGTCAAAATTTTATTCCATTGGAATTTGTGTCAAAATTTTATTTCTGTAGAAAATTTTGTCCAAATTTTATTTCTATAGAAAATTTTTATTTCTATAGAAAATTTTGTCAAAATTTTATTTCTATAGGAAATTTCGTCAAACTTTTATTTCTGTAGAAAATTTTGTCAAAATTGTATTTCTATAGAAAATTTTGTCCAAAATTTATTTGTATAGAAACTTTTGTCAAAATGTTATTTCTATAGGAAATTTTGTCAAAATTTTATTTCTATAGGAAATTTTGTCAAACTTTTATTTCTGTAGAAAATCTTGTCAAAATTTGAATTCTATAGAAAATTTTGTCAAAATTTTATTGCTATAGAAAATTTTTGTAAAAATTTTATTTCTATAGAATATTTTGCCAAATTTTATTTCTATATAATATTTTGTCAAAATCTTGTTTTCTAAAGAGAATTCTGCCAAATTTTATTTTTATATCCAATTTTTTCTAAATTTTATTTCTATTGAACATTTTGTCAAAATTTTATTTCTATAGAAAATTTTGTCAAAATTGTATTTCTATTGGAATTTTTTACAGAAAATTTTGTTAGAATATTATGTCTGTACAATTTTTTTCAAAATGTTATTTCTATACAATTTTGTTCAATATTTTATTTTTGTACAATTGTTTTTTTTTTTTTTTCAATTTAATTTCAGTACAATATTTTTACATTGGTTCAACATTTTTTTCTATGGGAAATTTGTGAAGTACGTCTTAATTGAAAAGTCGATATGTCGATGTGTTACACACGGAATGACAAACTTATTATACCCTCATCACCATTCTATAGTGATGGGTATAAAAACAAATTTGAGAAAATCACTTCTAATAAATTCGAGTCTATTGCACTCACAGAAAGGTCTTCACAACAAGTCGGGATTTCTCTTGATTAAAATTTCGTTTCGGAAGAAATTTACTTTTCTGTGGGTACAATATAAATATTATCTTTATTATTCCCGTATATTCGGTGTAATAAATCGTTATTTTTCGCTACTTAATAAACACTTGTTGTACGTAGTCTGTCGTTTCTCATCTTTATTATCTTTCTAGAAAAAAATCGACTTTTGGAAGAAACTTATGACAAATTAGATAGAATTTTCATTGAAATACAGCCAACTGGCTAACCAGTGGTCAAAAATCGGTGTAAATCTACAACATGTGGTCTGAAACTTGTATCCTTGCTTGATAATCTAATGGTGCGAAGTAGGTCATATCCTTAGCTTAGAGCTCTCTAGCACTCTGAAGATTTTGATTCACAAAGAACTCAATGATCAGAGAGCGAAGTTCACCATCGTACGATATGTACAACATAAGGCTATACCTATCCTAGCCTATGCTTCGTCGACTATCACAAACCGATCCAAATAATATCTCATTTCATTCTTAAAAATTACGCGAAACCTTCTATCATACATCTATCATGCCAATAGACAACACCCTCTCACTTGAAATGGAAATCGTTGAAGTGTCTCATTTGTGTTGTGTTGCGTTAGTTGGTTGTCGTTGCTGTTGAGTGTAACTATCAGCAGTGTTTTGTTATGCCTTTAACTTTGACATGATAAGAGTGGCGATGAGTTTTTTCGTGTAAATTGCTTAATTTTTTATTACTTGTTTTCCTATAGACATCATTCTTATGTTTGTGTATGTGTTTTTTTTTTCACAATTCTATTACTATTTTTGGTCTTTAGTCCTTTATTCTTGGTTTTGATGGTGCTTAGCATCGAACCTAATTAACTAAAATGCAATAAATTCCAATAAAACCCACAGCTAGAGCAACCTAGAGGCAAGCAAACCACAATAACAACATCCATACATACTAAGTTAAAACGAAATGTTTAAGTAGCTTCTTTCTTTGTTTCAGACTAAGAATTGTGGATTGGATTGTGATGGTTTGAGTGATGAAGGCATTGATGTCGTTATTAATGGGAGTGTCGTTTGCCACTTAAAGTCATAAAAACTGAAAAACTGAAACCACAATGTCTATAAAAGTTAAAGCTCAATGGGAATTATTTTGATATATTTTTGACATGAAAAATGTCAATATCCTCCAAATTATCCAAAGTTTCGTTTGGAGAAGCAGTAAAGACACAAAAAAACATTGCATACCTTAGGGGTTTAAAGTAAAAAAAGATGTGTAAGTTTTAAATAGAAACAAAACAAAAAAAGTATGGCATACTTTAGGGGTTGGCTATTATATTATCAACCAAGAGAGTCATTTTGATAATTTTAGCTAAAGAGTGTCTGGGAATGTAAATCGTGTTTGAAATATAAATAAAATAAAATTCCGTTTTGCAGACGCATCACCTAGTGGCTATGGAGGGATAGAGTAATTACATTAAGTAAATTTAAATTCAAAGAACTATCTACATAGACGATGACTTTCCAAAAAAAAAGTACCTTTTCTGTAGCTTTGCTATATACAATTGCTATTTTCAAATTATTATGTGTGTTTGTCAAAAGTGCAGTTTATCCGGCTACTAGTTACAATAAAACCTACGACTAACGACTAAGTGGGCCAGACCAAAGCTTAATGTACCCTGGACTAGCTCTCGGGAAGAAAATTTCTTCGGTCTCCTGCTAGACCATACTGGCATAAAAATTCCCTGCATGAGAGAGTATCTAAAATATACGAGGGTCGCCTTTTATATTTCGGGATTAAAGAGGAACTAGTATATACGGCCGTAAATTCGGCCAGGCCGAGTCTTATGTACCCTCCACCATGGATTGCATAGAAACTTGTAATAAAGACTGTCATCCACAATCGAATTACTTGGTTGCGGTAAAACTTGCCGATGGCAAAGTATCTTAAAACTTCTTCTCAATTGAAAGTTAATCCATATGGGGTATATAGATTAAATACGTATATAATTCAGTTTGACAAAATTTTCTATAGAAATAAAATTTTGACAAAATTTTCTATAAATATAAAATTTTGACAAAATTTCTATAGAAATACAATTTTGACAAAATGTTCTATAGCAATAACATTTTGACAAAATTTTTTATAAAAATAAAATTTTGACAACATTTTTTATAGAAATAGAATCGTGACAAAATTTTGTATAGTAATAAAATTTTGACAAAATGTTCTATAGTAATAAAATTTTGACACAATTTTTTTTAGTAATAAAATTTTGGTAGATTATTTTTGGGGATCGGCTATATATAACTATAGACCGATATGTACCATTTTTGGCATGGTTGTTAGCAGCCATATACTAGCGCAATGTAACAAATTTCACCACGTACAAAATTTCAACCGGATCGGATGAATTTTGCTCTTCCAAGGGGCTCCGTAGGTCAAATCTTGGGATGGGTTTAAATGAGGGTTATATATAATTAAGACCGGTATGGACCAATTTTTGCATCGTTGTTAGAGAGCATATACAGTCTGTCAAGAAAGTCTTTTGACATTGCCAACTATTTCAAATCCAAAAAAAAAATTGAAATATTAAATATTTTATTAAATTTTTAATTCTGTGTACGTATGTATACTTTGCAAAATACATAATAAAATATTATTTTAAAATTTCATTATATTTAATTTTGGAACAAAACATAATTTTGATCCCATTGTCAAAACACTTTCTTGACAAACTGTACTAAAACCACGTACAAAATTTCAACCGGATCGGGTGAATTTTGCATTTCCAAGGGGCTCCGGGGGTCAAATCTGGGGATCGGTTTATATGGATATGGACCAATTTTGGCATCGTTGTTAGAGACCATAAACTAACACCACGTACCAAATTTCAACCGAATCGGATGAATTTTGCTCATCCATGAGGCTCCGGAGGTCAAATCTGGGGATCGGTTTATATGGGGGCTATATATAATTATGGACCGATGTGGACCAATGTTTGCATGGTTCTTAGAGACTATATACTAACACCATGTACCAAAATTTCAGACGGATCGGATGAAATTTGTTTCTCTTAGAGGCTCCGCAAGCCAAATCGGGGGATCGGTTTATATTAGGGCCATATATAATTATGGACCGATGTGGACCAGGTTTTGCGTAGTTGTTAGAGACCACATACTTACACCATATAGCAAATTTCAGCCGGATCGGATGAAATTTGCTTCTTTTAGAGGCTCCGCAAGCCAAATTTGGGGACCGGTTTATATTGGGGCTATATATAATTATGGACCGATACGGACCAATTCCTGCATGGTTCCTAGAGACTATATACTAACACCATGTACCAAATTTCATACGGATCGGATGAAATTTGCTTCTCTTAGAGGCTCCGCAAGCCAAATCGGGGGATCAGTTTATATGGGGGCCATATATAATTATGGACCGATGTGGACCAAGTTGTATTTGCATGGTTGTTAGAGACCACATATTAACACCATATACCAAATTTCAACCGGATAGGATGAATTTTGCTCCTCCCAGAGGTTCCGCAAGCAAAATCTGAGCGTCGGTTTATATGGGGGCTATACGTAAAACTGGTCCGATATGATCCATTTGCAATACCATCCGACCTACATCAATAACAACTACTTGTGTCAAGTTTCAAGTCGATAGCTTGTTTCGTTCGGAAGTTAGCGTGATTTCAGAATTTCATTACGACCCAGGATATATATACTTTATGGGATCTTAGAGAAAAATTTCGATGTGGTACAAACGGAATAACAAAGTTAATATGCCCCCATCCTATGGTGGAGGGTATGGTTAGGTTGGGTTAGCTTAGGTGGCAGCCCGATGTATCAGGCTCACTTGGACTATTCAGTCCATTGTGATACCACATTGGTGAACTTCTCTCTTATCACTGAGTGCTGCCCGATTCCATGTTAAGCTCAATGACAAGGGACCTCCTTTTTATAGCCGAGTCCGAACGGCGTTCCACATTGCAGTGAAAGCACTTAGAGAAGCTTTGAAACCCTCAGAAATGTCACCAGCATTACTGAGATGGGATAATCCACCGCTGAAAAACTTTTTAGTGTTCGAAGCAGGAATCGCTTTATTGTTTTTCAAAATATTCCCCACACGCAAAGAAAAAAAAACGTTTGGAAAACGTGTACCGAAAACGTTTTTCTTTTGTTATAGTTTTTTGAATTGCTTCGAAAATTTTAAACTTTTATCACCAAAAAAATTCGTTTGTTACAAAATTTTTATTTTTCCAATAAAAAAAGTTATTTTTGAAACAACAACACAATCCATTTCGTTTATATCAAACACTGTTCTTTTCTGACTTTAGGTCTTTAATAAGACACATTTTACAGTTCTAAATTTAATATTCTAGAAAGTAATGTTTAACATTTTTTCGGAATCTTCCGAATATATCTGGAATATATGTAAAAAAAAAACAAAAAAACTTTGGTCGAAGCAGGGATCGAACCCACGACCCTTGGCATGCAAGTCGGACGTAGCAACCACTGCTCCACCGTGCCAAACTAAATGTTTGTTTCTGTTAAATAAACTTCGTTTATTCGGTTCGTGGGCGCCGCAAGCTATGCTATATAAATATAACTTATATGGATATTTATCTATTGATGACCACAACAGGTACATAGCTCAGTGGTTAGTGTGTTGGCTTACAAAGTGCATCGTCCGCGGTTCGATTCTCCGTCCAGGCGAAAGGTAAAAAATGTTAAAAATTTATAAAATCGTATAATTTCTTCTACATTGTTGGTATTACAGGAAAAGGTGTTAAGAACTAAAAAAACATCGTGGATGTGAGAAAGATGTGAGGGAAAATGTAATTAGCAAGAAAACAATGTTTTTTTACTTTGTCCTTATGAAATTGTTTTTACATCCTAGAAAAGAATAAACGTTTATTACAAAAATATATACTTTTCTCCCAAATACACTTCCTTACAGCGAAAAGCAAATGAGAAACGAACTTTGTTTGTCTAAAATTTCGTTTGGGAGGAAAGAATTATTTTTTTGCGTGCATTAAGATGTACAAACTTTTACATGCCCTCGACCAAATGTCGACGTACATTTGCCACTTTGATTTAGGTATCTCCAAATCATGCATTTTGAACACATCAACCGTTTCTTTATGTGTCGAAAATCATTGACCTCTCATTTTAATTTTTACGTACGTGAATAAAAATAAGTCATTCGATGCCAAATCAGGACTATTTATCATATAGTCCGACCGACTACAGCTCTCTCTTACAGTGATGCCATGCGTAGGAAAAAATCCTTTTTTTCCTAAAATTACATCTGTAGGGAAAAAAGGACAGATTTTTCATTTTTCCACAAATGTAGGGAATTTTTCCAATTTCCAGAGTTTACTACATTTTACAACAAGAAGCGTACTTTTCCTTAATATTCCAGATATTTGAAGATCCAAAATATATGGTAGTCAAAGCTTCAACGAATGGAATACGCAATTCACCGTTGACGATGTTATTGTAATGATTATACCCTGCACCACACTGTGGAACAGGGTATTATAAGTTAGTGCATATGTTTGTAACACCCAGAAGGAGACGAGATAGACACATGGTGTCTTTGGCAATAATGCTCAGGGTGGGTCCCTGAGTCTATATAACCATGTCCGTCTGTCCGTCCGTCTATCTGTGAACATATTTTTGTGATCAAAGTCTAGGTCGCAATTGAAGTCCAATTGTCTTCAAATTTGGCACATGTTCCTAATTTGGGTCAGAATAGAACCCTATTGATTTTGGAAGAAATCGGTTCAGATTTAGACATATCTCCCATATATATCTTTCGCCCGATATGGACTAATATGGACCCAGCAGCCGGAGTTTTATACCGATTTGCTTAAAATTTTGTACAAACATAACACTTGGTCGTATAGTCAAGTGTGCAAAATTTGATTGAAATCGGTTCAGATTTAGATATAGCTCCCATATATATCTTTCGCCCGATATGGACTTATATGGCCCCAGAAGCCAGATTTTTGGCCGAATTTGGTTGAAATTTTGCACTAGGAGTACAATTAGTAGTATAGTCAAGTGTGCAAAATTTGATTGAAATCGGTTCAGATTTAGATATAGCTCCCATATATATCTTTCACCCGATATGGACGAATATGGTCCTAAATGCCAGAGTTTTGGCCCAATTTAGTTGAAATTTTGCACAGGGAGTAGATTTAGCATTGTTGCTATGCGTGCCAAATTTGGTTGAAATCGATTCAGATTTAGATATAGCTCCCATATATATCTTTCGTCCGATATGCACTTATATGGACCCAGAAGCCAGAGTTTTATCCCGATTAGCTTGAAATTTTGCACAAGAAGTACAATTGATAGTATAGTCATGTGTGCCAAATTTGATTGAAATCGGTTCAGATTTATATATAGCTCCCATATATAGCTTTCGCCCGATATGGACTTATATGGTCCCAGAAGCCAGAGTTTTGGCCCAATTTGGTTGAAATTTTGCACTAGGAGTACAATTAGTAATATAGTCATGTGTGCCAAATTTGATTGAAATCGGTTCAGATTTAGATATAGCTCTCATATATATGTTTTTCTGATTTCGACAAAAATGGTCAAAATACCAACATTTTCCCTGTTAAATCGCCACTGCTTAGTCGAAAAGTTGTAAAAATGACTCTAATTTTCGTAAAATTTTAATACATATATATCGAGCGATACATCATAAATAAACGTTTGCGATGTTTCTTTCCTCACTTGTTTTTTACTAAAATTGTGTTCCACCCTAGTGCATTAGCCAACTTAAATTTTGAGTCTATAGATTTTGTAAAAGTCTATCAAATTATGCCCAAATCGAGTGATATTTAAATGTATGTATTTGGGACAAACCTTTATATATATAGCACCCAACACATTTGACGGATGTGATATGGTATCGACAATTTAGATCTACAAAGTGGTGCAGGGTATAATATAGTCGGCCCCGCCCGACTTTAGACTTTCCTTACTTGTTTTATTTAGAAAAGTTCAGCGGTAACGTTAAAAGATGTTTTGCATTGGTATCAGCGTTGCCAGAATTGTTTCACCAAAAACCGCTAGATTTGCCCAAAAAAATAGCTAAAAAATGCTAAAAAATAGCTAGAAAAAAAGGTAAATTTTTTTAAAAAATCAAAAGTCACATTTTTGATTGAAATTTAACAAACTTAAAGGCTTTATTTCACTTACAATGCATATTATTTTCATTTTAATTCCACTTCTGTGAGACTGTAGCAATATCTAAGGCATATTAGCTCTGTTTGCGTATTCGATACATTTTGATTACTATCACAAATTTTTTACTGGAAGTCCTTCGTTTTGTGGGAGCTACCTTCCCAACACCTCTTTTTTATTTACTTGTTATTTTAAAATATTAAATGATCTAAGCATGCTTTGGATTTAGTAAAAAAATGATTTGTCATTTTTTTAAATAAAATTTTAGTTTGGATTTGAAATTGTGAAAAATTCGAAATACATTACTTTTATTTAAATTGTAGAAAATACCTATAGTTTACATTTCCCAGTAAAAACATTTTCCTTTTCTTCATGAGCTATGAAAGTGCTTTAAAAACGTGCTAACGCCAACTTAAATTTCCAAATTCAGACTCGACTTCAAGTAGAAATGATTGTATATATACGTTTTTAAAATAAAGTGTTGAAAAACATCTTCTATTTTTGAACGCTATTTTGGTTCGTGGTTAAGATGCAAAAACTCCTCACATTTAAAGACTATTTCATTAATTCTTCCTTCTTTCATGAAAACATACCCATTTTTAAGTTGAATCACTTAATTATAAGGACAAAACGACTTTATCGTCTTTTGGACAAGGAAAACAGTTTATATAAAAGAAATTCACAAATGCTATTATAACAAAAATTCGCGTTCGTATTATAAGGAGACGACAATATTTTTTCAGTGCACAAAGCTATTCACATCTACTATTTTAATTTAGTAATATCGTAATATTTTTAGAATATTATAATAACATAAAAAGGATAAACGAGTCAAATGATAATATTCCCAATAATTTACTGACAGTTTATCTAACAAATTTGTATGGTAATAGTAGATTTAAAGTTTACGATAACTTTTATGTATATAATGGAAAAACTTTACAACAAGGTGTGTTTGCTACAAAAATGCCCGCATAATGGCTGGACTCATTATTAATGTTTCAACTGAGCTTTGAAATATACTTGCAGCAAGGCTTAGATAAAAACGCCGATTTATCCATATTTCAATATAAACATGTGGAAAATAAAAAAAGCCAAAAATAGCTAAAAGGTCATGAAAAAAAGCCAGAAAAAAAGCTAAAAGCTAAATGCATTTTTTCCCGCTAAACGTCTTCAAAAAAAGCCAAATCTAGCGGGAAAAAAGCTAAATTGGCAACGCTGATTGGTATTTAATTACAAATACGTAAATAGATTTCATTTACAGGAATGAACGCTTCCATTAAGGTTCATAAACAGGTAATGGCTTCCTCAACTTGGTGCCTCTAAATATTTTCTAATACAAAGATCACTTGCAGTGCATACGCGGATTCGTGTACATAAATGTAGGATTAAATATTATTACAATACTTATTCGAGCCTATTGGACAGAAGATTAAGGGAATTAGTACTATTACTGAAAAGAACTTGTCCAATAAGCACGAATAAGTATTGTAATAATACTTAGTTTAAATGACTTGGACATTAAGCCGGCCTGCATTGGTGTCAGGATAACATAAAAATAGTAAATGAAGGATTTTTATTCCGGAATATCTTCAAAAACTGTTTTACAACTGTTACATTCACAACAGTTTTTAATGTTTTAGAAAAATGTCGTCTAGAGAAGAAAATAAAACCATTCCAACAAAATTTAGAAAATAGCCTTCTGACCATATTGGCTCATTGTTGAATTAAAGTGTTGGCTAGAGGCGGTCGAAAAAGACGATTTTAAATACCAATGCATTGCTTGTGGAAAGTTCGTAAATTGTAGAAATCAGACCTGAAGAAACACGCGGCCATTAACGACCACAAGAAAAATGTTGGTATCGTTAAAAATGAGCAATGATGTTGCAATTAGAGGTCTGCACAATTCCATTGTAAATGCAGAGTACACGTGTACTTGCTACATGAGTACATCTATTTGAGGGAGTCGCCAAACTATTGGTACACATTTTGATGAACACCAAAACCACGAGTAACTTCTTGTTGCTACTCTGATGTCTTCACTACCAACAAACACGTATTCCTTTTTTCCTCTTATTGAAGTGTACTCAGAGTGATCACGTCGAGTATGTTGCGAGAACAAAACTTCATAGAGTACTCCATGTACCACGTGCAGTTTCAGAAATACAAAAAAAAAAGTTACTCTCCATAATATATGTTTTGGTTTGTTATAACGAACGACAAACGTTAAGGTAAGTGTGTGACATACATAAATATATGAAATATGTGATATACATACATATCTATGATTAATAATAATGGAAAGTTTTGCTTCACACATACCTGAGAAATACTTGTGGTACCACGTGAAGTGAAGAGAATCCATGTTGTACTTTTTCTCAAGTACTTACATTTTTATTGTTCCTTTTTGTCGGAACACATATTGTTTCGGATAAGTACTTGGTGGTATTTGACAAGCAAGTGTTCTCTTCACTTCACTACTTGCGCTCTGAGAGAAAGACAGTGTATGTACTATATTCGACAGCGAATTGCATACATGTAGTGAAAAGTTATTCGATGCAGACCTCTAGTTGCAATGTTCGAAATCCGAATAAAAATGTCAATATTCATATTATTGAACATTTGGTCCCTTTATTGAAGGATATAATCCCTGACTATTAATTTTACAGAAATTGAATTCAATATAAAATATTTGTCATTTTCTTGGCACATTTGTATGAATTTAGTACCGTAGGGAAAAAAATTTTGGGCGTAGGGAAAAAAAGGGAATTTTTAGGAGCCGCGTAGGGAATTTTCAAAAAACTTCCTGGCATCACTGCTCTCTTATATATTGCTTGTAATTTGACAACATTTATTTAAGCTATTTTCGCTTACCTTTGAAATGTTTTTATTGGGTTGTTGGCAACGTAAATTAAAAAAATCAAATTTATCCTTTCTTGCATAGTATTTTTTTAAATATTCACAATATTCTATTTTCTATCATTCTACCAAGAAGTTACTGGTTGAAGAACAAATGGATTTAGGTGGAACGAATTTCTATGGGCTAAGATAATGTCTATTCAATTTCACCATTAATCTGTTGTAATGGAAAATTATTGTGATTTATTACAAAATTTAATATTCTTCTGGTCTATTTTACGTTCCCTATTCTATTCTTATATGAAAGCCTTGGGAGTGTATTTTCATTTTCATCCCACATAGATCGGAGTACTTGCACTGACCACATCTTAACACAGATCTTTGTTGACCTGCAGGCGGCCATGGTTTTCTCTGACATTCTATCCTCTGGTTGTAGAACGTCAGTCCGTTGTCATGTTTCGTTTGTCTTTTTGTGGTGTTTACTTCACTTGCGTTGAACTCTGTTCATTTTATAGATATAAGATATTCAGTTCAGCAGAAGTAGTGTACAAGAAGCGTGATGGTAATGGTGGTGGGGGGAGAAAAAGTAGGTAGCCATAAAGAAATTAAATGCATTTAAGCATTAAAAGTTTGGGTGACCAGCTGCTGGAATGCAGTGGGATAAAATGAAAATCAGAATATTTTGCATACAATCACAATTTCGAGCGATCCTTAAAAAATATTTTTTAGTGATGGTTTATCCCCTCCCAGTAATTCTGATGACATTTTTGAGTGTATAACATTGATGTCAGATTAGGGGATTTTCCCCCAAACTGGGGATTTTTTCTCGTGGTTGGTGATATTTTTTCATTTTGGGGATCTGGGGATTTGTCTGGGGATAAGGTCGTGATTTGGGGATTTTTCTGGGGATATTTCCACTTTCAATCACAGTATTAAATTTGTTATAGAAAGTGTAAAACCGAAGTACAATTACTTTAATGGCTTTGGCAGATTTTGTGAAATATTCCTCTCAAATTTTCCATAGAAATAATATTTTGACAATATTTGCTATAGAAGTAAAATTTTGACAAAATTCTTTGTAGAAATAAAATGTTGGCAGAATTTTTTAAACGAATAAAATTTTGAGAAAATTTTGTATAGAAATTGAATTTTGACAACATTTGCTGCTATAGAAATAAATTTTTGATAACATTTTCTATAAAAGTAAAATTTAGACAAAATTTTCTATAGAAATACAATTTAGACAAAATTTTCTATAGAAGTCCTTACCCATTAAAGAATTCGGTATTGTAAGATTGGTTTTATTTTTCATAGAATAAAATTTACAGACATATAATAAATATACGAAATTTCCAGTTGGGGATTTTTAGGGGATATAATTTCGAAATTTTGGGGATCTCTCTCGAAAAAATCTGGCAACCGTGGTTTTACCGAGGCTTTACTCAGTAGTAATGGGAAATGCCGTTTGGACACAGCAAATAGAGGAAGGTCCCTTTTTCGAAGTTCGGCACCTGTGGAATCATAATAGTCTGTAAGTGAATCTAAAAATTACGAGCTGTCACTTTACCGAAACTAACCCCCAAATAAGCTAATCGACAGATGATGAGCTTATTAAGTTAAACGTATTTTGGTTGTCTTTCGTATCATCGGTATTTTAGGTATAACAAAATCATTTCTTTGCTGATCGGAAACTAAGAAATTGTTTGATTTGTAGGAACTAGGTCGTTGATGTGAACTTCAGTGGGTTGATGATCGAAAACTGTTGTAATTGTCGAATTGTGTTTGATCTGGAACTTTTACATACTTAGGCAATTAGTGAGTGATCGCGTTGTATTGATTCGGATGTTGGTTGGTTGGGAAATTCGGTTTATTTCGTTACTATTCGTCGATTTTAGATAGATCCTTCACCAACAGATAGTGGTTTCTACGCTCTCGAAAGCAGCTTTTAGGAATCGACTGGCCTTAGCTTCAGTATCAGTAGTAATTTTGTAGCCGTTCCGAGTTCGGTAGCAGTTTTGGGTCGGTTCGAACGACTACTTAAGCAAAGTACTTTAAAAGGCAATATTAGGTAGAACTGTAGACCTGAAGATATCAATGGTGGAGTTATAGGTCCGATTGTCTTAGTGGTGGAACTGAAGGCCAAATAGTCTCAGGATTGTGGATTCAAAGAGATCTGTGGTAGAAAATATCTGTAGTGGAATTTCAGACTAGAAGAAAAGAATTGTAGGTCTGATTGTCTCACTGATGGCATTGCAGACCTGATATTCTCAGGATTGTAAATCTGAAAAGCTCAGTGGTGGAAATGAAAATTTAAGATATTCGTGGTGAAACTGCAACTCTAAGTGGTGGAAAATCTTTGTGGTGGAAGTTTAGACCGGTAAACGTCTGTGGTGTAATCATAGGTATCATGGGAAGTTTCATCCGGATCGGTTGGTCAATTTTTGACACAAAAGTCAGTGCCGTGGTCAGTGATAGTGAAGGCTATTTTCAGACTAGACTGTAGGTCTGATTGTCTCACTGGTGGCATTACAGACCTGATATTCTCTAGCTCTGAAGAGTTCAGTTGTGGAAATGAAAATTTAAGATATTCGTGGTAAAACTGCAACCCTAAGTGGTGGAAAATCTTTGTGGTGGAAGTTTATACCGGAAGACGTCTGTGGTGCAATTATAGGTCCCATGGGAAGCTTCATTCGGATCGGTTGGTCAATTTTTGACACAAAAGTCAGTGCCGTGGTCAGTGATAGTGGAAGCTATTTTCCCATCAGCGTTCCGTTCTCTATCCTATATACGGGCAGATCAGCAGGACGTTCCTGTTAACTCATTTCTACTGAAGCGAATACCTAGCTTTCCATACCCTTGTTTTCCATGAAGTCTGCGATTTCAGTAAACTTCCATCTTAGCCAATTACAGTGAAAGATTCAAGGCCAACAATGAAAGACTTAAAGGCCACTCAACTGGAACACTCCAGCCAGGTCGACTTGGCTGGAGTGTGCTGTGTATGTGCTGACAAGAATGACTCTAATATTGCAGCAATGTCCTGGCTACTGTGACGGGGATATTGATACGAATTTCCGAGGCTCGATCACCTCAGATGTGTCGAAGTCTTGACACAAAAGTCAATGCCGTAGTCAGTAATAATGAAGGTTTTTTCCCATCTGCAATGAAGGCTATTTTCCCATCGGCGTTCCGTTTTCTGACCTATATAGGGCAGCGCTGCAGTACGTTCCGGTGAAATCAATTCCTCTCTTGCTTTCCATGAAAGCAAGCCTTTTGCAGTTCCACTGAAGGAGATTGAGGTCACACAATTACTTACTGGATTGGTAGTTGAGAGTCATCTGTAATTTCAGTAAACTTCCTTGTCAGCCGATTATAGTTCCACTGGAGGAGATTGAGGATTCCTGGATTGGTTGAGGATCATTAAGATCGGTCGACCTAGCTAGACTGTGTCGTGTCTGTGCTGACAATATTGACTCTACCATTGCAGCAGTGTATTATCGACTTACACGGGGATATTGGTACGAACTCCTAAGGCCTGATCATCTCAGAAGTCTTACAGTCGGAGCACCGAATCGTTTTAGATGACCTGGTGAATTTCTTTCTGCAAGCCCGACATTACTGTGGTCCAATATACTATTGGATATGGACGAACTCGGACAGTTAGAGTTTCGTTGATGTGACTGAAGTTTGGAGCGACACGCAGGGCAGTCGCATAGAGTTGGGACACTTAAAGCTTGGAGTGTAATTACCAATATTATTGAGTCTCGCAAATCTACCCAGTTGTGGCATTCGCTAAAAAGAATGGACACAGGTGCTTAAATGGTCCTGGATTGCTTTCAATGTTGCCGACACAAAGGATGAGTATTCTGAGCTGACTATGGGGAAGACTCAGTCCAGGATGGAAAAAGGGATTGGGAAGTGGCAGAGGGTAAAAATCTCCTACATATATTCCCTTGGTGTTTTTGCATTCCTTGAACAAAGAGGGGTAGCGACACGCGGGGCAGAGTTGGTACACTTATTGCCGGGAGTGTAATAACCAGTATTACAGAGTCCCGAGTAACAAGAGTGTACCCTCGGTCGGTCTCCTTTCCGGGCATTCTTTACACTGTAAAATGTCAGCAATTAGTACCAGTCATCCAATAATCTTGTTGAGAATTAATTCTGCTAATGTCCATCAAAATCATGCTGGTGTGGTTAAACACAGTCGTCAAGCTATCATATTGACTTGAGTATTCGCTTTCTTGCCTATTTTGTTAATGGGGTACGGTTCGACTTTCTATTTTGACAATATGTTCCTCTGTTTTTATACCCCTATTGCTCAACACATGGTCACTCTTGAAACGAAACAACTCATTGCACAATTGCATCTTTGCAGTTCACAAGTTAACTATTTTACAATTTATTTCTATGAATGGCAGTGAGAGGCAACAAAAACTTGGCCTGCACATAAATTGTGAACATTAAAAATAAAGGCTATCTCCACGAAGGAGGCTTAGGGTTAGAGGTTTGTATGACCAATGCTATGTTCACAACATTTCATCAGAATATTTTTTCTATTTGTTTTTTGTTTTGCCATAAGAAAAGTTGCCCTTCACTTTGGACCATTTCGTTCGTTGTTCAGTGTTCAGTTAATGTCACACAGCATAAACATTTCATTAACCATTATGAACTTTTTGTTGGTCTTTCTTTCGTTTAGTTCTTTTTTTCACTAACAGTGTCCATGGAAACTTAGCCAGTGGAGAAGAAAGGCTTTCGTTTTATATGGAAGAACAAAAAAAAAACATCAATGACAGTAAATAGAAAAAAATTAAATTTCAAACCAAAGGTGCTTATCAAAATGAGAGTGAATATTCGAAATGGAAAGATCTAGTAAGAGGTTCAAATGGAAATACTATAGAAATAAATTTTTAATGAGTGGCATGCCTGCCTTGCATACACAAGGTCGTGGTTCGATTCCTGCTTCAACCGAATACCAAAAAGTGATTCAGCGCTGGATTATCCCGCCTCAGTAATGCTGGCGGGGTTTCAAAGCTTCTCTAAATGATTTCACTGCATTGTGGAACGTCGTTCGGACTCGGCTATAAAAAGGAGGTCCCTTGTCATTGAGCTTAACATGGAATCGGACAGCACTCAGAGAAGTTCACCAATGTGGTATCACAATGAACTGAATAGTCTAAGTGAGCCTTATACATCGGGCTGCCACCAAACCTAACCTAACCGCCTTGCATAAGCAGGGTAGTGGGTTCAAACCGAGTTTCGACCAAAATGATTATCAGCGGTGGATTGCCCCCTACCAGTTATTTTGGTGACATTACTGAGTGATTCAAATCTTCTCTAAATGGTTTCACTGCATTGATAAACATTGTTGCTGCATCACAAATTAAGTAAACAAGGTACCGTTACCGGTTAAAAGCAGAACCGTAAAACAGGGAAGTCTATAAAAGGAAGAGAAGAAGTTGAAACCGTTTTCTTGGACGACAGCACGTGGACAAAACAATATGGGTGAGAATATAATAAAGGGTGGTTAAAATTTCAAGGGCGAAATGAGCGCCGCGGCCAAATGGGCGCCGCGACCTCGGTGGCACACCTTCATCCGATGGTCCAAATTTTCAATGACGCTGAGGCATAATAGAGGTTCTATGCCGTTAATGTGCCGAATTATCTCATCCTTTAGGTCTTGAATTGTTGCTGGCTTATCGACGTACACCTTTTCTTTCAAATAACCCCAAAGAAAAAAGTCCAACGGTGTCAAATCACATGATCTTGGCAGCCAATTGACATCGCCATTACGAGATAACATGGCCATTGAATTTGTTGCGCAAAAGAGCCATTGTTTCGTTAGCTGTGTGGCAAGTGGCACCGTCCTGCTGAAACCACATATCGTTCACATCCAAATCTTCCAATTCGGGCCATAAAAAGTTCTCACGATAGCGAACACCATTCACAGTAACTGCCTGACCGGCCTCATTTTGGAAAAAAATACGGCCCGATGCTGCTGCCAGCCCATAAATCGCACCAAACAGTCACTCTTTGTGGTTACATTGGTTTTTCGACAATCACTCTTGGATTCTCATTCGCCCAAATGCTGCAATTCTGTTTATTGACGAATCCACTGAGGTGAAAATGGGCCTCATCACTGAAGATGATTTTCTTCGAAAATTGATCATCCACTGTTGCCATTTCTTGGAACCATTTAACACGTTGTTGGATTGTGTATCTCTCCATGGTTCAAATTGAGTAAGCCTGAAATAGAGAAATGTCAAATAAAATTCGGAAAAAAACTTTGCGTTTAGGTTTGGTTCACATTCAACATCGGCCCTTACAATTTGACCACCCTTTACAAGAAAATAATAATAGTGAAGTGATAAGTATAAGTCAAGTAGTGTAACCATAAATCATCGAAGTTGCAGTGGTCGGTATTTCTGCTCCACGATCACGGAACAATTATAAAGCCGCGAATAGGTGAATCCTCACACAGTGCTGTTCTGACGGATCAGTGAGCTTTCAAGGGCATCGGTAATCTTTACTCCGACTGGCGTTCCGATCTTGCTCGCAGTCACCTAGTAGTCGTCTATCGTAATAACCTTTGTTTTGACCGATCAAGGACACTGTCAAGATCATCACCGAACAACACGTGTTTGCCACAGACTTTTATTGCAAATTCGGTTGTCCCTCCCCGCGTACGCTGTATTCTGTCCATTTCTCTTGTCTACAGTTCTCTGTGTTCCGATCGCGGTCACAGTCACGTCACTTCTCCATAGTCCTGCTCACGCTCTATTGACTTGTCTTCCGAATGCGGTCACAGTCACGTTCTCCGGTTTCCTGAAGATTCTTTTGCTTTGCCTAGTGTTCCGAACTCGGTCACGTTCACATTTTCCGGCAACCCATGTTGTCACCGATCAAAGTCACTGTCAAGGTCATTCATGATCAACACGTGTTTTCACCCTGTTTGCACTGTCATTATCTTCGTTCGTCAACTACTCGCGTCTGCTGTGCTCTGTGTTCTGTAGTCACGTTACTCCCAGTTGTCTCACTCACGTTATCACGAATGGTGTACCGAACGCGGTCTCTGCGACGTTTAGTTCCCGTTCTCTCAATCACGTTCTTCGACTTGTGTTCCGAACTCGGTCACACTCCCGAATCTGTCCTAACTGAAGTATAACACATTGCTACGACTTGTGTTCGATCGCGGTCACAGTCTCGTATGTATCTTTTCTCGCTATTACACTTTGCTACGACTTGTGTTCACGTTCACGTTCACAATCACGTTCTTCGACTTGTGTTCCGAACTCGGTCACACTCCCTAATCTGTCCTAAGTGAAGTATAATACTTTGCTATGACTTGTGTTCCGAACTTCGGTCACAGTCTCGTATTTATCTTTTCTCGCTATTACATTTTGCAACGACTTGTGTTCCGATCGCAGTCACAATCGCATGTTTACCCTTTCTCGCCATCACATTTGCTACCACTAGTGTTCCGATCGCGGTCACAGTCACGTGTTTATCTTTCTCGCTATCACACTTTGCTACGACTTGTGTTCCGATCGCGGTCACAGTCACGTGATAATCTTTTCTTGCTATCACACTTTGCTACGACTAGCGCCCCGATCGCGGTCACAGTCACGTGATAATATTTTGTTGCTATCACACTTTGCTACGACTAGCGTTCCGATCGCGGTCACAATCATGTGTTTACCCTTTCTCGTCATCGCATTTGCTACGTGATCCGACCAAACAATGATCGTCATGATTCCGCTCTAACTTTTGGTTCAAGTTTGCCGCCAAGGTCATCAACCTACATCCTGTATTTTTGCCCTCGTTTACACCACGATACGGTGTTTCCCATACAGCGCTTCCTAGCTCAACCACAAGCCCCGACTGCAGTGCCCTGTGTAGCGAACCCGGTCACAATCACGCATTTACCATTCTCGTAGTGACGTCTACGTTACTTTGTGTTCCGAACCCAACGCGGATGGGATAGCTTCATCACTGTCTTCACACCCAACCGGTGTTCCGAACTCGGTCACGGCCACATTCTACCTGCCTTCAGCTTCTACTAATGTTCCGACCTCGGTCATCACACAATCATGCCCTCAGACAGGGTCAACTCCAGCCGTCAACCAATCAGCTAGGACAATATCTCAGTATCGTCATATTCTTTTTTGTAGTGTTATCTTTCTATTATTGGGAGCCACCGTGGTGCAATGGTTAGCATGCCCGCCTTGCATACACAAGGTCGTGGGTTCGATTCCTGCTTCGACCGAACACCAAAAACTTTTTCAGCGGTGGATTATCCCTCCTCAGTAATGCCAGTGACATTTCTGAGGTTTCAAAACTTCTCTAAGTGGTTTCACTGCAATGTGGAATGCCGTTCGGACTCGGCTCTAAAAAGGAGGTCCCTTGTCATTGAGCTTAACATGGAATCGGGCAGCACTCAGTGATATTAGAGAAGTTCACCAATGTGGTATCACAATGGACTGAATAGTTTAAGTGAGCCTGATACATCGGGCTGCCACCTAACCTAACATAGCCAAACTAATAAAATGCAAATTCAACCAAAATATTGACTTTTCTTTTCCACTGTCACTTTACTTATAATTTTCTGTGACGGACCCTTCGCCCGCGAGCTAACACCAGCAGACGGTGGAAACTCTTCGTTACAATGTTGAACGTCGTTCGAAGCGGCTATAAAAAGTGAATCGGGCAGCATTCAGGGATAAAAGAGGAGTTCACCACTGTGGTATAACAATAGTCTAAGTGAGCTTGAAATATCGGATCGGCACATAGGTTAGGTTAGGTTAGGTGGCAGCCCGATGTATCAGGCTCACTTAGACTATTCAGTCCATTGTGAGACCACATTGGTGAACTTCTCTCTTATCACTGAGTTCTGCCCGATTCCATGTTAAGCTCAATGACAAGGGACCTCCTTTTTATAGCCGAGTCCGAACGGCGTTCCACATTGTAGTGAAACCACTTAGAGAAGCTTTGAAACCTTCAGAAATGTCACCAGTATTACTGAGGAGGGATAATCCACCGCTGAAAAACTTTTTGGTGTTCGGTCGAAGCAGGAATCGAACCCACGACCTTGTGTATGCAAGGCGGGCATGCTAACCATTGCACCACGGTGGCTCCCGGATCGGCACATAAAATCGGAGGTATATACTCTTTGAAGCTTAATTTTCATAAAAACCTAAAACTCAGATGACTTCCGAGAGGACCTTCGTATTTCGTTTTCTATGTCCATAAGACAATGCGAACTTTCTATGCCTGGTTTTCTGGTGATATATATACAGAGAATTTAATCGAAATCTGATTGTGGACCATAGTGTACCATAGGAATGTATTCCAGGTATTTATTTTGCTGGCCATTTCTAAATGAAACTGCCGGTTGAGATGGAAAACTTAGGCGAAAAAAATATCCCATTGCTTCAGCTTGGTCTACTGAACCAACTTTGATGGCATTTGATGGGGTTCAGGTGCTGTTGGTGTGTTGACTTGGCCAGCAGTGGATTGTGAAGAAATGTGAATGCATTCATTTTCTTGAAAACGATTATCACTGGCATTCTTTGTTATTTTTTCCTTGGTCATATTTCTACTGTTATTTCCATTAAGGATTTTTGTTTTTGCCCCTTTTAGTCTTTAGGTGGTGGCTATTTTTGCATGCCTTGGATCCGTTTTGGTTTTCCTTTTGTTTTTCCTCATAGAACCTGAATGCTTATTGTTCGAGGAAAGAAGAAATTAAGAGATTGCCTCTGTTGATTTAGACAAATATTTGTGACGTGGTCTATGGGTCTATGGGTGAGTGGTCCTAACGAGTTTGCAAATTAATGTAGAATTATCGTTATTAAAATTGCTGCAGAAATTCTCTGTGGTTTTTATGTAGTGGTGGGAAGTGGTCTCTTTAGTTTTTTTTTCGCTTCCTTTAGCAGATATTTCTTTTTTTTTATTTCCGAGTACAATGCATTGTATTTTTTATAGTTGGGAATACAAGGTTGCTTAACGATTTGCTGTTTTTTTTTTCTTACTCTTCTTTGGAATTTCTACTCCTATTGTTATATGCCATTGTAAGAATTGAGTTTGAGAAAAATAGGAAAATAAAAAGTAAATTATTGTTGGAAAAACTATAAATTGGAAATATCATTATATTAGATGCATTGATGTAGAAGAAAATTGGAATTAAAAAAGTAAAGCATATCTTAGGGCTGCAGATATACAATATAAGCAAAGCGTGTAGCATACAAAATAATATAATGAGTGCAAAATTATGATGGAAACATTACTGCGAATTATCATTAGGGCTGTTTTCTTTTAGCACTGGATGCAACATTTGTATGGGCTATCCAGAACATCGTTGCACTGGTGTTCTATCCAGAACAACTAATTAGTGCAAGTCGCGCCGATATTGCCAGATTGTATTTTGATAAAATTACGCTTCATTGCTTGACAATAGCAATTTATTGTGACCAATTTATCGAAAAAAACATGAAATTCAAAGTGGTACAGTGTCATGAATAATCGCAGCAGTAAATATTTATTACCATTTGATCATTTCATACCTTAAAATTCATGATTTCACTTCTTTCCTGCGATTGTTTTTAAGCAGCTGATGACAGTGTTGCATACTTTTGGAGATGTCCTGGATAAACGACTACTCTGTTTTCTTATAGTCCTTCATGGCTTAGGGTATCCAGTGCTAAAAGAAAACAGCCCTATTCTTATTATTTCGAATACATAAGTCGGCCCCGCCCGACTGTAGACTTTCCTTATTTTTTTTTAAGTTTTGGGATTTTTCTACCCATAAAGGATAATTCACAAAGGACGCCTATCAACAAATTTTGTTCTCCCACAATTTTTGATGTGGGACTATAATGTATCCCAGCACAAAAATTTGGAAATTCTTCCAAAGGCACAACTTTAAATGCACTTCCAGAAGATGCACTCCCAATGATTTTTATACCCTCCTCCATAGGATGAGGGTATATTAACTTTGTCATTCCGTTTGTAACACATCGAAATATTGCTCTAAGACCCCATAAAGTATATATATATTCTGGGTCGTGGCGAAATTCTGATTCGATCTGAGTATGTCCGTCCATCTGTTGAAATCACGCTAACTTCCGAACGAAACAAGGTATCGACTTGAAACTTGACACAAGTAGTTGTTATTGATGTAGGTCGGATGGTATTGCAAATGGGCCATATCGGTCCACTTTTACGTATAGCCCCCATATAAACGGACCCCAAATTTGGCTTGCGATTGCTCTAAAAGAAGCAAATTTCATCCGATCAGGCTACAATTTGGTACATGGTGTTGGTATATGGTCTCTAATAACCACGCAAAAATTGGTCCATATCGGTCCACTTTTACGTATAGCGCCCATATAAACGGACACCCATGGTGTTAGTATATGATCTCTAACAACCGTGCAAAAATTGGTCCACATCGGTCCATAATTATATATAGCCCCCATATAAACCGATCCCCAGATTTGACCTTAGAGGAGCAAAATTCATCCGATCCGGTTGAAATTTGCAACGTGGTGTTAGTATAAGGCCGCTAATAACCATGCCAAAATTGGTCCAATCGGTCTATTGTTATATATAGCCGATCCCCAATCACACAAAAATTGGTCCATATCGGTTCATAATCATGGTTGCCACTCGAGCCAAAAATTATCTACCAAAATTTCATTTTTATACCCACCACCATAGAATGGTGACGGGGGTATAATAAGTTTGTCATTCCGTTTGTAACACATCGAAATATCGATTTCCGACTATATAAAGTATATATATTCTTGATCAGGGAGAAATTCTAAGACGATATAACGATGTCCGTCTGTCCGTCTGTCTGTCTGTCTGTTGTAATCACGCTACAGTCTTCAATAATGAAGCAATCGTGCTGACATTTTGCACAAGCTCGTCTTTTGTCTGCAGGCAGGTCAAGTTCGAAGATGGGCTATATCGGTCCAGATTTTGATATAGTCCCCATATAAACCGACCTCCCGATTTGGGGTCTTGGGCTTATAGAAATCGTAGTTTTTATCCAATTTGCATGAAATTTGAAATCTAGAGGTATTTTATGACCATAAAGAGGTGTGCCAAAAATGGTGAGTATCGGTCCACGTTTTGGTATAGCCCCCATATAGACCGATCTCCCGATTTTACTTCTTGGGCTTATAGAAACCGCAGTTTTTATTCAATTTACCTGAAATTGGAAATCTAGAGGTATTGTAGGACCACAAATACTTGTGCCAAAAATTGTGAGTATCGGTCCATATTTTGGTATAGCCCCCATATAGACCGATCTCCCGATTTGGGGTCTTAGGCTTATAGAAACCGTAGTTTTTATCCAATTTGTCTGAAATTGGAAATCTAGAGGTATTTTAGGACCATAAAGAGGTGTGCCGAAAATGGTGAGTATCGGTCCATATTTTGGTATAGCCCCCATATAGATCGATTTCCCAATTTTATTTCTTTGGCTTCTAGAATCCGAAGTTTTTATCCTATTTGTCTGAAATTGGAAATCTAGAGGTATTTTCGGGTCACCAAGAGGTGTGCCGAAAATGGTGAGTATCGGTCCATATTTTAGTATAGCCCCCATAAGAGCGATCTCCCGATTTAACTCCTTGGGTTTCTAGAAACCGTAGTTTTTATCTGATATGCCTGAAATTGTAAATATTCTGGTATTTTAGGCTCACAAAAACGTGTATCGGATTAAGTTTTTATCGGTCCATTTGGTAATGCCTCCATATAGACCGACTTCACTTCTTGAGGGTGTAGAAGGCGCATTGATCATGAAAATTGCTTGAAACTCAATGTAAAATTTCCAGATTTTACTTCTACAGATTTAAGATTTCAAATCAAGACGTTATTTTATAATTTTCTTGCACACTTACAAGAGATGTTAATGATTCCTCTAAAACTCAAACAAAAATGGTTCTTATAAATCCAGAATCTGATATAGTCTTCATAGGTGAAATCATTAAATTTATCTTCGGGAAGTGTCCTCAAGTCCTCAAGCCCTCCTGAAATTTCAAAGGAAACCCTAATAATTGGTTCGTGGTGGTGGGTATTTAAGATTCGGCCCGGCCGAACTTACTGCTGTATATACTTGTTATAGAAAACATTGTCAAATGTTATTTCTATAGAAAATTTTGTCAACATTTTATTTATATAGAAAAAAATTTCCAATTTTATTCCTATAGAAAATTTTGTCAAAATTTTATTTCTATAGAAAATGTTGTCAAAATTTTATTTTGTCAAAATTGTATTTCTATAGAAACTTTAAAATTAATTATATACGTAATTAATCGGCCTTTTTAGTTTAATATATACCACGTATGTACTATGTGGTATATATTACGGTGTTAGGAAGTTTTAAGATACCTTGCCATCGTCTTCAGTAGAAGTTTCTACGCAATCCACGGTGGAGGGTACATAAGCTTCGGCCTGGCCGAACTTACGGCCGCATATACTTGTTTTTTATTTTAACTACCCAGGAAGTTGTTTTAACTCAACTTTTTTATCTTGGTTTTTTCATACTTTTAATGGATATTTTTAACTTTTTTTGTTTCGAATAGGTTAAAAACAGAGTAAGAATTCATAAAATGGTACAAATCATTTAAATTTTGTCGAAAAAAATGCTAAATCTAATCTGAAAAAATTGTGAATTTTTTAAAATATTCACAAATTTTAAAGGTCAAACGTTTCAGACAAGCGTTAGAATCCATTAGAAATTATAAAAATTATTTATTTGACAAAATATCACAGAATTTTTTAATTTACATCCAAAACATTGAATTCGGATCACACCTAAAGATGTGATGCAAATTCAGTGCACCGGCTGTTAAAATGGAGGACGTCCATCCTATGACAAGCCCATGTTAAATTCATCGCTTCTGCGGCACCACCACTTCCGGATCCAAAAAGAACATTTTCATTACTTTTAGGTATTTCAAAGTACTCCTCTGAGAAAGCCCATGTTTCCAAAAACCAAAGTGTATCAGATTTCATAATATTTTGGGCTGTGGTGACATCAAGATTATGGGCTTGTAAAATTTTGGTTATTTTGGTAAAACCGTGTTATGTCATCTCTAAAATTTGTATTGGGATGCGATCGCCCTTTTTGTCCAATCCGAGCTAAATTATGACTGGATCCGTGTCCGAAAATGGCGTGGGTGGAATCTATGCCCTCAAGAGGAAACATCGGGAGCTCAATCTGTATGGGTGCTATATGGAAACATGGACCGATATATATCAAATTTATCACAGCTCTTTGTAAACCTAAAATATCTCTGGATTTAAAATTTCAACTTTCTTGGTTGAAAACTTGTTTTTTATTAAGTCTATAAATTAAACAATCCCTACAGTCTAATTGTATAAATTATGAATACAAAAACAATATTATTTTAGTCTTATTTGTAGTATGATTTTCAGATAGATCCAGTAAGAAGAAATACTTATTGAATTGAAAGAACAGACGAAGTATTGGGACATTATTTTCATAATGTGACCGACAGGAAGGAATTTTCAGCAGGTGCACCCTCAAAAAAATCGCGTCTGTAACATATACCCCAAAAACACATTTTGCTTCAAGCATATATATTTTCAGGATTGGTCCAAACAAAATATTGTTTATATTGTTCAAACATATTATGTTTCACCTTAAGGCATACACTGGTAGAAAAAAATTGTAATGAAATTTTCTTTGTGTGGATATTATATTTTAGGACGCCAATTGGTTACATAGATTATTTTACTAGCTGCATACTCTCTAGGTGTCTCTTTCTAAATACATATAACAGGTTGATAAGTCCCCAGTCTAACAAAGAAAAACACATTTTTTTGTCAAAATTCATTTTAATTATTCAACATAGTTCCCTTCAAGAGCGATACAACGATTATAACGACCTTCCAATTTTGTGATACCATTTTGGTAGTACTCCTTCGGTTTTGCCTCAAAATAGGCCTCAGTTTCGGCGATCACCTCTTCATTGCAGCCAATTTTTTTCCCTGCGAGCATCCTTTTTAGGTCTGAGAACAAGAAAAAGTCGCTGGGGGCCAGATCTGGAGAATACGGTGGGTGAGGAAGCAATTCGAAGCCCAATTCATGAATTTTTTGCCATCGTTCTCAATGACTTGTGGCATGGTGCGTTGTCTTGGTGGAACAACACTTTTTTCTTCTTCATATGGGGCCGTTTTGCCGCGATTTCGACCTTCAAACGCTCCAATAACGCCATATAATAGTAACTGTTGATGGTTTTTCCCTTCTCAAGATAATCGATAAAAATTATTACATGCGCATCCCAAAAAACAGAGGCCATTACTTTGGCAGCGGACTTTTGAGTCTTTCCACGCTTCGGAGACGGTTCACCGTTCGGTGTCCACTCAGCCGACTGGACTCAGGAGTGTAGTGATGGAGCCATGTTTCATCCATTGTCACATATCGATGGAAAAACTCGGGTGTATTACGAGTTAACAGCTGCAAACACCGCTCAGAATCATCAACACGTTGTTGTTTTTGGTCAAATATGAGCTCGCGTGGCACCCATTTTGCACAGAGCTTCCCCACATCCAAATATTGATGAATGATATGACCAACACGTTCCTTTGATATCTATAAGGCCTCTGCTATCTCGATCAACTTCATTTTAAGGTCATTCAAAATCATTTTGTGGTTTTTTTGATGTTTTCGTCGGTAACCACCTCTTTCGGGCGTCCACTGCGTTCACCGTCCTCCGTGCTCATTTCAGCACGCTTGAATTTTGCATAATAATCAATTATTGTTGATTTCCCTGGGGCAGAGTCCGGAAACTCATTATCAAGCCAAGTTTTTGCTTCCACCATATTTTTTCCCTTCAAGACAGTATTTTATCAAAACACAAAATTCCTTTTTTTCATTTTTTCACAATAACAAAAGTTGCTTCACAAAAGACGCTCTATCTCACAAACTAATTGACTTACAGTCAAATTTTGACACGAATCTGTTGAAAGTTGGTACTATATAAAAATAATATGCATTTAATACTAGCGACGCCATCTATGTGTCAGACCGGGGACTTATCAGCCAACCTTTTATATTTATAGGCTATTTCTAAATTAATATTTGTTTGCATCTAAGCATATTATATTTACAAACAGTTTATGTCCCAAAAAATAATATGTTCTAACATATTAACATATATGTCCCAAACATGTTATGCTAATTTATAACATTATATGCTTGCACTTAAAAATATTGTGTTAAAAAATGTCAGTTCCAAACATATAATTTTTACACCCAAACATATGAATTCCACCCATATCTACTAAGACAGAAAAAAAAATTAGTTCTGAATCGATTCTATTGAATTCCAGTGTATCGCATAAACAGGATCCCAAATCTCAGAGGCATATTCTAGTATACAAACAGTTTTGTAACATAAGGATCAGAGAACTATTTGCTCAATCTTTTGATGAAACCAAGAGTTCCATATGCTTTATTAATAACTAATGAAATATGTCGTCTAAAATCCAATCGTTTTTCCAACGTGTAACTCCAAGGTCTAACATAGAATCGACAGATTCAAGTTCACGATCGTTCAAGACATAACATGAGTGCAACAGTTTTATTCTAAGAAGTGGCATATGTCAGCTCCATTAGGTTAGTTACAGTTGATCTAGATTTTCTAATGATGACAGTTGGTGATACCTGTAAACACAGAACTTCAGTCACAACCCTACGGGAAATGAATCATCCACAGGACCGATACAGGACTAGTCCCTGGTGTGTATGGACCACTCCCAGTTCTGGTCAAAAAGTATGGAAGGGACCGGTCACTTTAACATGGGTTTGTCATTGACGGGGTAAATTTACATATTAGGACGCGTCTTGGACTAATCCTAAATGACCGCAATTTAGCTGGAGCACCCCATAGACAGGTCCTCAGAAATCAGTCTCGAACAAACTCTTAGAAACCTGTTTCAGTCTGGGCATCCTAATCGAACCCGAATCCGCCAGTGGCAATTCGCACCAATTTCCCATAGGGAATCTTCTCAAAAAGTTTCGGAATAGCATTAAGTTTAGCTATAACCATAGCTATAATTAGCATGCCCGCCTTGCATACACAGGGACGTGGGTTCGATTCCTGTTTCGACCGAACACCAAAAAAAGTTTTTCAGCGGTGGATTATCCCACACCAGTAATGCTGGTGACATTTCTGAGGGTTTCAAAGCTTCTCTATTTGGTTTCACTGCAATGTGGAACGCCGTTCGGACTCGGCTATAAAAAGAAGGTCCCTTGTCATTGAGCTTAACATGGAATCGGGCAGCACTCAGTGATAAGAGAGAAGTTCACCAATGTGGTATCACAATGGACTGAATAGTCTAAGTGAGTCTGATACATCGGGCTGCCACCTAACCTAACCTAACCTAGCTATAACCCTATAATTACAAATATTCTTCTTTCTATCAGATTTAAATAACGGTATAATAAAGGATTGTTTCCATAATGGCGGAAAAATTTCTGAACTAAGCGATTTGTGGAATAATTTGCATAGAGGAAGAGAAAGATGATCAGCATATTGTTTTAAAATTCAAGCAGGCATACCATATGGACCTGAAATATTGTCATTCTTATGGCATCGAAAGTTTTCAAAAACAGTATTGATATACAGTGACTGTGTATTTATAAGGCCAGACTGTGGCATTAAATAAGGATATGAACTACATTCATCATAGGGTTTGGTTGAAAAAAGTGGATTAAAAAAGTTAGCGAATAGGTTTGTAATTCCAGCATCATCGTCTGCAACAAAAGATCTAAATTTGAGTGACTTAGGAAAAGTTCTTACACTGCGTTTGGAGTTAATAAATCCATAACAACTTCTAAAACAGTTCTACTGAAACTACTGAAACAGTTCACTTTTTACATTTGATATGAGTATTTTATAAGATATTTTATTCTCCATATTATAATCAAATCGGGAAACACGATATACGAAGGCAGTTCGGAAACTTCTTAGCCTAGCACAAAAAACGCGGTATAAACAGAAACAAGTATATACAGCCGTAAGTTCGGCCAGACCGAATCTTATGTACCCTCCACCATGGATTGCATAGAAACTTCTACGAAAGATGGACTTTTTGCACGATACGTAGAGAGCCAGAATTGAAATATGGGGGTCGCTTATGTGAGGCTATATACAATTATGAACTTGATATGGACCAAGTTTTGTGTGATTGGGGATCGATTTATCTGAGGGCTATATATAACTATAGACCGATATGGACCTAGTTAGGCATGGTTGTTAACGGCCATATACTAGCACAATGTACCAAATTTCAACTGTCTCGGATGAAATTTGCTCCTCCAAGAGGTTCCAAAACCAAATCTCGTGATCGGTTTATATCGGGGCTATATATGATTATGGACTGATATGGACCACTTTTGGAATGGTTGTTAAATATCATATACTACCACCACGTACCAAATTTCAACCAGATCGGATGAATTTTGCTTCTCCATAAGGCACCGTAGGTCAAATCTGGGAATCGGTTTATATGGGGACTATATATAATTATGGACCGATTTCAACTAATTTTTGCATGGGTGTGTGAGGCCATGTATTAACACCACGTACCAAATTTTAACTAAATCAGATTAATTTTGGTCTTCCAAGAGGCTCCGGAGGTCTGGTGATCGGTTTATATGGGGGCTATATATAATTATGGACCGATGTTGACCAATTTTTGCATGGTCATTAGAGACTTACTTACACCATGTACCAAATTTCAGCCGGATCGGATGAAATTTGCTTCTCTTAGAGGCTCCGCAAGCCAAATCTGGGGATCGGTTTATATGGGGGCTATACATAATTATGGGCCGATATGGACCAATTTTTGCATGGTCATTAGAGACCATATACTAACACCATGTACCAAATTTCAGCCGAATCGGATTTGCTTCTCTTAGATACTCCGCAAGCCAAATCTGGGTATCGGTTTATATGGGGGCTATACATAATTATGGGCCGATATAGACCAATTTTTGCATGGTCATTAGAGACCATATACTAACACCATGTACCAAATTTCAGCCGGATCGGATTTGCTTCTCTTAGAGGCTTCGCAAGCCAAATCTGGGGATCGGTTTATATGGGGGCTATATATAATTATGGACCGATATGGACCAATTTGTGCATGGTTGTTAGAGACCATATACTAACACCATGTACCAAATTTCAGGCGGATCGGATGAAATTTGCTTCTCTTAGAGGATTCGCAAGCCAAATTTGGGGGTCCGTTTATATGGGGGCTATACGTAAAAGTGAACCGATATGGCCCATTTGCAATACCATCTGACCTACATCAATAGCAACTACTTGTGCCAAGTTTCAAGTCGATAGCTTGTTTCGTTCGAAAGTTAGCGTGATTTCAACAGACGGACGGACGGACGGACATGCTCAGATCGACTCAGAATTTCACCACGACCCAGAATATATATACTTCATGGGGTCTTAGAGCAATATTTCGATGTGTTACAAACGGAATGACAAAGTTAATATACCCCCTATCCTATGGTGGAGGGTATAAAAAAGGGATTTTAAGCGTCGTTGGTGAGACATGGATCCACCACTATACTCCAAAGACAAAAGAACAATCCAAACAATGGACTGAAGCTGGAGGAAGTGCCCCAAAGAGGGATAAAACAATTCAATCGGCTGGTAAGGTTATGGCAACAGTTTTTTGGGACTTCAAATGTATTTTATTGACTGCCTATCTGTAAAAGAGTAAAACAATAAATTCAGAGTACTATTGCAACCTTTTGGATCAATTAAATGTAAAAATTCGAGAATAACGTCCTGGCTTACAACACAAAAACAAAAATTTCATCAAGACAACGCACCAGCGCACAAGAGTGTTTTAACAATGGCTAAAATCAACGAATTAAAGTACGAGTTGCTTGACCACCCACCTTATTCTCTTGATTTAGCTCCCAGTGACTTTTGCTTGTTCCCAAATCTAAAAAAAAATCCTTGCCGGCAAACGTTTTACCTCAAATGAAGATTACAGTTGTAAACCACTATTTTGAAGACCTTGAGGAAAACTATTCTAATCAAGGGATAGACTTGCTAGAAAAGCGTTGGACTAAGTGTATTGAAGTTTCAGGAGATTATATTGAAAAATAAAAATATTTTTGAAAAACTAACTATTCTCTTTCATTGATAGGCTAAGAAGTTTCCGAACCGCCCTCGTAGTAATGTAAAGTCGATAGCATTTCCAGTAATCTATTGCTTTGAAATAAAACTCTGAACATTTTGTTTTGTTTTTTTTTTTTTTTATTTATCAAATCAAACTTAATTACTTAGTACATTCAAATCTATTGCTTATTGCAATTGCAATTGCAATAAGGAAAAGCACAATATGTTATTTGTATGCTAAATTCGAATTTGGATTTTGCATAGCAATTGCAATTCTTGTTGTTCATTCCAGCAATACATGCAAATTATAAGTGCGAATCGGTTGCTGTCTAAATTTTGACACAACATCGCCATTGGATGTACATCTATTCATTTCACTGAATTTCACATTTACCAATAATTTTATTTATAATTAACAATATTTCATCATGCTCTTGCCTCGACAAAACATGGCCATATATTGAGTTTGATGTTCGTAGGATTTATGGTTATGGAATAATTTTAGTCCTGCGATGATGTATGGACATGGACATACAAGCAGCATTCACAAAATTGCATCTTTTCTATTGAATTATGTTATAACAATTTCTGATGTATCATTTTTCGTTATTTATATAGTAGGCTAAATCAAAATAAGAAATTTTGGAAAAGAGATTCTATTTATACCCTTCACCACTACTGTGGTACAGGGTATAATAAGTTTGTGCATTTGTATGTAACGCCAAGAAGGAGTAATCATAGACCAACCTTTTAGTAGACGGATCGGCTTAGAATTAAATTCTGAGTCGATTTAGCGATGTCCGTCTGTCCGTCTGTCTGTCCGTCTGTCTGTCTGTCTGTCTGTCTGTTGATGTATTTTTGTGTGCAAAGTACAGCTCGCAGTTTTAGTCCGATTGTCCTAAAATTTGGTATAGGGTCCTGTTTCGGCTCAAAGACGATCCCTATTGATTTTGGAAAAAATCGGTTCAGATTTAGATATAGCTGCCATATATATTTTTCACCGATCTGGTCATAATTGGCGTGTCTATCAACCGATCTTCCTCACATTCCGTACATCCGAATATTTTATGAGTCTCGAAAAACTTGCAAAATATCAGCCAAATCGGTTCAGATTTAGATATAGCTCCCATATATAGCTTTCGCCCGATTTACACTCATTTGCCCACAGAGGCCAATTTTTTGCTCCGATTTAGTTGAAATTTTGCACAGGGAGTAGAATTAGCGTTGTAACTATGCGTGTCAAATTTGCTTGAAATCGGTTCAGATTTGGATATATCTCCCATATAAAGCTTTCGCCCGATTTACACTCATATGACCACAGAGGCCAATTTTTAACTCCGATTTAGTTGAAATTTTGCACAGGGAGTAGAATTAGCATTGTAACTATGCGTGGCAAATTTGGTAGAAATCGGTTCAGATTTAGATATAGCTCCCATATATATGTTTTTCTGATTTCGACAAAAATGGTCAAAATACCAACATTTTCCTTGTAAAATCGCCAATGCTTAGTCGAAAAGTTGTAAAAATGAATCTAATTTTCCTAAACTTCTAATACATATATATCGAGCGATAAATCATAAATAAACTTTTTCGAAGTTTCCTTAAAATTGCTTCAGATTTAAACGTTTCCCATATTTATTTTTTTACTAACATTGTGTTCCACCCTAGTGCATTAGCCAACTTAAATTTTGAGTCTATAGATTTGTAGAAGTCTGTCAAATTCTGTCCAGATCGAGTGATATTTAAATGTATGTATTTGGGACAAACCTTTATATATAGCCCCCAACACATTTGATGGATGTGATATGGTATCGAAAATTTAGATCTACAAAGTGGTGCAGGGTATAATATAGTCGGCCCCGCCCGACTTTAGACTTTCCTTACTTGTTTTCTTTATAAAAATCAATTAATCCATATAAGATTGGGTAAAAGTAATGTGAGTGGAAAACAGGATGATTATTCTTATGGTCCTAAAATTTGTCAGATATTTGTTTATTAACTTCAGATAGTTCAAATACGAAGATTTGGCGTATAGGTTTACTTTCTGAACGTAAAAATTGCCTATATGGTGAAAGGAAATTTTTCCCAAATTCCCTGAAGTTTCCAATATCCAGCATTATTCACCTTGCAATTTGGTACTCTGCAATTCGCTCACTGATTGCTGAAACAGGCCGAGACTTGAAACTTTGTATATACAGAATCATTCTGACACCTTCGGCTCTAGTATTCCGCCACCGTGACGTTCAGAAGTACAGTTCAACCGCCAGCGAGGTCTTCAGGGGCACAGTTTCAAGACTGAGAACTTTGACGACAATACTCACCAGCTGAGATCTTCAGACCGTCCGACGTACAGCTCCATCATTGACACCTTCGGGTGTAATATTCCATTACAATGATCTTCAGGTATACATTTCCTAAACTGAGACTTTCGGACGTACTATTACAGTTCAACTTCCACCGAAGTCTTAAGGGGTTTAGTTTTCATATTGAGAACTTTGGACACACTACTCACCAACTGAGATCTTCAGATTTACATTTTATTTTTGGTCTACAGTTTCCACTATGAAGTTATCCGGCCTTCCTATTCCACTGCAATGTCTTCAGGTCTACAGTTCCCTAACTGAGACTTTCGGACGTATTATTCAGGTCTAATATTCCACAGATCCCACACTGAGACCTTCTTGCCTTCAGCTCCATACTGAGTCCATTGGGCTAATTATTCTACTACTGAGATCTTCAGTTCTTGAAACCATGAGGCCATACTTTCCCACTCTGAGACATATGGGAAGGCTTTCGGTTTTCAAGTTCCCCCGCCTGCATTTTGGGGCTCACTAACCCACTACTGAGATGAGGTTTCGCCCTGAGACCTTTGGTTTACTATTCCTCGGCTGAGATCTTCAGGTCTAGGTTAGGTTAGGTATAGTGGCAGCCCAATATTTTAGGCTCACTTAGACTATTCAGTCCATTGTGATACCACGTTGAGGATCTTCTCTCCTATCATTGATTGCTGCCCGATTCTATGTTTAGATCAGTGACAAAGGGACCTACTTTTTTATAGCCGAGAGCGAATGGCACCAATATGGAAACCTTGCAGACCTTCACTTCCACCAACGACACTTTTGGTTCAGTTCCGTTCCCCACAAACATTTGCATACTTAGTGTTCCAGTACTAAAACATTCCGGCTCACCGTTCCATCACAGGGGTTTTCTGGCCTACAGTTTTCCCACTAACAGCTTCGGGCTTACTAGTCTACTACCAAGATCTTTAGAACCACCGATTCCATATTGAGACCTCATTGCCTTTAGTTTCCCTACTGATTCCATCAGGCTAATTATTCTACTACTGAGATCTTAAGTTCTTCCGGGTAACAGTTCCCATACTAAGACTTTCGGAGCTAAATATCCCCCCACCAGCACCTTGGTGCTTACTAATCCGCTGCTAAGATCTTCAGACCCACATTTTCACACTGCTATCTTCGAGCTAAAAGTTTTCCCACTGACATCTGTGGTTTACTATTCCAAGCTGATATCTTCAGGTCTACAGTTGTCACAATTGAGCTTAAAGTTCCCACACTGACGACTTTGTGCTTACTAATCCACTGTTAAGATTGTTAGGCCTACGGTACCAATACTGAAAACTTCGAGGTATTCCCATCCACCAATGACACTTTTGGTTCAGTTCCGTTCCCCACAAACATTTTCGGGCTTATTGTTCCAGTACTAAAACATTCCGGCTCACCGTTCCACCACAGGGGTTTTCTGGCCTACAGTTTTCCCATTAACAGCTTCGGGCTTACTAGTCTACTACCAAGATCTTTAGAACCACCGATCCCACATTGAGATCTTCTTGCCTTTAGTTCCCATACTGAGTCCATCAGGCTAATTATTATACTACTGAGATCTTAAGTTCTTGAAACCATAAGACCACCAGTTCCCACTCTGAGACTTTCCGGGTTACAGTTCCCATACTAAGACTTTCGGAGCTAAATTTCCCCCCACCAGCACCTTGGGGCTTACTAATCCGCTGCTAAGATCTTCAGACCCACATTTTCACACTGCTATTTTCGAGCTAAAAGTTTTCGAACTGAGTCCTGTGGTTTACTATTCCACACCTGTGATCTTCAGGTCTACAGTTGTCACCATTGAGCTTAAAGTTCCCACACTGGGAACTTTGTGCTTACTAATCCACTGTTAAGATTGTTAGGCCTACGGTACCAATACTGAAAACTTCGAGGTATTCCCATCCACCAATGACACTTTTGGTTCAGTTCCGTTCCCCACAAACATTTTCGGGCTTATTGTTCCAGTACTAAAACATTCCGGCTCACCGTTCCACCACAGGGGTTTTCTGGCCTACAGTTTTCCCATTAACAGCTTCGGGCTTACTAGTCTACTACCAAGATCTTTAGAACCACCGATCCTACATTGAGATCTTCTTGCCTTTAGTTCCCATACTGAGTCCATCGGTCTAATTATTCTACTACTGAGATCTTAAGTTCTTGAAACCATAAGACCACCAGTTCCCACTCTGAGACTTTCCGGGTTACAGTTCCCATACTAAGACTTTCGGAGCTAAATTTCCCCCCACCTGCACCTTGGGGCTTACTAATCCGCTGCTAAGATCTTCAGACCCACATTTCCACACTGCTATTTTCGAGCTAAAAGTTTTCGAACTGAGGCCTGTGGTTTACTATTCCACAGCTGAGATCTTCAGGACAACAGATGTCACCATTCGAGCTAAAAGTTTTCGAACTGAGGCCTGTGGTTTACTATTCCACAGCTGAGATCTTCAGGACAACAGATGTCACCATTGGGCTTACTATTCCACTACTGAAACTTTCCGGTTAACAGTTCCACCACTGGGGCTTTATGACCTACAGTTTCTCCACTAACAGCTTCGGGATTACTATTCAACTACCGAGATCTTCAGACCCACCGATCCCACATTGAGACCTTTTTGTTTTCAGTTTCTATACTGAGTCCATGCTATCTTCGAGACCTTCTTGTTTCATTGAGACCTTCTTGTTTTCAGTTTCCATACTGAGTCCATCGGGTTAATTATTCTACTACTGAGATATTCAGGTCTATAGTTGCCACATTGAAACCATCAGGCCACCAGTTCCCACGATGAGACGACCTTCCTGGTTAGAATTCTTACACTAAGGCTTCGGGTCAAAAGATCACCTAGACGTTCATACCAACATTTCTTACACTGCGACTTTCGAACCTACAGTTTCCACCCTGAGATCTTCAGATATACTATTCCACTACTGAGATATTGAGGTCTACAGTTCCCACACTGAGAACTCCTAGCTTATTATTTCACTGCTGAAATTGTTAGGCCTCTAGTTCGACTACTGAAACCTTCGAGGCCTGGTTAATAGAATGATCAGGTCAGCTAAGACTAGATATTATTACCAGAGATTCTCTTCTGCCATTGATTCTAAAGGGACTTGGAGGACCATTCGGGATATTGGCATAGGTAAAGACTCCAAAGTGGATGGTCTGGCTGTAGATGCCGATGATCTTAATAGCAACTTTACCAACATTCCTTCAAACCCAATTGAGCCGGATTTTTACAATTTTGACTTAGATCTTGCAGTTGGTCACGTCGATGGTTTTGGGTTTACTGGTATAGATCAGAATGATGTTCTTTATGCAATTTCTATGATAAGATCTAATGCAGTTGGTTTCGACGGGATTGATCCCAGGTTTATAAAAATGGTATTACTCTTCATCCTACGGCATATCACTTACATTTTTAACAATATTCTCATGACAAGCACTTTTCCTAACGTATGGAAGCACTGCAGAATTATACCAATACCTAAGAACTCAAAGGAATTCCGTCCCATAGCTATTCTCTGCTATTTTTCAAAGGTTCTTAAGAAGATATTACACAGACAAATGTACACTTACATACATGAGAATAATTTATTGTTTGAGAAGCAATCAGGCTTCCGGTCGGGTTATAGTTGTGTCAGTGCTTTGGTGGAAGTCACGGAAAATATTCGATCTGGCCTGGAGAATGACAAAGTTAGCTTTCTGGTTCTTCTTGACCATTCCAAAGCTTTTGACACTGTAGAGCATAATATGTTAGGAGCAAAGCTGCTGAATTTTTTTAATTTTTCTTCCTCGTCCGTCCGTCTAATTCTATCATACCTCTCGAATCGTGTACAATCTGTGTGTTCGAAATTTTCTGTATCTAATCCACTACCCGTGGAAAGAGGGGTGCCACAGGGATCCATTCTGGGACCTCTGCTTTTTTCTCTATACAGTAATGACCTGCCTCGGCAATTATCGACATGTAAGACCCATATGTACGCCGATGATGTACAAGTGTACGTTAGTTGTCCAAGGGATAGAATTCAAGATAGTATTAGATTACTGAATCAGGATCTTTCGGGTATATTCAGGTGGGCGAAGGCAAAGGGGTTATGCCTAAATCCCCTTAAATCAAAATGTTTAATTTTTACGAAAAGGATGTCTCGTTTTTCTTGTGATGTGGATATTGTGATAAATGACGAAAAATTAGTTATTGTACCTCATGCTAAAAACTTAGGTTTGATTCTTAATAGCAATTTGACTTGGACGAACCATATAAACGTAGCTGTGGGCCAGGGTTACTCGAAGTTACGCTCTTTGTGGGCTACTCAATCATTTACTCCTCAGCGGATTAGATTACTCTTGGCGAAGACATACATAATTCCCGGAGTACTATATGGTTCCGAACTCTTTGCGAACTGTGATTCGGCCAGTAAACGTAAATTGCAATCGTTTTTCAACAATGTGACCCGTTATGTTTATGGATTAAAACGTCATGAATCGACATCTCAGTATTCGAGATCCTTATATGGTGTTTCACTCCAAGATTTTATGCTCCTGAAATCTCTAACCTTTTTGCACAAGATTATATACAGACAAACACCACCATACCTATTCCGGAAACTCCAGTTTACAAGATCTAACAGGGGAAAGAAATTAATACCTTTTCCACATCGAAGCCTAGTTTCTGAATGGCAATTCTTAATATTTGCCGTGCGTCTCTGGAACTCTCTTCCACATGAACTGCAAACCACCAGTAACGCGTTAAATTTTAAGGACAAACTTTTAGAATATTTTAAGCAATCATGATTGTTTGTTTGAAAATAATTAAAATTCTCTCAAATTCACGATACAAGTGTTTCGTTATTTTCCACTATTTTTTTCTTTATTTCTTTTTTTCATTGTTTTATTGCTTCAAAATTGAGTAGGCATTAATTAATTAATTAATTTATTTAATTTATTTATATTTTTTTTATATATTGTATTTTTAAATTATTTCATTTTTCTTTTTTCATAATTTCTTCCAATTATTTAATAATATATCATTGTTAGCTTTAAGATATTAAATTTTCTTTCAACCATTACGGAGTTTATCCTCGTACTGTAATTATAAGAATTCTATGTTCTTGTTGTGCGAGATTTAATAACAATAAAAATACAAATACAAACCACGCCTTCACTTCCGCCAACGACACTTTTGGTTCGGTTCAGTTCTCTTGCTGACACCTTCGGGATTACTATTCTATCACTGATACCTTCCGGCTTACAATTCAACCAATGAGGCCTTCTGTTCCTATACTGTGATCATTACTATACTGTGATCACTACTGAAACCCTAAAAACACAAAAGCCTCCTCTGGCCTACAGTTTCCACAATTAGGGAGCCACCGGATCGTGGACTGAATAGTCTAAGTGAGCCTGAATTATTGGACTGCCACTATACCTAACCTAACCTCCCTTAATATTCAACTACAGAGATCTTCAAATCTATGGTTCGCGTAACCTAATCTAGGCCCTCTAGGATACAGTTCCCACAGTAAGACCTTTGAGCTTACTTGGAGAAACTTTTCTTCAATTTCCATGAAGTTTTGAATATGGTATAAACTCGTAACTTTCGCATAACCAGCATTATTCAGCTTGCAGTTTTGAATGCAGCAGTTTGCTCACTGATTGCTATTTTACTTCCTGAGACAGGCGTAGACTTGAAACTTTCGTATATTATACGGCATCATTGTGAAACCTTCGGGTTTAGTATTCCACCACCGTGACGTTCAGAATTACAGTTCAATCCCCACCGAGGTCTTTAGGAGTACTAAGACCTTTGGGCTTATTATTCTTTCAAGCCTACAGTTCAAAAGGAAATGTTTACCTTAAACTAATTATTAACCTTAAACTGTTCGCAGCCACTACCGATACCGAGGACGAGGCTTCACCACTTCTAGGATTCATGGCTGGTTAACACGTATTGATGATGAACTCTTGTTCTCCTAAATCCCAGCAAAACCAGTTCCCTATCGACTACATATCGATGAATTCAACAGTTTCCGATCATCTTCAAACGGAATTTCTTACTAACAACCGATTGGCTACCAGATAAGCAACAAACTTGCGATGAACTATAAACCAAAGAGCTTATCCACTCTCGATATACTCGAGTGTCCGATCTATTACATACGCAATTCCCGAATTCCCATAGGATCATGATCATAATTCACTGAAAGAGAGGGAAATCCCTGCATTTAAAGAGTCCTTAGAGGGACCCATGAGATTGTATATCATACATCCGCAGACGAAAAAGTCACTTAGACAATTTTTGAATTTGAACGATGTTTTTCAATTTCGTAATGCTACAAAAGAACTTCTGGCAAAACTCACTCATTAAGTTCATAGCTGAAATGTTCCACAAAAATTAATGATGTACTATAGACGAATTTGGTCAAAATTCTCCACACATTGAATTTCATTCAGATTAACCTTAAACTCAATGAAAATCGACATAAGCACATTAACAAATTATTACAATTATATGTTTTTACCAAAAATCAGCGAAACAAGTTGGAATATTGAATAATTACCAGCTACATTAAAACAGATGGGCGAATCATATGTCAATTAAAATATGACATATGCGTGTAAGATATTGATTTTCATCCATATGGATTAGTAGAATTTGTGCAACACGACGAAAATAATTAATTGAACATTTTGTAAACATGCCATATGCTAGATTTTGCATGAGCGCCAGGAGGATTTTAAAGTATCAAAACAATGTTATTGTCATAAATTTACAAAACCCTGCGAATAGGGTTTTCAGTTGGAAAAATTTACAAAGTCAAAGACTTCGACCCTTTGATTATACCTATCCGTACTTGATAAAGAAAATAAATATTCCGAAAACGGAATAAAAATAATTTATTAATATTAATTGAATATTTCAATTAATTAAAAAATGAATTTAAAAAAATATATATAAAACCTCCAAACATTTAATCAAATAAATAATTTAATTCAATATAATTACCGCATGTATACTGTTTATCTTTTGCTTCAAAAAAAAAACAAATCAAGACAAAACAAAAATCTCCACAGGTATATCTCAAGAGTTAATACTACAAAAAACAAAGTTTTATCACAATCGCAAAATAATAATTGTAGACAACATAAACCATAGATATTTGAAATTTATGAATACATCGGCAGAAGGAAACATCTGCATATAAAGAATTTTTAATTAGAAATTTTAAGTTTAGACCTCATTTTGCTCACTCACTCACTGAACCACTGAACATGTGCATTTACTTTGGAAGTAAGTAGGGCTGTTTACGAATAGGTAATCCCACGGCGGCGGGTTCTACGCACCGGATTGACCCGATGGATACCAGCCATCGGCCAGCGGCTGCCACCTCAGTGTACGTGTTGTCTCGTCCATTTTTTCGTGTTGGAGAAGGTGCATCCCGGGGAGCCTTCTCCGCCTGCTTTTGGTCCGAGCCGGGATAGAGGAAAACCCCGGACCATGGTACTGTGCCGTCTGCCGAAATCGAATTCACCATCGCTCGGTTTCGGTGAGGTGTAACCGGTGCATGGAATGGGTGCACTTCCGGAATTGCTCCGGCCTAACATCGCTGCGGGAGTATAGTCAAACTGACTTCGTGGCAGGATGCTGTGCCAATGACAGCAGCAGTGGGTCATCTGATTATGTGACCCCACCGACTTCTCCCGCACAACAATATTCTCCGCCGCAGCATCTTACACCGAATATTGTTGTACCAGTTCCGGAGAGTGCATCATTTTTGCAATTTAATTGCAACGGGCTCCGTGGTAAGATTAGTGAAATCGTAGACTTTATGAGTCGGAAAAGGATAAGGGTCGCGGCGATCCAGGAAACAAAGCTGAATCCCACCTGCAGCCTACGACATTGTGATGGGTACAATGTCCTACGGAAGGATCGCACAAGAAATGGAGGTGGTGGCCTGGCTTTCATATTACACCGTTCCGTGCAGTATAGACCTATCACGCTTGTGCTAGACACTAATGACCCGTACATGGAATGTATGGGGGTAGCAGTTAAGTGTGGGGCTGCCGAGATAGAGCTATACAATGTGTACATACCGCCGGTTGGTAGCTGTGCTCCTGGTTATAGCCCAAACATTGAGTGGTTGTTGAGCGGGCATAACCGATTGGTTCTAGGAGATTTTAATGCCCACCATGAACTTTGGCATTCTCTCCTGGGTAATGACCAGAGGGGCATAGCTTTGGCAGAGCAGATAGACGACTCCACATTTTGCACGGTGAACGAAGAGGCCCCCACGAGAATTATAGGTGACTGCAGCAGTTCGCCAGATTTATCGTTAGCATCGCCTGGTCTGATAAATGACGTCTCCTGGCAACCCGTCATTTCATTGGGTTCGGACCACCTCCCCATAATTCTCACCATCAACCGACCCTCCGATTTCATAACCTCTGAACGCCGGACGTTTATTAATCAAAAGAAAGCCAACTGGGAAGGCTTCAGAGAATACACCGATCGCCGCTTCAGTGAGCTCCCGTCCCCCTCACATGTTCATGTTGCCCAGAGGGAGTTCCGGGACATCATCAACGCAGCAGCCGCTCGCTTCATACCCGCTGGTCGAATTGCCCAGGTGAGGCCCAACTTCCCAGCCGAAGCGGCGGGACTCGCAGACGAGCGTGATGAACGCCGTCGTGCTAACCCTGCTGATCCTAGAATCAGAGAACTAAATCTAGAGATTAGTAAGATAGTCGACGAGCACAAGCGGAACACTTGGTTAGAGCACCTGAAGCAATGTAACTTAGGAACAGGAACTGGTAAATTGTGGTCAACAGTTAGAGCCCTCTCGAACCCCTCCACAAGGGATGATGGGATTTCAGTCACATTTGGCGACGTAACTGTGACTGATCCGAAGAGGTGCGCCAAATACTTCAACCGACAGTTTGTCGAGCATCCCGAGAGTGATAGAGCGAAAAGGAGAGCCACCCGTCGTGTACGTGGTCTCCGAGCCGATGACACACCACAATTTACTGCAGCCGAAGTTACCAATGTCATCAACAGCGCGAAACCATCTAAGGCGCTGGGCCCTGACGGAATTTCAATGCTAATGCTGAAGCATCTGGGAATACTGGGAGTTGAGTACCTGACCAGACTCCTCAATTTGTCTTTGGAATCACACATTATACCCGATGTCTGGAAAATGGGAAGGGTGATTCCACTACTGAAACCGGGCAAAGATTCGAGCAAAGGTGAATCGTACAGACCGATATCCCTTCTTTCGCCAGTAGCCAAGACACTTGAGGCATTACTCCTCCCCAGCCTTGTGGAGAATTTTCCAGCTGCCCACCATCAACATGGATTCCGTAAGGTACATAGTACGACAACAGCCTTACATGCCATTTCGACACATATTAATAAGGGACTTAACCAGCCCAGGCCGTGTCACAGGACGGTCCTCGTGGCGCTTGACCTATCGAAAGCATTCGATACGGTCAACCATGCCACATTATTTGAGGACATCGAGAATACGTCCCTACCGGCAGGAGCGAAGCGTTGGGTGCTGAATTATATGTGTGGACGCCAGTCGTACGTGGAATTCAGGGACAGAAAGTCAAGACCGCGTAGAGTTAAACAGGGAGTTCCCCAAGGTGGGGTGATATCTCCGGCACTGTTTAACCTCTACATGTCCTCGATTCCACCCCCTCCTGACGGCGTCGAGATTGTATCATATGCGGATGACTGTACAATCTTGGCATCTGGGCCCAATGTTGATGACATTTGCGATCGGTTGAACGTCTACATAGCTAATCTTACCAGTTATTTCACTGCGAGAAACTTGAGGATATCCCCCACCAAATCCTCAGCCACACTATTTACTACATGGACGGCAGAAGTGCGCAGGCAGTTGAATATCAGAGTCGATGGAGTAATAATTCCGACCACAAATTACCCCAAGATTCTTGGGGTCACATTCGACAGCCTTTTTAGGTCATCTGCCCATGCCACTGCAATTTGTAATAAGCTCCGTGGTAGAAACAAGGTCCTCAAGTCACTAGCCGGCAGTACTTGGGGTGCGGACAAAGAAACCTTGCCAACTACTTATAAGGCAATTGGCCGGTCAGTGGTAAACTATGCAGCGCCAGTGTGGACACCGCAGACCAGTGATACGCAGTGGAATAACATACAAACCTGCCAGAACGCTGCTCTTAGAACTGCGACTGGGTGTCTCCGCAGCACACCCCTGGATCACCTTTATGTGGAGACAAAGATCATCCCTGTGCGAAGACACAACTACATGTTGTCAAAGCAGTATCTCCTGGGTTGTTATCGCAGTAATCATCCAAACCACCATCTTATGGATACACAACCACCACCCAGGAACGTAAGGGTAGATATACATAATCTAGAGCGCGAGATCCAGCGCTATAAAAGAGAGCCTCTAGATCAAGCAGCGTACCAGGCAGGTTTGAACAGGATTCATGAGGATACTGTAGCTGAAGCGGTGAGAAGCTACAAGGTTAATCCTGTTCTTGGAGTCCGACCACCGCCCATAGCACCGGAAGAAAGAGACCTCCCACGGCAGACTAGGGTAGTTTTGGCCCAATTAAGACCAGGCAAGTGCAGCCGCCTCAATTCCTACTTATCGGTGATTGATAGCAGCGTAGCTGACGTTTGTCCAATTTGCAACCAAGGGCCACACGACACGCGTCATCTTTTCTCTTGCCCAGCCAAACCAACCCGACTTACCACCAGATCACTCTGGACACACCCCATCTTAGTCGCAGAGTTCCTTGATCTGCCAACAAGCTGATGTACCAAGCGTATAACATGAAATGGATGAGATCACAATAAACTGTTACAACAACAACAACAACAACAACAACGAATAGGTAGCCATATAAGTAAGCATTCACTACTTACCAGAACAAGCGGGAATTAAGACATACTAATACATACTTGCTGTACACTTTGAAAAAACAAAAATAGAATCGAATTAAAATTTTATTCCAAAAAGTTTATTTATATTTTGAGCTTGAATCGGAGATTTTTAAACCTACAAGGTGTCAATTCAAACAACTATATATTTTTATGTGAAAATATTTTTATACCCTGCGCCACACTGTGGAACAGGGTATTATAAGTTAGTGCATATGTTTGTAACACCCAGAAGAGATAGGCACATGATGTCTTTGGCAATAATGCTCAGGGTGGGTCCCTGAGTCGATATAACCATGTCCGTCCGTCTGTCTGTGAACACATTTTTGTGATCAAAGTCTAGGTCGCAATTTAAGTCCAATCGCCTTCAAATTTGGCACATGTTCCTAATTTGGGTCAGAATAGAACCCTATTGATTTTGGAAGAAATCGGTTCAGATAGCTCCCATATATATCTTTCGCCTGATATGCACTAATATGGACCCAGCAGCCAGAGTTTTATACCGATTTGCTTGAAATTTTGTACAAACAAAACACTTAGTCGTATAGTCAAGTATGCAAAATTTGATTGAAATCGGTTCAGATTTAGATATAGCTTCCATATATATCTTTCGCCCGATATGGACTAATATGGTCCTAAAAGCCAGAGTTTTGGCCCAATTTGGGCAGGGAGTAGATTTAGCATTGTTGGTATGCGTGCCAAATTTGGTTGAAATCGATGCAGATTTAGATATAGATCCCATATATATCTTTCGCCCGATATGCACTTATAAGTACCCAGAAGCCAGAGTTTTCTCCCGATTAGCTTGAAATTTTGCACAAGGAGTGCAATTCGTAGTATAGTCATGTGTGCCAAATTTGATTGAAATCGGTTCAGATTTAGATATAGCTTCCATATATATTTTTCGGCCGATATGGGCTTATATGGCCCCAGAAGCCAGAGTTTTGGCCCAATTTGGTTAAAATTTTGCACTAGGAGTACAATAAGTATTGCTCTAAGACCCCATAAAGTATATATATTCTCGGTCGTGGTGAAATTCTGAGTCGATCTGAGCATGTCCGTCCGTCCGTCTGTTGAAATCACGCTAACTTCCGAACGAAACCAGCTATCGACTTGAAACTTGGCACATGTAGTTGCTATTGATGTAGGTCAGATGGTATTGAAAATGGACCATATCGGTCCACTTTTACGTATAGCCCCCATATAAACGGACCCCCAAATTTGGCTTTCGATTGTTCTAAGAGAAGCCAATTTCATCCGATCCGGCTGAAATTAAGTACAAGCTGTTAGTATATGGTCTCTAACAATCATGCAAAAATTGGTCCATATCGGTCCACTTTTACGTATAGCCCCCATATAAAGGGACCCCCAAAATTTGGCTTGCGATTGCTCTAAGAGAAGCAAATTTCATCCGATCCGGCTGAAATTTGGTAAATGGTGTTAGTATATGGTCTCTAACAACCATGCAAAAATTGGTCTATATCGGTCCATAATTATATAAAGCCCCCATATAAATCGATCCCCAGATTTGTTCTCCGGAGCCTCTTGGAGGAGCAAAATTCATCCGATGCGGTTGAAATTTGGAACGTGGTGTTAGAATGTGGTCTCCAACAAACACGCAAGTATTGGTCCATATCGGTCCATAATTATATATAGCCCCCAAATAAACCGTTCCCCAGATTTGATCTCCGGAGCCTCTTAGAGGAGCAAAATTCATCCGATCCGATTGAAATTTGCAATGTGGTGTTAGTATAAGGCCGCTAATAACCATGCCAAAATTGGTCCATATCGGTCTATAGTTATATATAGGCGATCCCTAACGACACAAAAATTGGTCATTATCGGTTCATAATCATGGTTGCCACTCGAGCCAAAAATAATCTACCAAAATATTATTTTTATAGAAAACATTGTCAAAATGTTATTTCTATAGAAAATTTTGTCAAAATTTTATTTCTATAGAAAATTTTGTCAAAATTTTATTTCTATAGAACATTTTGTCAAAATTTTATTTCTATAAAAAATTTTGTCAAAATTTTATTTCTACAGATTTTTTTCAAAATTTTATTTCTATACAAACTTTTGTCAAAATTTTATATCCTAAAAAAATATTTCTAAAGAACATGTTTGGCACATTTTTATACCCACCACCATAGAAATGTGACGGGGGTGTAATAAGTTTGTCATTCCGTTTGTAACACGTCGAAATATCGATTTCCGACTATATAAATTATATATATTCTTGATCAGGGAGAAATTCTAAGACGATATAGCCATGTCCGTCTGTCTGTCTGTCCGTCTGTCTGTTGTAATCCCGCCACAGTCTTCAATAATGGAGCAATCGTGCCGTGGTTTTTATCCGATTTTCCTGAAATTGTAAATATTCTGGTATTTTAGGTTCACAAAAACGTGTGCACTGATCATGAAAATTGCTTGAGACTGAGTGTAAAATTTCCAGATTTTACTTCTCGTAATCATTAAGGGAGTGAAAATCTACAGATTTTAGATTTCAAATCAAGGCGTTATTTTATCATTTTCTTGAACATTTACAATAGATTTTAATGATTCCTCTAAAACTCAAACAAAATTGGTTCTTATAAATCCAGAATCTGATATAGTCTTCATAGGTAAAATCTTTAATTTTATAGCCGGGAAGAGTACTGGTTTAACTGCTCTGCTTGGGAGAATATCTGTCATCAAACCCCCCTGAAATTTTCAAAGGAAACTATGATATTGGATTCATGGTGGTGGGTATTTAAGATTTGGCTCGGCCGAACTTACTGATGTATATACTTGTTTTCTATGGTACATTAAAAAAAATTTATGATTTTTTATTTTGCAAAATATTATTTCTTTAAAAAATTTTATAAAAATTTGACCATAGGATTTTTTTCAAAAATTTACTACTATATAAAGTTTTGTTAAAATTTTATTTCTATAGAAAATTTTTTCAACATTTTGTCAAAAAATGTTATTCTTTTTCCCTTAAAGATAACTAATCGAAAATGGAGTCTCTCTGGATTTTAAAAATAATATTTTGTGTAACAATTTACTTTGACGAAATGAAAAAAAAAAATTAAATAATTTTTTTTTTCAGTATTGTCTATTTTTGGACACCAAGGTTCTTTTGCGGTTTTTATTCTAGGCATGTGATGTTTCTTTTATTTTTGGGAAGGGGAAGTGTGCATAGCACAGTACTTTTCTCCTAAATTGCATTTATGCCTTTGCATTTTAAGCTGATTTTCAACATTAATACCTGAGACAGAACATATGGTGCTTTTGGCTAAAACCAAAAGTGGTACTGCTATTCAACTACTGATGCTGATGATGACTTTACTCAGCATTGCAATGTCAACAGTGCCGAAAATCTTTGAGGGTTCAGGTTTTCCTCCTAAATGGAAAAATAGAGAAAAATTCTCTCCAGCCTCTTTTTGTATTTATGAATGTATCCCCTTTTCCTCTTTTGGGATTTCATAGTCGTTGTCCTGGTTTGGGTAACATCAAAATTACAGTCGACATCATTAACATTTTTTTAATAATGAAAGGATTTACTTTTACCCATTTTAGCCAGCAGGACCAGAAATTAAACAGGAAAAAGATGCCACAGACGGGAAAAATAAAACTAAATCTAAAAAGTATCACAGCATCATAAAAAAGAGGTTAGTACTGATTATGAAAAATGTTTCAAATTGCAGTTGAAAAAGTTTTCATTAAAGTTACTAATCTCGTTTAATACATCACAATCGCTAAACACCAAAGTTGGAGTAACAGTGTTCTTGATAAAAAAAATCAGGGAAATCACAGATCTCTTTAAAAATTGACAAATACTCAATGATATGTTAGACAACATTAAGAGAGAGAGAGAGAGAGAGTGAGAGCGAGTATAGAGATGGCTTTGCCATCGAATCAAAAATGGTCAAACAAAAATTTTAGATTTTTAATTTGGTTGGGTCGCTTTAAAACCCGATTTATGTCGATTGGTCAAAAGAAATGTTAAAAAAATACACCGAAAAAAATATTGTCATAAGGACGCATTTCTCTAAAATAAAGTTTTTTCCTTGTCCAAAAGTCGATAAACTCTTCAATGAAGTCGTTTTGTCCTTATAATTAATTGATTCGACATAAAATTGGGTATCCTAACATGAAAGAAAGTTTCGTTTTACGAAGGTCAACTTGACTTGAATAATTTTGGAAAATGCTTAAAAATTAAAAATAAATCATATATAAGTTTGTTGACTTTTTATATCGTTACTACAAAGCAAAAAAGCGTCCAAAAATAGGAGATGTTTTTCAATAATTTATTTCAAAGACGTTTTTGATCGACTGCTTTTTTCGGAAAAACTGGACATGTCGGAATCACTTCACTAGAACAGTTAATTCTGACTAGTGCATTTGTTTGACAATTGTCTTCAAAAAAAATGAAAACCTCCCCTTGAAGAGGATCACCACCACGGTTATCACTGTTGGTACCATTTTACCAAAAATGGTATATATTTTATTGTTTGGTAGATTGGTAGAATTCTTGATGTATTTGACAAATTTTAAATTTTTTGTAGAAATAAAAATTTGAATAAATTTCTGATAGAAATACTTGGCAAAAATGTCTATAGAAAAAAATTGTTGACAAAATTTTTTTACAGCAATAAAATTTTGCTAAAACTTTCTCTAGAATTAAAATTTTTGCAAAATTTTTGAAAAAAATTAAAAAAAAAATACAAAAAATTTTATAGAAATAAAATTTTTTAAAAATTTTCTATCCAAATAAATTTTGTAAAAATTTTCTATAAAAATTAAATTTTACAAAAATTTTCTAAAGAAATAAAAAATTTGCAAATATTTCAATAAAAATAACATTTCAGAAAATTTTCTACAGAATATTTTATATAAAATATAAAAAATTTGCAAAATTTTCTCTAGAAATAAAATTTTGCACAATTTTCTATAGTAATAATTTTTTTTTTTTTTTTTTGATCTCAGCTTAAAGCCATGCATTGACTAAACTACAAGTGTAGCTTAACCAACAGAGGAAAAGTATGCTTGTCAAATTTATTTTTGCACAATTTTCAATAGAAATAAAATTTTGCACAATTTTCTACAGAAATAAAATTCTACAAAAATTTTCTATAAAAAAAAATCTACAAAAGTTTTCTGAAGAAATAAAACATTTGCAAAATTTTGTAAAAATTTTCTATAGAAATAAGACGCAGAGAAGGAATATGATTACCTCAACCATGTTTCGAGAGCAAAATGTTATTTTTGGTCGCATGGAACATTTTTGTCGCAAAAATGTTTTTTTCTCGGCAAACATATACATGGTTGCCGAAGTCAGACATATGCTTTTTGAGAAAATAACATAGTTACCGCAAACATGTTACATGTTCTCCGTCAAAAAATAACCTTTTGCTCTCGTAACATGGTTGAGGTGATTATATTCCTTCTCTGGGTGAAAAATTTGCAAAATTTTCTGCAGAAATAAAATTTTTGCAAAATGATGTATGGAAATAAAATTTTGCAAAATTTTCTGTGGAAATAAAATTTTGCAAAGATTTCTACAAAAACAAAAATTTGCAAAATTTTCTAAAAAATAAAATTTTGAAAAATTTTACAAAATTTTCGATAGTAATAAAAAATTTGCAAAAAATTCTGCAGAAATAAAATTTTCTATAAAAATAAAATTTTGGAAAATAAAATAATAAATAAAATAAATTTTTTGCAAAATTTATACAAAAATTACAATTTACACAATTTTCTATAGAAATAAAATTTTGCAAAATTTTCTATAAAAATAAAATTCTACAAAAGTTTTTTAAAGAAATAGAAATTTTGTCAAAATTTTATATCTTAAAAACAAATATCTCTAAAGAATTTTTTTTTCTATAGAACATTTTGTCAAAATTTTATTTCTATAGAAAATTTTGTCAAAATTTTATTTCTATAGAAAATTTTGTTAAAATTTTATTTCTATAGAAAAGTTTATCAAAATTTTATTTCTTTTGGAAATTTTGTCAAAAATTTATTTCTATAGAAAATGTTGTCAAAATTTTATTTCTATAGAAAAGTTTGTCAAAATTTTATTTATTTTGGAAATTTTGTCAAAAATTTATTTCTATAGAAAATGTTGTCAAAATTTTATTTCTATAGAAAATTTTGTCAAAATTTTATTTCTGTAGAAAATTTTATCAACATTTTATTTCTATAGAAAATTTTTGCAAAATTTTATTTTTACCGAAAATTTTATAAAAATTTGACTTCTATAGAAAATTTTCTCAAAAGTTCATTACTACAGAAAGTTTTCTTTTCCTCTGTCGGTTAAGCTACACTTGTAGTTTAGTCAATATATGCTTTTAAGCTGAAATCAAAAAAACAACAACAATGATTAAAGAACAAAACCCAACAATAACAAAACAAAACGAAAGAAAGTTTTGTTAAAAATTTATTTCTATAGAAAATTTTGTCAACATTTTATTTCTATAGAACTTTTTCTTTCTTCAATATTTTATTTCTATAGACAATTTTTTCCAGATGTAATTTTTATACAAAATTTTCCTAAACATTAATTTCTTTATATAAAATGAAGTACACTTAGTTGGTGAGGAACATTTTCACAAAATTTTTTATAGAATATTTTATATACAATATAAAAATTTGGAAAATTTTCTCTAGAAATTAAATTTTGTACAATTTTCTATAGAAATAAAATTTTGCACAATTTTCAACAGAAATAAAATTTAACAAAAATTTTCTACAAAAATAGAATTTTTTTCTGAAGAAATAGAACATTTGCAAAATTTTGTAAAAATTTTCTATAGAAATAAAATTTTGCAAAATTTTCTGAAGAAACAAAATTTATGCAAAATGATCTATGCAGTCTATAGGGCTTTGCCCAATAAAACTGACAAACATTCTTTTCCTCTGTTGGTTAAGCTACTCTTGTAATTTAGTCATCGCAATGGTTTTAAAGCTTGATCTCAGCTTTAAAACCATTGCGATGACTAAATTACAATTAACAACATTAACAACAAATACGGAAATAAAATTTTTAAAAATTTTCGATAGAAAACAAATTTTCACAAATTTCTACAGAAATAAATTTTTCTATAAAAATACAATTTTGCACAAATTTTCTATACAAATAAAATTTTTCAAAATAAACTAGAATTTTGCAAAATTTATTTTTAGGATTTTTATTTCGCAAAATTTTATTTCTATAGAAAATGTTGCACAATTTTATTTCTACAGAAAATTTTATAAAAATGTGACTTCTATAAAAAATTTTCTCAAAAGTTTACTACTATAGAAAGTTGTGTTAAAATTTTATTTATATAGAAAAATTTGTCAAAATTTTTTTTCTGTAGAAAAAAATTTCTACAGAATTTTTGTTCAATATTTTATTTCTATAGAAAATTTTTTCCAGATGTAATTTCTATAGAAAATTTTCCTAAACTTTATGTTCTATAGGTAATTGAAGTACACTTAGTTGGTGAGGAACATTTTGCAAAATCTACCAAAACTTCAAAAATTCTACCAATCTACCAAACAGTAAAAAACCTACAATTTTTGGAAGAATTCTACCAAGTGTGGCAACCATGGTTCTACCGCATAACCTTGAAAAATCACCACTTCTACATAATAGAAATGCCTCAAATTTACACATACATCTAACACACACGTATCATAGTTCAAAAAGTGGACATTTCTAAACTTAGAAAAAATTAAGTTTTGCCAAACTCAATTATTTTTGTAGAAAATTTTGCAAAATTTTTCTATTTTTTTTTTCTATTAATTTTCTACAATACACTGTCAACACTTTTTTCTTCTTCATATGGGCCCGTTTTACCGCGATTTCGACCTTCAAACGCTCCAAACACGCCATATAATACTCACTGTTGGTGGTTTTTCCCTTCTCAAAATAATCGATAAAAATTATTCCATGCGCATCCCAAAAAACAGAGGCCATTACTTTGCCAGCGGACTTTTGAGTCTTTCCACGCTTCGGAGATGGTTCACCGGTCGCTGTCCACTCAGCCGACTGTCGATTGGACTCAGGAGTGTAGTGATGGAGCCAGTTTTCATCCATTGTCACATATCGATGGAAAAACTGAGGTGTATTACGAGTTAACATCTGCAAACACCGCTCAGAATCATCAACACGTTGTTGTTTTGGTCAAATGTGAGCTCGCGCGGCACCCATTTTGCACAGAGCTTCCGCATATACAAATATTGATGAATGATATGACCAACACGTTCCTTTGATATCTTTAAGGCCTCTGCTATCTCGATCAACTTCATTTTACGGTCATTCAAAATCATTTTGTGGATTTATTTGATGTTTTCGACGGTAACCACCTCTTTCGGGCGTCCACTGCGTTCACCGTCCTCCGTGCTCATTTCACCACGCTTGAATTTTGCATACCAATCAATTATTATTGATTTCCCTGGGTCAGAGTCCGGAAACTCATTATCAAGCCAAGGTTTTGCTTCCACCGTATTTTTACCCTTCAGAAAACAGTATTTTATCAAAGCACGAAATTCCTTTTTTTCCATTTTTATACCCACCACCATAGGATGGGGGGTATATTAACTTTGTCATTCCGTTTGTAATACATCGAAATATTGCTCTAAGACCCCATAATATATATATATATATATATATATATATATATATATATATATATATATATATATATATATATATATATATATATATATATATATATATATATATATATATATATATATATATATATCTATATCTATATATATATATATATATATATATATATATATATATATATATATATATATATATATATATATATATATATATATATATATATATATATATATATATATATATATATATATATATATATATATATATATATATATATATATATATATATATATATATATATATATATATATATATATATATATATATATTGTGGGTCGTGGTGAAATTCTGAGTCGATCTGAGCATGTCCGTCCGTCCGTCCGTCTGTTGAAATCACGCTAACTTCCGAACGAAACAAGCTATCGACTTGAAACTTGGCACAAGTAGTTGTTATTGATGTAGGTCGGATGGTATTGCAAATGGGCCATACCGGTCCACTTTTACGTATAGCCCCCATATAAACGGACCCCAAAATTTGGCTTGCGAGGCCTCTAAAAGAAGCAAATTTCATCCGATCCGGCTGAAATTTGGTACATGGTGCTAGTATATGGTCTTTAACAACCATGCAAAAATTGGTCCACATCGGTCCATAATTATATATAGCCCCCATATAAACCGATCCCCCGATTTGGCTTGCGAGGCCCCTAAGAGAAGCAAATTTCATCCGATCCGGCTGATATTTGGTACATGGTGTCAGTATATTGTCTCTAACAACCATGCAAAAATTGGTCCACATCGGTCCATAATTATATATAGCCCCCATATAAACCGATCCCCCGATTTGGCTTGCGAGGCCTCTAAGAGAAGCAAATTTCATCCGATCCGGCGGACATTTGGTACGTGATGTTAGTATATGGTCTCTAACAACCATGCAAAAATTGGTCCACATCGGTTCATAATTATATATAGCCCCCATATAAACCGATCACCAGATTTGACCTCCGGAACCTCTTGGAAGACCAAAATTCATCTGATTCAGTTGAAATTTGGTACGTGGTGTTAATATATGGCCTCAAACTCCCATGCAAAAATTGGTCGATATCGGTCCATAATTATATATAGGCCCCATATAAACCGATCCCCAGATTTGACCTCCAGAGCCCTTTGGAAGAGCAAAATTCTTCCCATTCGGTTGGAATTTGGTACGTGATGTTAGTATATGGTATCCACCAACCATGCAGGAATTGGTTCCTATCAGTCCATAATTATATATAGCTCCCATATAAACCGATCCCCAGATTTGACCTCCGGTGCCTTTTGGAGAAGCAAAATTCATCCGATCTGCTTGAAATTTGGTACGTGGTGGTAGTATATGGTATTTAACAACCATGCCAAAAGTGGTCCATATCAGTCCATAATCGTACATACATAACTTTTTTGTCTAATATATACCATGTATGGACTAAATCACAATTTAGAAAACGATGTTAAGAAGTTTTAAGATACCACAACCCAAGTTATTCGACTGTGGATGATAGTCTTTCGTAGAAGTTTCTACGCAATCCATGGTGGTGGGTACATAAGATTCGGCCTGGCCGAACTTGCGGCCGTATGCACTTGTTTTTTCACAACAACAAAAGTTGCTTCACAAATGACGCTCTATCTCACAAACTAATTGACTTACAGACGTCAAATTTTGACACGAATCATTTGAAGGTTGGTACTATATAAAAATAGTATGCATTTAATACTAGCGACGCCAACTATGTGTCAGACCGGGGACTTATCAGCCAACCTGTTATTTTGTAGAATATTTTTCTAAAGGAAAAAATTTTGAAAAATTTTACAAAATTTTCTATAGAAATAAAATTTTCTATAAAAATAAAATTTTGCAAAAATTTTCTATACAAATAAATTTTTGCAAAATAAAAAAAAAATTAATAAAATAAAATTTTGCAAAATTTATATAGAAATAACATTTTGCAATTTTCTATAGAAATAAAAATTTGCAATATATTTCAATAAAAATAAAATTTTACAAAATTTTCTATACATTTAAAATTTTGCACAATTTTTATAGAAATAAAATTTTGCAAAATGTTCTATAAAAATAAAATTCTACAAACGTTTTCTAAAGAAATAAAAAATCTTGCAAAATGAAAATAAAATTTAAAAAAAAATCTATAGAAATAAAATTTTGCAAAATGTTCTAAAGATACAAAATTTTGCACAATGCTCTATAGAAATAAAATTTTGCAAAATTTTCTGTGGAAATAAAATTTTGCAAAATGTTCTAAAGATACAAAATTTTGCACAATGCTCTATAGAAATAAAATTTTGCAAAACTTTCTGTGGAAATAAAATTTTACAAAATTTTCTATAGACATAAAATTATGCAAAATTTTGTATAAAAATAAAGTTATTCAACATTTTCTATAGTAATAAAAAATTTGCAAAAAAATCTAAAGAAGTAAATTTTTGCAAAATATTTTATCGAATTAAAATTTTGCAAAAATTTTCTATAGAAATAAGAGTTTGCAGAATTTTGTATAGAAATAAAATTTTGTAAAGTTTTTTGTAACATTTTATTTTAATATAATTTCTATAGAAATTAAATTTTGTGTAGAAATAAAATTTTGTACAAATTTTCTATAAAAAAATAAAATTTTATAAAAATTTTCGAAAGAAAAATAAAATTTTCCAAAAAATTTCTATAGAAATAACATTTCACAAAATTTTCTATATAAATAAAAAAATTTTTAAAATTTAAAAAAATTTTAAAAATTTCTATAGAAATTTTTGCGAAAATATTAAGATTTTCGGCGATTAATGTTTGTTTGTTTTTCTCTTGTCGAATCGAGGCTGATGGAAAATTCTGCCCCAAAAAATTAAAATCAGTGCAATGGCAATGTCTCGCACTTTCAATCAGTTGGTTTTACTCCAAAACTAGGAGTGTGAATGTAAAAACAAAAAATAAAACCCAAAGTCGGAAGTTGATATTTTGATGTGTTACAGAATGAATGGCAAATTTGGTTTGCCTCCCATTCTGCGGTGGAAGATATAATAGTCCTTAAAAGTCACGCAAATTCCACCTACAAAACACTGTCTACCATTGACGCAAACTTTCTCATCCGCATAATTATCACTGTCGTCAGACTTGTTGTGTAAAATTTTGAAATTGAAACTAATTATGATCGCATTTGCTCTGACGTACCCCCCGTTGGCATAAGCTAACCCCAATTTGTTTTGCCTTCTAACATAGTTAGTTATGATGGTTATGACCATCATCGGAAGTAACATCATCCACAATACAAATGTTGTTGCTGTTGTTGTTGTTGTTACGATTATCTGCAATTTGTCTCTGTTGTGATATTGATATTTAAGTACAAAATCCCTTTCGCCTTATAGTAAAAACTTTTAAATGAATTTTTGCCAAGTTTTTAATTCTCAGCATCATCATAATCATCATCTTGGGTCATTTGAATTTTCTATGGCATTCGATATAATTTTCATTGTTCCTGGAAGTAAAGAAATCTGTAAGCAAAACTTTTCATCAAGGACCAATAATTCTAAGCACAATTTAACCATTTCAACTACATCTTGGCCCTTTTGGGTGTGTTCATAAATCTCAATCTGTAAATCTTTCTATTATTAGTGTTAGTGTTATTCATTTGGGGGATATCTCAATTTACAGCAAAAAAGTTTTTTGTTTTATGAAATTTTATTACAGAATTTGGGATGAAGGACCAATTTCAATGATAGTTTGACTAAAACCAAGTTGTTTGGCACTAACAGCAATTAATTGTTTTGTTAGATATGGGCATTATCAACGAGAAAATAAGCTAAATTCCACAGTCGTAAGTTATAGCGGGTTAGTGGATAATATAGAGAATTTTCGGTGGATTTGAGGAAACATACTCTCTCAAGAATATCGGTTCATATGGTTGGGTTTTCGAAGTTAAATTTAAATTTTTCACACACGGATACTACATCAGGTTCTGAATTTGTAAGAATTATTTTTGGTTTTTAGTTTTAGACGAATCTTAAACATGAAATGACGTCATTCATATGATTTGAAATCTAAATTCTTTTGATAATTTCTTCCATTATTCAAATGGGTACGAGAAGTAAAATCGCCAATCTATACTCTCAAGAACCATTTGAATAAAGTTGGAGACGGAAGGAAACGATAAGAGATTAGCCTGACAGGTTTGGTGTGTTAGTTACATTTGCTAGTTACATTTGATTGGGAGGTTCGTATGCCTCGATTTTTTTTTTTGTCAATAGAAACTAGGTTTTCCGTGAAGGAGGCATAATAACATTACCTTTGAAATAGTAATAAGTTATCGAATAAATATGAAATATATCCTGATCTATGCAAGTACCAAGTGGGGTCTAGCGGATTTACTTCGAATAATATTCAATAAATAATATTCATATTTTTTGTACATTTCGACTTTGTATCTGGTTAGAATTACGCCTGTAATTGTCTACAATTTCTCCTTTTCATACCACAGTGTTTTCGAGCGGGCAAGTGTTCCGCCTGAAAGTAGGCAACGCATTTTGTTTAGTCGTAGAGGACAATGCTTTTCAATGAAATAGAGATAAAATAATTGTTGCATTATATCCCATTCACATTACACTTCCAAAATCTATTTTAACTAGATTTCAAGTGTCATTTGCCTCCTAAATAAGAGATTTCAAAACCATTTTTAATAGATTTCGAGTCCAATGTGTATGAGGTATTAATTTATTCTAATTAGAAACATTTCCCAGAAAAAACTTATAATGACAGCATCTAATATACGTTTGTTCAGTTGTATGTAACACCAAGAAGGAAAAGTCTGAGACCAATCGTTTAATATTCCGATCGTCGTAGAATTAAATTCTGAGTCGATATAGCGATGTCCGTCTGTTTGTCTGTATATGTACACCCTCAAAAAAGATCGCTTCTGTACCATATACCGCAAACATATTTTGCTTCAAGCATATATATTTTCAGGATTGGTCCAAACAAAATATTGTTTGTATTGTTCAAACATATTGTGTTTCACCTTAGGGCATATACTAGTAGTAAACAAGTATATACGGCCGTAAGTTCGGCCAGGCCGAATCTTATGTACCCTCCACCATGGATTGCATAGAAACTTCTACGAAAGACTGTCATCCACAATCGAATTACTTGTTGTGGTTGTGGTATCTTAAACCTTCTTAAGATCGTTTTTTAAATTGTGATTAGTCCATAGGTGGTATATATTAGACAAAAAAGTAATGTATAGTTAAGTCTACAAATAATTACGAATCGATATGGACTTTTTGCACGGTACGTAGAGAGCCAGAATTGAAATATGGGGATCGCTTATATGGGGGCTATATACAATTCTGAACTTGATATGGACCAATTTTTGTGTGATTGGGGATCGATTTATCTGAGGGCTATATATAACTATAGACCGATACGGACCTAGTTAGGCATGGTTGTTAACGACCATATACTAGCACAATGTACCAAATTTCAACTCACTCGGATGAAATTTGCTCCTCCAAGAGGCTCCAAAACCAAATCTCGGGATCGGTTTATATGGGGGCTATATATGATTATGGACTGATATGGACTGATATGGACCACTTTTGGCATGGTTGTTAAATATCATATACCACACATACGTACCAAATTTCAACCAGATCGGATGAATTTTGCTTCTCCAAAAGGCACCGGAGGTCAAATCTGGGGATCGGTTTATATGGGAGCTATATATAATTATGGACTGATAGCAACCAATTCCTGCACGGTTGTTTGATACCATATACTAACATCACGTACCAAATTTCGACCGAATGGGAATAATTTTGCTCTTCCAAGGGGCTCCGGAGGTCAAATCTGGGGATCGGTTTATATGGGGCCTATATATAATTATGGACCGATATCGACCAATTTTTGCATGGGAGTTTGAGGCCATACATTAACACCACGTACCAAATTTCAACTGAATCAGTTAAATTATGGTCTTCCAAGAGGCTCCGGAGGTCAAATCTGGTGATCGGTTTATATGGGGGCTATATATAATTATGCACCGATGTGGACCAATTTTTGCATGGTTGTTAGAGACCATATAGTTACATAATGTACCAAATTTCAGCCGGATCGGATGAAATTTGCTTCTCTTAGAAGCTCCGCAAGCCAAATCGGGGGATCGGTTTATATGGGGGCTATATATAATTATGGACCGATGTCGCCCAATTTTTTTATGGTTGTTAGAGACCATATACTTACACCATGTACCAAATTTCATACGCATCGGATGAAATTTGCTTCTCTTAGAAGCCTCGCAAGCCAAATTTGGGGGTCCGTTTATATGACCGACCTACATCAATAACAACTACTTGTGCCAAGTTTCAAGTCGATAGCTTGTTTCGTTCGGAAATTAGCGTGATTTAAACAGACGGACGGACATGCTCAGATCGACTCAGAATTTCACCACGACCCAGAATATATATATACTTTATGGGGTTTTAGGGCAATATTTCGATGTGTTACAAACGCAATGACAAAGTTAATATTCCCCCCATCCTATGGTGGAGGGTATAAAAATTGTAATGCAATTTTCTTTGTCTGGATATATTTTTAAGGCGCCAATTGGTTACTTCCATTATTTTACTTGCAGCATACTCTCTAGGTCTATCTTTCTAAGCACATATATGTTTATAGGCTATTTCCAAATTAATATATGTTTGCATCTAAGCATATTATATTTACAAACATTTTATGTCTCAAACATAATATGTTCTAACATATTTACATATATGACCCAAACATGTTTTGCTAGTTTATGAACATTATATGCTTGAACTTAAAAATATTGTGTTAAATGTCTTAGTCACCCATTTATGGCTAATTTTCTTTGTTTGCTACCTTTTAAAAATTCTCAATTAGAACGCTGTCTGAATCTAATGCTGACTTTTCTTAATTTTCTCGAGAGGTGAAGAAAATTTGTAAATATGAATGGCTTACTTATCACCAGGGCTGTGGAGCCGGAGTCGGAGTCTTGGAGTCGGAGTCTGAAGATTTTGCTGGAGTCGGAGTCGTAAACATTTTGCTCGACTCCGACTCCGCCTAAACCAAATTTTTTAAAACACTTCACATTTTTGTAACTAAGCAAGTTTTACGCAAATTAGTTTCCATTGCGTTATTTATTCGATCAATGTACAGCATGATTGTAAATGAAAATCAACTTCCAATTACGGCTATCTTTTTATGTTTCCTAGAATGTTAGACTAGCAGATGGGCTAGATCGATCCATTTTAATGCCCATATCAATTTATTTGAAATATTTCGAACAATCGAATTTTTTTTTTTATTTTATTTTAAAGCCATATGCATATGTGGAATATTGACAGAAAATTTTTTCAAAGTTGTTTTCTATTGAAAATTTTGTCAAAATTTTATTTCTATAAAAAGTGTTGTCAAAATTTTATTTCTATAGCAAATTTTCTCAAAATTTTATTTCTATAAAAAGTTTATTCAAAATTTTATTACTATTTATTACTATATTTTTTTCTATAGAAAATTTAGTCAAAGTTTTATTTCTATAGAGAATTGGGTCAAAATTTTGTTTCTATAGAATATTTTGCAAAATTTTATTTCTATAGAAAATTTTGAAAATTTTGTTTGTTACACAAAATTTTTTTCAAAATTTTATTTCTATTGATAATTTTCTTTCTATAAAAATTTAAGTCAAAATTTTATTCCTATAGAAAATTTAGTCAAAATTATGTGTCTGTAGAATATTTTGCAGAATTTTATTTACTACACAAAAATTTTTCTAAAATTGTATTTTTATTGATATTTTTTTCAAAATTTTATTTCTATAAGAAAAAATTGACAAATTTTATTTCTATAGCAAATTTCTCAAACTTTTTTTCTTATTGATGCTCACTGGTACTCACTGCTATAAAAAATGTATTCAAAATTTTATTACTAAGAAATATTTTTTTATATACAATTTAGTCAAAATTGTATTTCTATAGAAAATTTTGTCAAAAGTTTGTTTCTATAGAATATTTTGCAAAATTTTATTTATATAGAAAATTTTGCAAAATTTTGTTTGCTATACAATGTATTTCATTTGATAATTTTTTCAAATTTTTATTTCTATTTATAAAAAATTTTGCCCAATTTTATTTCTATAACAAGTAAGGAAAGTCTAAAGTCGGGCGGGGCCGACTATATTATACCCTGCACCACTTTGTATATCTAAATTTTCGATACCATATAACATCCGTCAAATGTGTTGGGGGATATATAAAGGTTTGTCCCAAATACATACATTTAAATATCACTCGATCTGGACAGAATTTGATAGACTTCTACAAAATCTATAGACTCAAAATTTAAGTCGGCTAATGCAATCTGAAGCAATTTTAAGGAAACTTCGCTAAAGTTTTTTATGATTATCGCTCGATATATATGTATTTGATGATAAGGAAAATTACAGTCCTTTTTACAAGTTTTCGACTAAGCAGAGGCGATCTTAAAAGGGAAAATGTTGGTATTTTGACCATTTTTGTCGAAATCAGAAAAACATATATATGGGAGCTATATCTAAATCTGAACCGATTTCAACCAAATTGGGCACGCATAGCTACAATGCTAATTCTACTCCCTGTGCAAAATTTCAACTACATCGGAGTAAAAAATTGGTCTCTGTGGTCATATGAGTATAAATCGGGCGAAAACTATATATGGGAGCTATATATAAATCTGAACCGATTTCAATCAAATTTGGCACGCATAGCTGCAATGCTAAATCTACTCATTGTGCAAAATTTCAACCAAATTGGGCCAAAACTCTGGCTATTAGAACCATATTAGTCCATATCGGGCGAAAGATATATATGGGAGCTATATCTAAATCTGAACCGATTTCAATCAAATTTTGTACACTTAACTGTACTACTAATTGTACCTCTAGTGCAAAATTTCAAATAAATTGGGCCAAAACTCTGGCTTTTAGGACCATATTAGTCCATATCGGGCGAAAGATATATATGGGAGCTATATCTAACTCTGAACCGATTTTAATCAAATTTTCCACACTTGACTATACTACTAATTTTACTCCTAGTGCAAAATTTCGACCAAATTCGGCCAAAAATCTGGCTTCTGGGGCCATATAAGTCCATATCGGGCGAAAGATATATATATGGGAGCTATATCTAAATCTGAACCGATTTCAATCATATTTTGCACACTTGACTATACGACTAAGTGTTATATTTGTACAAAATTTCAAGCAAATCGGTATAAAACTCTGGCTGCCGGGTCCATATTAGTGCATATCGGGCGAAAGATATATATGGGAGCTATATCTAAATCTGAACCGATTTCTTCCAAAATCAATAGGGTTCTATTCTGACCCAAATTAGGAATATGTGCCAAATTTGAAGGCGATTGGACTTAAATTGCGACCTAGACTTTGATCACAAAAATGTGTTCACAGACAGACGGACGGACGGACGGGCAGGCGGACAGACGGACATGGTTATATCGACTCAGGGACCCACTCTGAGCATTATTGCCAAAGACACCATGTGTCTCTCTCGTCTCCTTCTGGGTGTTACAAACATATGCACTAACGTATAATACCCTGTTCCACAGTGTGGCGCAGGGTATACAAATTTTATTTCTATATATTTGGTCAAAATTTGATTTCTATAGAAAATTTTGCCAAAATTTTATTCCTATAGAAAATTTAGTCAAAATTTTGTTTCTGTAGAAAATTTTGCAAAATTTTATTTCTATATAAAATTTTGCAAAATTTTATTTACTAGACAAAAATTTTTCCAAAATTGTATGCTCACTGATGATTTTCAAATTTTTCAATGAATGAATCATAAATGCATTTTTGCGAAATTGTCTAAACAATTATAAATATTTCCCAAATATTGCCCGAGATTTTGTAGAAGTCTGATTTGAGATTTTATCAAAATGTAGATCTAAATACAAAGTTGTGCAGAGTATATTATAATCGGCCCGCCCGACTTTAGACTTTCCTTGCATTTTTAATTTTTGTTAAAATTGTGTTACGTCCCATAACGTTAGATTTAAATTTTAAGTACATAGCTTTTGTAGAAGTATATACAATTTTGTCTAAATCGATTCAGATTCAAATTCAGACATATGGGAATATAAACCTTTATATAGCTCGCAACAAATTTAAAGTATTTGAGATAGTATCAATAATTTTGATCCACAAATACATATACTGTTGGTATCTCTTATTATGATGGGTATTTATATCATTATTTTATTTATTAAACATTGCCCTAAATTGAAAATATAGAGTTCATTTGGCATCTAATGTGAAATTAAGACCTTTTTTTCCACACATAAATAAATACGATACTTTATATCGATCCACTTACGGTACTCCCACAATAGAACTACAAATTAGTGTTATTAAAATGACATTTAGTTATATTACCCGGAGTCGACTCCGGAGTCGGAGTCGAGCTGATGAAAAATGCTGGAGTCGGAGTCGGAGTCGAGCAAAATTGGCTCGACTCCATAGCCCTGCTTATCACTATCTGGATAAATAGTTATACTGAAGAGTATAACCCACATATGCAAAAAAGTTAAAGAAAACTTCAAGCCTACTTTTACCATATAAATTCTTTCGATAAACTGTCAATAAATTATTTTACATATGGGCATAAGTGTTTAATAATAACCTGTAAAATACCTCTATGATTTTAAGTTTATGTTGTATCACAATGGCCATAAGATAGGCTAGAGAGTCCGAAGTAACAAACAGCCTTATACCAATTTTATGGTTCTATTCAAAACAATCCAAAATTAATAATTAATGAAAGCGAAGCGTAAAGAATTGCTTACAAAAAACACTTAAAGGACTTGATTCCAAATAAAAAGAAAACAATATCCCATTGATCTTTTTCATGTTGAACGATGAAAAACTGCAATTATCTTCCCCCCGTATTTGCTACCTAATTTGTTTTTTTCTTTTTATATGGAAATTTCTTATTACAGTTCAATTTTACGAGGCAAACAAGTGTTACAAATTAATTGAATATAAACAAAATCAAGTGTTCACAAACTGTTGGAAGAAATAAATTGAATATTTGTGATAAGAAAATGTGAGTTAGTATATACGAAGAAGGAGAAACAAAACATCTTAATGGTCATTCCTTGGGAGACGTCCAAAGGTCGTAAAAAATATTTATTTGTGAAACGAAAGGACTTTCCTTTCAATCGTATTGTATTGAACTGAATCACAATAAATAAAATCAATAAAAATATATTTATATTTATTACACTTCTACTATTACAATAACTTTTGTATGCTTATAGAGTATGAAAGATCTAAGTTAGAGTGTCCAATGTTTTAATTAGACAATCCCTCCTTCATATGCTTAGATATTGTCTAGTCGTAGGAAGATGAAATATTTCATTAGTACTGCATTATATGATAAGAAATATAATAATTTTGTCACTATACTTGTAACACATCGATATGAAGTTCATATAAAATATAAATACTCCGAATCAAAATTAACACTATATCCCTGCCAGAGAATGAAGCCGCCGAGTCGCGCCTCTGATTTTAGCCGCCAACCATTTTTTGAGTGAAATGGAAATATGATTGTAAGATTGGTTGTACAACTAATCTGATAGCCATTCGCGTAACTTCAAAGTGATTTTATAATGGATAATTGCCCGACGCCGAATATACTAATTTATATCGGCTTAGACGTCAAGCCGCCGCCGCCGGAGTCAAAATTTTTGTACCAGCCGTCGCCGATAAAAATGTGTCGGCTTCATTCTCTGATCCCTGCATCACATATTTCTTTTATTTGGTGGAAATGTAATTTTGAAGATGTTTAATAACAATCGAGTAGTCCCCACATACAGATATGAACTCGATATCCGTGCTTATATAGATATTTTTATACCCTCCATCATAGGATGGGGGTATATTAACTTTGTCATTCCGTTTGTAACACATAGAAATATTGCTCTAAGACCCCATAAAGTATACATATTCTGAGTCGTGGTGAAATTCTGAGTAGATCTAAGCATGTCCGTCCGTCCGTCCGTCCGTCTGTTGAAATCACGCTAACTTCCGAACGAAACAAGCTATCGACTTGAAACTTGGCACAAGTAGTTGTTATCGATGTAGGTCGGATGGTATTGAAAATGGGCCATATCGGTCCACTTTTACGTATAGCCCCCATATAAAGGGAACCTCAGATTTGGCTAGTGGAGTCTCTAAGAGAAGCATATTTCATCCGATTCGGCTGAAATTTGGTATATGGTCTCTAACAATCATGCAAAAATTGGGCCACATTGGTCCATAATTATATATAGCCCCCATATAAACCTATCCCCAGATTTTGGCTTGTGGAGCCTCTAACGGAAGCATATTTCATCCGATCCGGCTGAAATTTGGTATATGGTGTTGGTATATGGTCTCTAACAACCATGCAAAAATTGGTCCACATCGGTCCATAATTATATATAGCCCCCATATAAACCTATCCCCAGATTTTGGCTTGCGGAGCCTCTAACGGAAGCATATTTCATCCGATTCGGCTGAAATTTGGTATATGGTCTCTAACTACCATGCAAAAATTGGTCCACATCGGTTCATAATTATATATAGCCCCCATATAAACCGATCCCCAGATTTGGCTTGCGGAGCCTCAAAGAGAAGCAAATTTTATCCGATCCGCCTGAAATTTGGTACATGATATTGGTATATGGTCTCTAACAACCGTGCAAAAATTGGTCCACATCGGTTCATAATTATATATAGCCCCCATATAAACCGATCCCCAGATTTGGCTTGCGAAGTCTCCAAGAGAAGCAAATTTCATCCAATCCGGTTGTAATTTGGAACATGGTCCATATCGGTCCATAATTATATATAGCCCCCATATAAAACGTTCTCCAGATATGACCTCCGGAGCCTCTTGGAGGAGCAAAATTCATCCGATCCGGTTCAAAGTAGGAACCTGGTGTTAGTATATGGTCGCTAAAAACCAAACCAAAATTGGTCCAATCACACAAAAATTGGTCCATATCGGTTCATAATCATGGTTGCCACTAGAGCCAAAAGTAATCTACCAAAATTTTATTTCTATAGAAAATGTTGTCAAAATTTTATTTCTAGAGAAAATTTTGTTAAAATTTTATTCGGTTCATAATAAAATTTTCATCATTGTCAAAATTTTATTTCTATAGAAAATTTTGTCAAAATTTTATTTCTATAGAAAATTTTGTTCAAATTTTATTCGGTTCATAATCATAGTTGCCACTCGAGCCAAAAATAATCGACCAAGATTTTATTTCTATAGAAAATTTTGTCAAAAGTTTATTTCTATAGAAAATTTTGTTAAAATTTTATTTCTGTAGAAATTTTTGTCAAAATTTTCTTTCTATAGAAAATTTTGTCAAAATTTTTATTTCTATAGAAAAATTTGTGAAAATTTTATTTCCATAGAAAATTTTTTAATATTTTCTTTCTGTAGAAAATTTTGTCAAAATTTTATGTCTACTTTGTCAAACTGAATTATATACGTATTGGATCGATCTTTTTATACCCTCCATCATAGGATGGGGGTATATTAACTTTGTCATTCCGTTTGTAACACATCGAAATATTGCTCTAAGACCCCATAAAGTATATATATTCTGGGTCGTGGTGAAATTCTGAGTCGATCTAAGCATGTCCGTCCGTCTGTCCGTGTGTTGAAATCACGCTAACTTCCGAACGAAACAAGCTATCGACTTGAAACTTGGCACAAGTAGTTGTTATTGATGTAGGTCGGATGGTATTGAAAATGGGCCATATCGGTCCACTTTTACGCATAGCCCCCATATAAAGGGACCATCAGATTTGGCTTGTGGAGCCTCTAACAGAAGCATATTTCATCCGATCCGGCTGAAATTTGGTACATGGTGGTGGTATATGGTCTATAACAACCGTGCAAAAATTGGTTCACATTGGTCCATAATTATATATGGCGCCCATATAAACCGATCCCCAGATTTGGGTTGCGGAGCCTCAAAGAGAAGCAAATTTCATCCGATCCGCCTGAAATTTGGTACATGATATTGGTATATGGTCTCTAACAACCATGCAAAAATTGGTCCACATCGGTTTATAATATAATATTTTATTTCTATAGAAATTTTTGTCAAAATTTTATTTCTATAGAAAATTTTGTCAAAATTTTATTTCTATAGAAAATTTTGTCAAACTTTTATTTCTGTAGACATTTTTGTCAAAATTTTCTTTCAATAGAAAATGTTGTCAAAATTTTTATTTCTATAGAAAGTTTTGTGAAAATTTTATTTCTATAGAAAATTTTGTTAAAATTTTATTTCTGTAGAAAATTTTGTCAAAATTGTATGTCTACTTTGTCAAACTGAATTATATACGTATTGGATCGATCTTTTTTGATTTTATATATACCACATATGGACTTACATACAATTTAGAAGATGTTGTTAGGAGGTTTTAAGATACCTTGCCATCGGCAAGTGTTACCGCAACTTAAGTAATTCGATTGTGGATGGCAGTGTTTAGATGAAGTTTCTACGCAATCCATGATGGAGGGTACATAAGCTTCTGCCTCTCCGAACTTACGGCCGTATATACCTGTTAAATTTTATTAATGTATAGGTAGATGTAGGCTATCAGGAACTCAGATATGTGATGCCATAACGGTTGCCACTCGTGCCAAAAATAATCTACCAACATTTTAAGAGAATTTTACCAAAAATCTATTCAATTTAAAAAATGCTGTTTTGAAGTTTCTGATCATTTTTGTGGTTAGTATAAATTTTTCTTTCGAAAGAAATGTTTTATTATTTTATTTTAGAAGTTTATTTATTATATATTTTGATGTTTCTTTTCAATTGTAAATGTGTCGAGTATTAAATTTTATAAGAATTTTAGCTTGCACCATCATGGGAAAGTTACTACTTCTACAAAAATGTTTAATATTTTATTTCTATAGAAATTTTTGTCAAAATTTTATTTCTATAGAAAATTTTGTCAAAATTTTATTTCTATAGAAAATTTTGTCAAACTTTTATTTCTGTAGACATTTTTGTCAAAATTTTCTTTCAATAGAAAATGTTGTCAAAATTTTTATTTCTATAGAAAGTTTTGTGAAAATTTTATTTCTATAGAAAATTTTGTTAAAATTTTATTTCTGTAGAAAATTTTGTCAAAATTGTATATCTACTTTGTCAAACTGAATTATATACGTATTGGATCGATCTTTTTTGATTTAATATATACCACATATGGACTTACATACAATTTAGAAGATGTTGTTAGGAGGTTTTAAGATACCTTGCCATCGGCAAGTGTTACCGCAACTTAAGTAATTCGATTGTGGATGGCAGTGTTTAGATGAAGTTTCTACGCAATCCATGATGGAGGGTACATAAGCTTCTGCCTCTCCGAACTTACGGCCGTATATACCTGTTAAATTTTATTAATGTATAGGTAGATGTAGGCTATCAGGAACTCAGATATGTGATGCCATAACGGTTGCCACTCGTGCCAAAAATAATCTACCAACATTTTAAGAGAATTTTACCAAAAATCTATTCAATTTAAAAAATGCTGTTTTGAAGTTTCTGATCATTTTTGTGGTTAGTATAAATTTTTCTTTCGAAAGAAATGTTTTATTATTTTATTTTAGAAGTTTATTTATTATATATTTTGATGTTTCTTTTCAATTGTAAATGTGTCGAGTATTAAATTTTATAAGAATTTTAGCTTGCACCATCATGGGAAATTTACTACTTCTACAAAAATGAAGAAGTTACTCACAATGGATTTTGATAGTATGATCAAACACGAAAATTAAAATTTTTAAAAATATTGAATGTATAAATAATGTAAATTTTATTTCTATACAACATTTGCTCAAAATTTTATTTCTATAGATTTTTTTTTTCAAAATTTTATTGCCACAGAAAATTTTCTTAAAAAAAATATTTTTTTTTTTTTTAATTTTTTCTAAAAAAATTAATTCTATAGAACATTTTGTCGAAATTTTTATTTCTATATTCTACTTATATAGAAAATTCAAAATTCTATTTATATCGAACATATTCTCAAAATTTCATTTTATTACAAAAATTTCTCAAAATTTTAATTCAATAGCACATTTTGTCAAATTTTAAATACAATACAAAATTTTCTCAAAATTTTATTTCTGTAGAAAATTTTCTCATTATTTTTTTTTTTTAATTTTTCCCAATTTTTATTGCTACAGAAAATTTTCTCAAAATTCTATTTTGTTCTTCAAAATATTATTTGTATAGAAAATGTTCTAAAAAAATAAAATTAATTATTAATTTTTTTTCTCAAAATTTTAATTCTATATAAAAATTATAGTAACAAAATATTATTTCTAAAGAAAATTTTCTCAAAATTTTATTTATATACAAAATTTTGTCAAAATGTTATTTCTATAGAAAATTTTCTAAAATTTTTATTTATATAGAAAATTTTCACAAAAATTTAATTCTATAGTAAATTTTTTCAAAATTTAAATTCAATACAAAATTTTCTCAAAACTATATTTCTATAGAAATTTTTCTCTAAATTTAAGTTTTTTTATAAATTTTTACCCAGTTCTATTGCTACAGAAAATGTTCACAAAATCTTATTTGTATAGAACATTTTTCAAAATATTATTTTCGAAATAAATCAAATTAATTACTAAAATTATTTTCTCAAATTTTTAATTCTATATGAAAATTATAGTATCAAAATATTATTTCTAACGAAAATTTTCTCAAAATTTTATTTATATTAAACATTTTCTCAATATTTATTTTTTTTAGAAAATTTTCCCAATTTTTATTGCTACAGAAAATTTTCTCAAAATGTTATTTCTATAGAAAATTTTCTAAAAAATCAAATTAATTACTAAATTTTATTCTCAAAATTTTAATTCTCTATAAAAATTATAGTATCAAAATATTATTTCTATATAAATAAAATTTTCTCAAAATTTTATTATATAGAAAATTTTCTCAAAATTTTATTTATATAATAAAAATTTATATATAAAAAAAAAAAAATTTGCCAAAATTTTATTTATATAGAAAAATTTGTCAAAATTTCATTTTTTATATAAATATTTACTCAATATTTTTATTATATTGTTAATATTGTCAATTTTTTTTTCTATTATTAATAAAATTAATTATTAATTAAACTATTTATTAAAAATTTTCTCAAATTTTTATTTCTACAGAAAACTTCCTCAAAATTTTATTTATATAGAAAATTTTCTCACAATTTTATTTCTATAGAACATTTTGGAAATTTTATTACAATTTTTATATAAAAAAATGTTCAAAGTTTTTTATTCTGAAAATAGAGGAAGCACGCTCAAAAACAAACCCAGCCAACTACATCCAAATCGATGATTTGAGTTTGGCAAAGGAAAAAAGATATACTTGCAAATTTGTTTAGGCAGTGGCCTACTATCAAACCTTTTTTCGGAAGGTTCAAATGTAGTTCACTTTGGGTTGAGTGAATTACCCGAATTTATTCTGATAATTGGTTGATAGTTTTGCTGCAAGTAGAGGATGCTGATGAGGAATGTGGTAATTTCGAAACAACTGTACATCCAATCATCTTGCAGTCTATAGGGCTTTGCCTAAATAAATTTGACAAGCATACTTTTCCTCTGTTGGTTAAGCTACACTTGTAGTTTAGTCAATGCAAGGTTTTAAGCTGAGATCAAAAACAACAATAATGTTTTTTTTTTTTTTGTATACAAAATTTTCGCAAAAAATTTATCAAAATTTGATTTCTATAGAACATTTTTCAAAATTTTATTTCTAAAGAAAATTTTCTCAAAATGTTATTACTATAGAAAATTTGCTCAAAATTTTTTTTCTATAGAAAATTTTGTCAACATTTTATTTCTATAGAAAATTTGGACAAAATTTTATTTCTATAGAAAATTTTTTCAAAATTATATAATTATATATAATATTTTCAAAATTTCATTTATATAGAAAATTTTCCCAATTTTTTTTTTCTATAGAAAATTTTCTTAAAATTTATTTTTCTCAAATTTTTATTTCTTTATAAAATTTAAGTAGGTCTTAGTTGGAGAGGAATATTTTGCAAAATCTGTAAAAACTTTAGGAATTTTACCAATCTACCAAACAGTAAAAAATTTAACATTTTTGGTAGAATTCTACCAACTGTGGCAACCATGGATGTGAGAGACTAAAAAGACAAGAGGACGAAACTATGAAGCGAAACTGCATCAATAGGTGGCAGTCATGAGAACAATTTCTCTAATATCATGCAGTTTTTGTCGGCACTTCTCTCAAATATCATACAGTTTGCGTCGGCGTCACTCAGTTCAGTTCTCTGCCGACTTTACGAAACGTAAAGAAAATAGGATTACAACCTACTTTGTAGTAATGAATGTTCTTTTTGTATAAATGTTTTCATTCCATTAAATTTGTTGGCCGACAATTTGAAATTATAACTGCCGATGCCTTTATAAACAATTTAGCGCTTCGACCGCAACGTCGGTAATACCAAAGCTGCAGGCATTGTGCGACATCTATACGGTTGGCATTTGTTGTTTATGTAGAAGAGAAATTTTCGTTATCTTGTATTTTTATTCTCTCTAATATGATGATTGTGTATTTTAACTTGAAATATTTGAATGTTTTTTAAAGCATACCATTAGGCTGATCATTAAATGAGAAAATGTGGATTTTGTGGGCTGAGTATTTAAACTCAACTTTTTGACAAACGTTGATGTACTAAGCATCAAATGAATTTCAATGGGTCAACATCCGACAGTTTTCCAACGATGCAAAAATAAATTTATTTGTTTTCGATATCAAAAACAGTTAATTTCATGGCTTCATCGTCAAATTTTGGTGATATTTTCTTCTAAAATGTAAATGTCGCTGTCACCCTAGATCATCACGATCCCCCATGTCCATCAGACAACTGCTCCGGGGCGTAATCACCTCGCGTCAAAATCGAATTTTTTGCCGGTTCCCAGTACTTCAGCCTTGTGGATTCATAGACATCCACGATGTTTACGTTTTCTCCCACCTCTCTTTAACAACCTTCATAAGAAGTCCTCAGCTAATAGCCTGCCCCCGATCAATACCTTGTCGTTCCGTGTTGCTCATGTTCGCCACAATTTTCAAGTACTTTCTTAATTGACTATGCGTTTTTAGTTTGATTGAAAAATGTATTGTTTGAAATAAAATTTTAATTAAAAAATTTCTATCACTTTTCTTGGCTAATTAGTCTTCCAAGTGTGATTGTATCAATTAATTTTTTATCTAAAAATATGTTCAATCATTGACTTATTAAAATTAATGTTTCTATCTGGATTAAAAAGTTAATTGTATAAATGATTCAATCACGAAATTAATTGATCCAATGAATTTTTTAATTGAAATGTCTTCAATCACGAAAATGATAGTATCAATCACAGTTTTAATTGGGCATAGAAAAAATTCTTGATTAAAAAATTAATTGATTTCATTACCAAATTTCAATTAATTTTTTAATTGATTCAATTAAAAATTTAATTGATATTGATTGCAAAACTCAATTAATTTAGTAATTAAAAAAAAAAGTAAATATTTTCAATTACATTCTGAATTGACTTAGAAATTTTATTTGGATTAACAATTGATTGTTTGAAAAAAATTTTAATTAAAATTTTAAAAAAAATGTTCATCACTTTTTTAATTGACTTAGTCTTCCGAATTTGATTAAAAGTTAATTGTATCAATTAACTTTTTAATTAAAAATTTTAAAATTTTCAATCATTGGCTTAATTAACTTAATGTTTCTAACTTGATTAAAAAGTTAATTGTACCAATTAATTTATTAATTGAACAAAATTTCAACTTCAATTAACTTTTTAATTGGAAATATTTTGGTGATATTTTTTTCTGTGTATTGACAAATATTTCAATTAACTTTTTAATTGGAAATATTTTGGTGATATTTTTTCTGTGTACCATCATAACAATCAATTTCATGTGGCGGACCCTTTCCCCAGCGAGCAATACCTTAACATCCGGAGGACACTTGTTATTATACTCTCTTAATTAACATTTTGTATATAATAGTTAGAGCCCATACGAACTTACTCTGAATATAGTCAGTGAAAAACTTTATTGCAAGAATTTATTTCTAGTGAATTACACAAATAAAATTTGCCTACTTTAAAAATTTGGCAATGCCTTTTAAATTGAACTAAAATTAAATAAATTATACATAAAATTTAAGATTTCAAAAATTAAAAAAACTTGGCCAAACAGTTTAACTTTTGCAATGTTCATAATGGAAAAATAGGTTAACATTTTTTTTGTCAATTATATAAAATTGTTTTTTTTTTTAGTGTACAATTTATTGAAAAATATTAAACAAATTGTATGTGAAAATACTTTATTTATAAACAATAAAAAAACCCTATTTGTGTTTCAATTTCCGGAATTAAATTACATTGGCTATACAAAAAAACTTAACACAAATACATCAAAAAACATATATAACTTAATTTAAAATGAATGAATTTGCAAAAACATGTAAACAAGCTGATTTTAAAATATGTCCTCCTGCAGCTTTTATTTATTATTCTTTGTACTTTTGGGACATTTTTTGCATGGTCGTTTTAGTTAAGTAAACTTAAGCCTAAATCGCATTTATTTAAGTTAGCTGTTTTGTTGTTGTTGTTGTTTATTCTTTTAACGATTGATGTTTATTTATTCATTTGATCACATGACGCGTCTTTATTTATTTTGCCTCTTTCTCCTCCTTCTCCTTGTTGGTGGCATCAATTTTCTTCTTTTTCTACATTAATGCTCAAATCAAAGTCAACGTTGTCGCGAGTTGCTTTTAGTAGGAGTCAAAAAAAAAAAAAAGCTTTTGTCAATATAAGCAACGTCATTGTCGCCTACAGGACTGCCGTCGCTATTGTTGAAATTGCCAATGATGCACAGTGGTAGAAATGCATTTCGGTAGTAAAAAAATTGAGAATTTAATTATCATAAATATAAATATAAAAGTGTAAAATTTTGACCAATATATAGAAAAAATTTGACAAATTTTTTTATAACAAAAATTTTGACAAAATTTTATATAGAAATACAATTTTGAAATTTTTTTTTAAATAAAATTTTGGAAAATTTTTCTACAAAAATAAAATTTTGACAAATTTTCCATAGAAATAAAATTTTTTATAGGAATAAAATTTTGACAAAACTTTCTATAGAAATAAAAGTTTGACAACAATTTCTATAGATATAAAATTATGTTAAAACTTTTTATAGAAATAAAATTTCGACAACAATATCTATAGAAATAAAATTTTGACAAAATTTTCTATTGAAACAAATTTGGAGAAAGTTTTCTATAGAGATAAAATTCTTGATACAATTTTCTATAGAAATAAAATTTTGACAAAATTTTCTATAGAAATAAAATTTTGACAAGGTTTTTCGTAGAAATAAAATTTTGACAAAATTTTCAATATAAATCAAATTTTCGGAAACAATTGCTATAGAAATAAAATTTTGACAAAATATTCTATAGAAACAAATTTTGAGAAAATTTTCTATAGAAATAAAATTTTGACAAAATTTTCTATAAATATAAAATTTTGTTAAAATTTTCTACATAAATACAATTTTGACAAAATTGTCTTTAGAAATAAAATAAAAAAAATGTTGACTTAATTTTCTCTAGAAATAAAATTTGAACAAAATTTTCTATAAAAATAAAATTTTGACAACCTTTTTTGTCAAACTAAAATTGTGACAAAGGTTTCTATGGAAATACAATTTTGACAAAATTTTCTATAGAAATAACATTTTGACAAAATTTTCTATAGAAATAAAATTTTGACAACATTTTCTAAGAAATAAAAGTTTGACAACATTTTCTATAGATATAAAATTTTGACAAAATTTTTTATAGAAATAAAATTTCGACAACAATTTCTATAGAAATAATTTCTGTAGAAACATATTTTGAGAAAATAAAATGTTGTCAAAATTTTCTATAGAAATAAAATTTTGACAAAATATTCTATAGAAACTAATTTTGAGAAAATTTTCTATAGAAATAAAATTTTGACAACATTTTGTGTAAAACTAAAATTTTGACAAAATTTTCTATAGAAATAACATTTTGACAAAATTTTCTATAGAAATAAAATTTTGACAAAATTTTCTATAGAAATAAAAGTTTGAGAACATTTTCTATAGATATAAAATTTTGTCAAAAATTTTTATAGAAATACAATCTCGACAACACTTTCTATAGAAATGAAATTTTTACAAAATTTTCTGTAGAAACAAATTTTGAGAAAATAAAATGTTGTCAAAATTTTCTACAGAAATACAATTTTGACAAAATTTTCTCTAGAAATAAAATTTTGACAAAATTTTCTATAGAAATAAAATTTTTAAAAATTTTTCTACCATTTCGATAACAATTTCTATAGAAATAAAATTTTGACAAAATTTTATATAGAAATAAATTTTGACAAAATTTTCTATAAAAATAAATTTTTGTGAAAATTTTCAACATAAATACAATTTTGACAAAATTTTCTATAGAAATAAAATGTTTACAAAATTTTCCATAAAAAAAATGTTGATAAAATTTTCTATAGAAATAAAATTTGGACAAAATTTTGTATAAAATTTAAAATTTTGGCAACATTTTGTGTAAAACTAAAATTTTGACAAAAGTTTCTATGAAAATAAAATTTTGACAAAATTTTCTATAGAAATAACATTTTGACAAAATTTTCTATAGAAATAAAAGTTTGTCAACATTTTCTACATAAATATAATTTGACAAAATTTTCTATAGAAATAAAATTTTGACAAAATTTTCCACAAAAAAATGTTGACTAAATTTTCTATAGAAATAAAATTTTGACAAAATTTTCCCTAGAAATAAAATGTTGACAAAATTTTTTTATTGAAATAAAATTTTTAACCCAATTTTCTATAGAAATAAAATTTGGACAAAATTTTGTATCAAAATAAAATTTTGACAACATTTTGTGTAAAACTAAAATTTTGACAAAATTTTCTATGGAAATACAATTTTGACAAAATTTTCTATAGTAATAAAATTTCGACAACAATTTCTATAGAAATAAAATTTTGACAAAATTTTCTGTAGAAACAAATTTTGAGAACATTTTCTATAGAAATGAAATTTTTACTACCTTCAACTGAAATAAAGTTTTGACAAAATTTTCTCTAGAAATAAAATTTTGACAACATTTTCAATATAAATCAAATTTTGACAACATTTTCTATAAATATAAAATGTTGACAAAATTTTATATAGAAATAATTTCTGTAGAAACAAATTTTGAGAAAATAAAATTTTGTCAAAATTTTCTACAGAAATACAATTTTGACAAAATTTTCTCTAGAAATAAAATTTTGACAAAATTTTCTATAGAAATAAAATTTTTACAAATCTTTGTATAAAAATAAAATTTCGGCAACAATTTCTATAGAAATAAAATTTTGACAAAATATTCTATAGAAACAAATTTTGAGAAAATTTTCTATAGATATAAAATTTTGACAACATTTTGTGTAAAACTAAAATTTTGACAAAATTTTCTATAGAAATAACATTTTTACAAAATTTTCTATAGAAATAAAATTTTGATGAAATTTCTATAGGAATAAAAGTTTGAGAACATTTTCTATAGATATACATTTTTTTCAAAAATTTTTATAGAAATACAATTTCGACAACACTTTCTATAGAAATGAAATTTTTGCAAAATTTTCTGTAGAAACAAATTTTGAGAAAATAAAATGTTGTCAAAATTTTCTACAGAAATACAATTTTGACAAAATTTTCTCTAGAAATAAAATTTTGACAAAATTTTCTATAGAAATAAAATTTTTACAAATTTTTCTATAGAAATAAAATTTCGATAACAATTTCTGTAGAAATAAAATTTTGACAAAATTTTATATAGAAATAAATGTTGGCAAAATTTTATATAAAAATAAAATTTTGTGAAAATTTTCAACATAAATACAATTTTGACAAAATTTTCTATAGAAATAAAATTTTGGCAAACTTTTCTGTAAAATGAAATTTGGACAAAATTTTCGATAGAAATAAAATTTGGACAAAATTTTCGATAGAAATAAAATTTGGACAAAATTTTCTATAGAAATAAAATTTTGTTGTTTGATAATTGATCTTTAAATTGTTAATTATATTTGTTTAGTTCAACTCGAGGTCATGTCAATAAAAACAGATATAGTTGTTTTTGTGAGTTGTAATTTTTATATAAAAATATCCAAGTTGTAAATATTTACAAGTTGTAAATGTACTCTCTTGTAAACAAGTTAATTGGTTTTTAATTCCAAATAAATTTCCCTGAGGACGAGCATCGGAGATGTCTCGAAATATTATATTGGATATTTCTAAATAAAAATTACAACTCACAAAAACAACAACATATGTTTTTATTCACATGACCTGGAGCTTAACTAAGCAAATATAAGAAATAAAATTTTGCCAATTTTTTCTTTAGAAATAAAATGTTGACAAAATTTTCTATAGAAATATAATTTTGACAAAAATTTCTACAGAAATAATACTTTGACAAAATTTTCAACAGAAATAAAATTTTACAAAATATAAAATAAAATTTTGTACAATACAATTTTGACAAAATTTGTATAGTGTCTGTCCATTGTATGTTAATCCCGCTATTGCATTCACTAACGAAACTATCATGATGAAATTTAGCAGAGGGTCTTTTTTATCTTAAGGCAGTTCAAGTTTGAACATAGATCTATGTGCCCATATATCGCCCATATAAACAGATCCAAAATTGTTTTTCTACCACTGTGCATCCGCATCATTGTCATTCTCATTGGAGGCTTGAGTCTTTTTTTGTGTTCGTCTGCGGTAACCGTCTTTCTGATTTTGATATTGAAAGAAGAAATGTTAATGGAAGAAGGTGCGGTAACAAAACACCGATTTTCTCCAGACATGAATATTGAAGTGAAATGCTCGATATGGACTTGATAGGAGAAGAGATACATGTAGACAATGAAATAAAGGCTAATGGTAGGTGGTGGTTAGAATATGTCTTTGCCTTGCTTTTAGCATGACTCTGTTTCGATTTTTTGTTTTTTGGTTAGATTTTTTCCGGTTTTACTTTACATTGTAACAAGTTTATGATTTGCTATTAAACTGACATTGATTGCGGTTTAGATTGGCATTACCCGCTGAGTAGCTGTAGCAGCATCATTATCATGGGGGTTGCTACTTCTCCGTGTGCCATTGTTGTTGTCGCTATTGTAACCATCAGCATTGTCATCAAACTCTGTTCGCATGAGTGTGGGTAACGGCATTGCTGGACTGTGTTTTAGCCATTTCGGAGCTAAACGTAACATAAGAATTGCGCCCAGCGGTGCTGTGAATATAATGGCTAAAACGGATATGATTAAAACATTCCGGGCCAAGGAGACAATATCCGCCTCTGAGTTTAGCTCACGTGCCATGTCCAAAGCAATAGGTCCTAGGGCTGCCTAGAATAAAAAGAAAGGGAAACAAAAAAAATTAAAACATGAACAATACACAAATTAATCTTTAGAGGAAGTTGAAATCTATGAGAAGAAGAAAACAAGTATAGTCATAATAAGGACTAAATGCGATTTGAATTTTTAAGTTTTTAAGGGTGAACTATTATATAGAACGTTCCCTCTGGGCATCTCGTTGAAACACAATATTAGAAAATTGATAAGGAAATTAAAATAAAAGCTTATAGGAATTTATCTGTAGATGTCATATTTGACAGAGTTACAAAAAAAAAAAAAAAAAAAAAACAAGTATAAACGGCCGTAAGTTCGGCCAGGCCGAATCTTATGTACCATCCACCATGGATTGCGTCAATCGAATTACTTGGGTTGTGGTGTCTTAATTCGTTTTCTAAATTGTGTGTTAGTCCATACGTGGTATACATTAGACAAAAAAAGTATGTGTAGGTAAGTCTACAAATAATTACGAATCGATATGGACTTTTGCACGGTACGTAGGGACCCAGAATTGAAATATGGGGGTCGCTTGTATGGGGGCTATATACAATTATTGATATGGACCAATTTTTGTGTGATTGGGGATCGATTAATCTGAGGGCTATATATAACTATAGACCGATATGCACCTAGTTAGGCATGGTTGTTAACGGCCATATACTAGCACAATGTACCAAATTTCAACTAACTCGGATGAAATTTGCTCCTCCAAGAGGCTCCAAAACCAAATCTCGGGATCGGTTTATATGGGAGCTATATATGATTATGGACTGATATGGACCACTTTTGGCATGGTTGTTAAATATCATATACTACCACCACGTACAAAATTTCAACCAGATCGGATGGATTTTGCTACTCCAAAAGGCACCGGAGGTCAAATCTGGGGATCGGTTTATATGGGTGCTAGATATAATTATGGACTGATATGAACCAATTCCTGCATGGTGGTTGGATACCATATACTAACATAACGTACCAAATTTCAACCGAATCGGATGAAGTTTGCTCTTCCAAGGGGCTCCGGAGGTCAAATCTGGGGATCGGCTATATATAATTATGGACCGATTTCGACCAATTTTTGCATGGAAGTTTGAGGCCATATATTAACACCACGTACCAAATTTCAACTGAATCAGATGAATTTTGGTCTTCCAAGAGGCTCCGGAGGTCAAATCTGGTGATCGGTTTATATGGGGGCTATATATAATTATGGACCGATGTGGACCAATTTGTGCATGGTTGTTAGAGACCATATACTAACACCGTGAACCAAATTTCCGTGTACCGGATCGGATGAAATTTGCTTCTCTTAGAGGCCTCGCAAGCCAAATCGGGGGATCGGTTTATGTGGGGGCTATATATAATTATGGACCGATGTGGACCAATTTTTGCATTGTTGTTAGAGACCATATACTAACACCATGTACCAAATTTCAGCCGGATCGGATGAAACTTGCTTCTCTTAGAGGCCTCGCAAGCCAAATCGGGGGATCGGTTTATATGGGGGCTATATATAATTATGGACCGATGTGGACCAATTTTTGCATGATTGTTAGAGACCATATGCTAACACCATGTACCAAATTTCAGCCGGATCGGATGAAATTTGCTTCTCTTAGAGGCCTCGCAAGCCAAATTTGGGGGTCCGTTTATATGGGGGCTATACGTAAAATTGGACCGATATGGCCCATTTGCAATACCATCCGACCTACATCAATAACAACTACTTGTGCCAAGTTTCAAGTCGATAGCTTGTTTCGTTCGGAAGTTAGCGTGATTTCAACAGACGGACGGACGGACGGACGGACATGCTCAGATCGACTCAGAATTTCACCACGACCCAGAATATATATACTTTATGGGGTCTTAGAACAATATTTCGATGTGTTACAAACGGAATGACAAAGCTAATATACCCCCCCCATCCTATGGTGGGGGGGGGTATATTTAATCAATCTATTTATATTTAATCAATCTATTTAAATATTGATTACAACTGGAAAATCGTTCAATTAAAAATTCATGTTTACAATTAAATTTTAATCAAAAAGGAAACATTAAGTCAATTGAGTGAAATTAATTGATACAAAATTGATACTAAGGATTTGGTCACACTAATCACATATCCAAATCTGAGCCAATTTCAACCAAATTTGCACAGATTTTTTTTCAGATTCAATCACGAACTTATTTGATCCAGTTAATTTTTTAATTGAAATGTCTTTAATCTCGAAAATGATAGTACCCACCACAGTATTGATTGGGGATTAGTAAATTTTAATTAAGTTTTAAATTAATTCCATTAAAAATTTAATTGATGTTTATAGCAAAATTCAATTATTATACCCTCCACCATATAATGGGGGGTATATTAAATTTGTCATTCCGTTTGTAACACATCGAAATATTACTCTAAGACCCCATAAAGTATATATAATCTGGGTCGTGGTGAAATTCTGAGTCGATCTAAGCATGACCGTCCGTCTGTCCGTCTGTTGAAATCACGCTAACTTCCGAACGAAAGAAGCTATCGACTTGAAACTTCGCAAAAAAAGTTATTATTGATGTAGGTCGTATGGTATTGCAAATGGGCCATATCGGTTCAGTTTTACGTATAGCCCCTATATAAACGGACCCCCAAATTTGACTTGCGGACCGTCAAAGAGAAGCAAATTTCATCCGAGTCGATCGAAGATGTCCGTCCGTCTGTTGAAATCACGCTAACTTCCAAATGAAACAAGCTATCGACTTGAAACTTGGCACAAGTAGTTGTTATTGATGTAGGTCGGATGGTATTGCAAATGGGCCATATCGGTCCGCTTCTACGTTTAGCCCCCATATAAACCGATCCCCAGATTTGGATTGCGGAGCCTCTACGAGAAGCATATTTCATCTGATCCGGTTGAAATTTGGAACATGGTGTTAGTTTATGGTCTCTAACAACCATGCAAAAATTGGTCCACATCGGTTCATAATTATATAAATATAAATCGTTCTCCAGATTTGACCTCCGGAGTCTCAAAGAGAAGCAAATTTCATCTGATCTTGCTGAAATTTGGTACATGGTGTTGGTATATGGTCTCTAACAACCATGCAAAAATTGGTCCATATCGGTCCATAATTATATGTAGCACCCATATAAACCGATCCCCAGATTTGATCACCGGAGTCTCTTGGAGGAGCAAAATTGATCCGATTCAGTTGAAATATAGTACGTGGTGTTAGTATATGGTCCCTAACAACCTTGCAAAAATTGGTCCATATGGGTTCATAATTATCTGGTTGAAATTTGGTACCTTTTGCTAGTGTTTGGCCGATTACAACCATGCCAAAATTGGTCCGTATCGATCTATGTTATATACAAAAATTTTATTGGCATAGAAAATATTGTCAAAATTTTATTGCTATAGAAAATTTTGTCAACATTTTATATTTCTATAGAAAATTCTGTCAACATTTATGTCTTTAGGAAATTTTGTTAAAATATAATTTCTATACAAAATTTTGTCCAAAATTATTTATTTAGAAAAATTTGTCAAAATTTTATTTCAATTGAAAATTTTGTCAAAATTTTATTTCTATGGAAAATTTTGTCAGAATTTTAGTTCTGTAGAAAATTTTATCAAAATTTTATTTCTATAGAAAATTTATGAAGCATTTCATAGTTGGAGAAGAATATTTTGCAAAATCTTCCAAAACATCAAGAATTCTACCAATGTACCAAATAGTAAAATATCTTCCATTTTTGGTAGACTCGTATTCATAATTGTATATAGCCCCCATATAAAGCGACCCCTATTTTAAAACCGGCTCTATAATTACAGCACAAAAGCTCATGTCGGTTCGTAATTATTTCTTCCCTATATATACCGGTCAAGAACTGAATATATACGTATTTAATCGACCTTTTTATACCCTTCACCACTACTGTGGTACAGGGTATAATAAGTTTGTGCATTTGCCAAGTATGAAAACGCCAAGTAGGAAAAGTCTGAGACCATCGTTTAGTATACAGATCGTCTTAGAATTAAATTCTGAGTCGATTTAGCGATGTCCGTCTGTCTGTCTGTCTGTCTGTATGTGTAATTTTGTGTGCAAAGTACAACTCGCAGTTTAAGTCCGATCGTCCTCAAATTTGGCACAGAGTTTTACATTGGCTAAAAAACAATCGCTATTGATTTTGAACAAAATCGGTTCAGCTATATCTATTGCTGTCATATATATTTATCACCGATCTGGTCATAATTGACGTATTTATCATCGTATTTACTCAAAATTTCGGACAGCCAAATATATTGGGGCTTTCGTAAGATATGCAAAATATCAGCCAAATCGGTTCAGATTTAGATATAGCTCCCATATATATCTTTCGTCCGATTTGAACTTATATGGCAAAAAAAAAGCCAGTGTTTTGTCCTGCTTTGCTTCAAATTTTGCACAAGGAGCACGTTTAATAGTATTGTTAATTGTGCTAAATTTGGTTGAAATCTGTTCAGATTTAGATATAACTCCCATATATATCTTTCGTCCGATTTCGACTAATATGACCGCAAAACCCAGAGTTTTACCCTGATTTGCTTCAAATTTTGCACAAGGAGTATGTTTAAGAGTATCATTCAGTGAGCTAAATTTGGCTAAATCAGTTCAGATTTAGATATAGATCCCATATATATCTTTCGTCCGATTTGCACTTATATGTCTTCAAAAGCCAGAGTTTTGCCCTGAGTTGCTTCAAAATTTTCACAAGGAGTACGTTTAATAGTATCGTTAAGCGTGCCAAATTTGTTTGAAATCGGTTCAGATTTAGATATAGCTCTCATATATATATATATATATATATATATATATATATATATATATATATATATATATATATATATATATATATATATATATATATATATATACATATATATATATATATATATATATATATATATATATATATATATATATATATATATATATATATATATATATATATATATATATATATATATATATATATATATATATATATATATATATATATATATATATATATATATATATATATATATATATATATATATATATATATATATATATATATATATATCTTTCGCCCGATTTACACCCATATGACCACGGAGGCCAAAATTATTCTCCCATTTACGTTTTTTGTTGGGATAGCAGGATTATTATTCTAACTATGCATGTCAAATTTGGTCAAAATCGGTTCATATTTAGATATAGCTCCCATATATATGTACGCCAGAGTAGGGGAAATATGGTAGAATGTTTCATATTTTAGACCCATTTTCAATGGGAGTTTCCTCCAATTGACTCGATAGATTCCACAGAGAATACATTTAATATGTTATTTAAGTTCACGTAGAGAAGGAATATGATAACCTCAAACATGTCTCAAGAGCAAAATGTTGTTTTTGTATGGTAGCCATGTTTGTCACTAAAATGTTATTTTCTGGTCAAATATATCATGCTTGCCGAAATCAGATACATGATTTTCGAGAAAATAACATGGTTGCGAAAACCATGTTACATGGTCACCACCCAAAAATAACATTTTGCTCTTAAAACATGTTTGAGGTGATCATATTCCTTCTCTGGGTGTGTGTCATCTTGATCTAATATGGCCAAAATACCCAAATTTTACACAAAATTCTGTGATGATTTCCCCATATCGTAGTCATATTCTACACACTGTAATGCCAAACTTTCCACAGAATGGTAGAATTTTAAATATGTTACAGACGTCAAATTTTGACACGAATCATGTGAAGGTTGGTACTATATAAAAATAATAAGCATTTAATACTAGCGACGCCATCTATGTGTCAGACCGGGGACTTATCAGCCAACCTGTTATGGACCAGTTCTGCTCAAAAGGTATGGAAGGTACCTGTATAAAAGGGACCGGAATTCTGATTTCAGATTAAACTACATGGTGACTATATAAAAAGAGCAGCTTAACTAGTTGGGAAAACCCTTGTTTTCTCAAATCAATTAGGGCAAAACCTTTTAGACTACACGGCAATCATTCCTCATCCATCATATTCACCCACTAGTCTTGGCATTATATACACATTAAAGTAATGCCAAAATATACTCCATTACATCTCAATGCCATTTTACATACACAGAATATCATTAAATAGAAATTTATTCACGAATAGTTCACCTTAAAAATTTGAAGAATTCCTTTGGAAATTTTTAACAAAAAGAAAACGAAATAAATTCTTTGAAAAGTCCGTAATGTCCATCTATAATGAAGTTCTTCGCATTAGCTATCACTTGAATACATAAGAAAAAAAGAAGTAAGAAACTCATATTAAAGAACAATATTACCAGACTTCAATTCAGCCATTGAAAACCATTTGACTGTTTTACGACGACCACAGAAATTGACTTGGTTACTTCCATTAACCAAATGATGGTTGGATGACTTAACGTTTGGCTAGTTCACAAAACTTAACGAGAATGTTGGAATCAACTTACGGCAAACTATTTGAATAAACGAATATCAACAAATTGATAAAAAAATAAAAGAAGATGAAACTACTGCGGATACACACACCTCCTCACATTAAGACGGCATAAATGTTAGAAGTAAAGCTTAACGTGATGATAATAAAACATCGGCAAGAATCATATCACAAGCACCCTAAGAAGACACATCTAAAGAATTTACGATATTTGTTATGATAAAAAATTTAAAAAAGGTTTAATTTAGAATCAGCCGATATTTCGATAGCAGTCAATTTCCCTTGTGCTGAGGATCCCTCAACAACAATATTATCCCTCCCAATAGGGCTAAAATATCCTATGAAAACCAGAAACTTAATATTGAATATACCATATATTTATATTGAATATACCATAATATATATCCAAAAGAAGTATCCGAATCACAGTTGCATTATGTATGTATAAGTTTGTATAAATGGACTTGTATGATTTGTTTTTTTTTACCCTCCACCATAGGATGGTTGGTATATTAACTTTGTCATTCAGTTTGTAACACATCGAAATATTGCTCAAAGACCCCATAAAGTATATATGTTCTGGGTCGTGGTGAAATTCTGATTCGATCTAAGCATGTCAGTCCGTCCGTCGGTTGAAATCACGCCAACTTCCGAGCGACACAAACTATCAACTTGAAACTTGGCACAAGTAGTTGTTATTGATGTAGCTCAGATGGTATTGCAAATGGGCCATATTGGTCCACTTTTACGTATAGCCAACATGTAAACGGACCCTCAGATTTGGCTTGCGGAGCCTCTAACAGAAGCATATTTCATCCGATCCGGCTGAAATTTGGTACGTGGTGTTGGTATATGGTCTCTAACAACCATGCAAAAATTGGCTTGCGGAGTCTTTAAGATAAGCAAATTTCACCCAATCCAGTTGAAAATTGGAACATGGTGTTAGTATATGATCTCTAGCAACCGTGCTAGAATTGGTCCATATCGGTCCATAATTAGTATATGGTCTTTAACATCCATGCAAAAATTGGTCCACATCGGTTCACAATTATATATAGCCCTCATATAAACCGATACCCAGATTTGGATTGCGGAGCCACTAAGAGAAGCATATTTCATCTGATCGGATTGAAATTTGGAACATGGTGTTAGTATATGGTCTCTAACAACCATGCAAAGATTGGTCCACATCGGTTCATAATTATATACAGCCCCCATATAGGTTAGGTTAGGTTATGTGGCAGCCCGATGTATCAGGCTCACTTAGACTATTCAGTCCATTGTGATACCACAGTGGTGAACTTCTCTCTTATCACTGAGTGCTGCCCGATTCCATGTTAAGCTCAATGACAAGGGACCTCCTTTTTATAGCCGAGTCCGAACGGCGTTCCACATTGCAGTGAAACCACTTAGAGAAGCTTTGAAACCCTCAGAAATGTCACCAGCATTACTGAGGTGGGATAATCCACCGCTGAAAAACTTTTTGGTGTTCGGTCGTAGCAGGAATCGAACCCACGACCTTGTGTATGCAAGGCGGGCATGCTAACCATTGCACCACGGTGGCTCCCCCCATATAAACCGTTCTCCAGATTTGACCTCCGGAGCCTCTTGGGGGAGCAAAATTCATCCGATCAGGTTCAAATTTAGAACGCGGTGTTAGATATGGCCGCTAACAACCATTCCAAAATTGGTCCATATCGGTCTATAGTTATAAATAGCCGATCTCCAATCACACAAAAATTGGTCCATATCGGTTCATAATCATGGTTATATTATGAACCAAAATTTTATTTCTTTAGAAAATTTTGTTAAAATTTTATTTCTAAGAAAATTTTGTTAAAATTTCATTTCTATAGAAAATTTTGTCAAAACTTTATTTCTATAGAAAATTTTTGGAAAATTTTATTTCTATAGAATATTTTGTTAAAAGTTGTATTTCTATAGAAAATTTTGTCAAAATTTTATTTCTATAGAAAACTGAATTATATACGTATTTAATCGATCTTTTTTGATTTAATATATACCACGTATGGACTTACATACAATTTAGAAGACGGTCTTAGGAGGTTTTAAGATACCTACGCAATCCATAGTGGAGGGTACATAAGCTTCGGCCTGCCGAACTTACGGCCGTAAATACTGTTTTTTTTTTGTTTTTTTTTTTTTTTTGTGGAAATATTTCTGCATTTTTCCAAACTTTGGTTGTGTGAATTTCTTACAATTTGTAAATTTTACCAATAATGCACCCATCATGAACTTCGCATGGTACTAAAATAATTTTTTTTTCCAACTCCATTAAAATCCAATTCCTTCAAACTGTTAAAATTTTGTTTCTATAGAAACATTTCTCAACATTTTAATGCAATAAAAAATTTTGTAAACATTTTACTTCTACAGAAAATTTTGTCAACATTTTATTTTAACAGAAAATGTTGTCAAAATTTTATTTTAATGGAAAATTTTGTCAAAACTATACTTCTATAGAAAATGTTGTCAAAACTATATTTCTATAGAAAATTTTGTCAAAATTTTATTATTTTTTTTTTTGCAAATTTTGTCAACATTTTATTTGAATAGAAAATTTTGTCAAAATTTTATTTCTATAGAAAATTTCGGCAACATTTTATTTTCATTGGAAATTTTGTCAAAATTTTATATCTATAGATAATTTTTTGGGAGTCACCGTGGTGCAATGGTTAGCATGACCGCCTTGCATACACAAGGTCGTGGGTTCGATTCCTGCTTCGACCAAACACCAAATAGTTTTCATCGGTGGATTATTCCACCTCAGTAATGCTCGTGATATTTCTGAGGGTTACAAACCTTCTCTAAGTGGTTTCACTGCAATGTGGAACGCCGTTCGGACTCGGCTATAAAAAGGAGGTCCCTTGTCATTGAGCTTAACATAGAATCGGGCAGCACTTCGAGAGAAGTTCACCAATGTGGTATCACAATGGACTGAATAGTCTAAGTGTATTCCTATGGAAATTTTATTTCTATAGAAATTTTCTTAAAAATTGTATTTCTTTAGAAAATTTTGTTAAAATTTTATTTGTATAGAAAATTTTGTCAAAATTTAGTCAAAATTCAGTCAAAATCTTATTTAAATAGAAAATTTTGTCAACATTTTATTTTCATAGAAAACTATATTTCAATAGAAAATTTTGTCAAAATTTTATATCTATAGATAATTGTGTCAATATTATATTCCTATGGAAATTTTATTTCTATAGGAATTTTCCTCAAAATTTTATTTCTTTAGAAAATTTTGTCAAAAATTTGTTTTGATAGAAATTTTTTTCAAAATTTTACTAAAATAGAAAATTTTGTCAAAATTTTAGTTCTATAGATAATTTTGTCAAAATTATATTCCTATGGAAATTTTATTTCTATAGAAATTTTCTTCAAAATTTTACTTCTTTAGAAAATTTTGTCAAAATTTTATTTGTATAGAAAATTTTGTCAAAATTTTGTTTTGATAGAAAATTTTGTCAAAATTTTATTTTAATATAAATTCTTGTCAAAATTTTATTTTAATATAAATTCTTGACAAAATTTTATTTTAATACAAATTCTTGTCCAAATATTATTTCTATAGAAATATGTGTGAAAAATGTTATTTCTATACATAATTTTGTCAAAATTGTATATCTATAGATAATTTTGTATATTATACTCCTATAGAAATTTTCATCAAAATTTTATTTCTATATAAATTTTTGTCAAAATATTTCTACAGGAAATTTTGTCAAAATTTTATTTCTATAAAAATTTTGTCAAGATTTTATTCCTATAGAAATTTTTTCAAAGTTTTATTCCTATAGAAATTTATTAAAAATTGTATTTCTCTAGAATATTTCGTCAATTTTTTTTTATAAGAAAAAATTTTGTCAAAACTTTATTTTTATAGAAAAAAATATTGTCAAAATTTTATTTCTGTAAAGAATTTTGTTTGCATTTAATTTATATAGAAGTAAAATGTTTCATGAACTTTGTATGGTACTAAAAAGATTTTTTAAATTTTTAACTCCAATACCTTCAAACTGACAAAACTTTATTTCTATAGAAAAGTTTGTCATAATTTTATTTCGTTAGAAAATTTTTTCAAAATTTTATTTCTATTTATTTTAATTTCTATCTTATTTCCATAGAAAATATTGTTAAAAAAAGAATATTTTTACAACATTTTATTTTTAAGAATATTTAATAAAAATTTCATTTCTATAGATTTTTTTTTTTTTATAAAAAAATTTTTAACGTGCTGTTGCTATTAAAAATTGTTGTCAAAATTTTATTTCTATAGAAAAACCTTTGTCAAAATTTTATTTCTACAGAAAATTTTGGCAAAATTTTATATCTATAGAAAAATTTGTCAAAATTATATTTCTATCGAAAATGTTGTCCAAATTTTATTTCTATAGAAAATTTTGTTAAAATTCTATTTCTATAATAATTTTCGTAAAAATTTTATTTCTGTAGAAATTTTTGTAAAAAATTTTATTTCTGTAGAAATTTTGTGTAAAAAATTTTATTTCTGTAGAAATTTTTGTCAAAATTTTTATTTCTGTAGAAATTTTTGTCAAAAATTTAATTTCTGTATAAAGTTTTGTTAATATTTTATTTCTATGGAAAATTTTATTTCTATAGAGAATTTTGTCAAAATTTTATTTTTATAGGAAAAACTTTTCTCATAATTTTATTTCTATAGAAAAACTTTTTTCAAAATTTTATTGCTATAGAGAATTTTGTTAAAATTTTTTCTATAGAGAATTTTGTTAACATACAGTGTATTCCGATTGGTAAAAATGTGTGCACGGGTGCGTATCATGTACAATTGTTAGGATATGAAATCATACGCACCCCTGGCCGAAAACGAATGCTGATGTGATATGAGAGTTGACATTGTTTGTCTAGCTCTTGTCCCAATTTAGAGCGCAAAATAAATCTTTATAGCCCCTTAAAAGATCGGCGATCGCTTTATATGGGGATTATTATACCTATAAATGTTCGGTATTCTATATTTGTCATGCCGGTGATTTACTGTAATAAGAAGTTTTTGTGCTAAGCTTCATAAGGAGCCATGGACAAACGTTTATGGTTAGATCTATTTATAAATTTACCATGGAAATTATGGTATACTGAGTACCAGGTGATAATTTCAATGTGTTACCAACAAAACTACAGTATCAAAGCCACTACTAGGAAGAAAAAATACACAAAAATATTACTAATTCAAATTAAAAAAAATCAGTTGAGAAATTATTTGAAAATTTTTACGTGAGATAATATAATAATATCTCACAAATTACGAAAAGTCGATTCTATCAAATAAGCTGAATGATCTCCAATAACTTGTGTTCTCTGTATAGGGGCGCCATCAAGAAAGTTTAATGAATAAACCCTAAAGAAGAAGTCGAATTGTTGAAGTTCTTTTGCCAAATGAAATAATGGTCGCATGGCATGCCATAAAAGGTGTTTGAGGACCAACACAGTATAATGGCCTGCCAGTTTCCATTTAGCCATGGCCAGAAAAAGAATTTTCTATTGTGTGTTGGCTATAAAAAAGTGCGCGAGTGTGTCTGTTGTATGGCGAGAAATGATGTTCTTCGCGTCTTCTTGTTGATGCCTTTGCAATGAGTTGTCATTAAAAACACATTTCTGGAGTCAACAAATGATTTCTTATCTCACCTCTATAGTTCTTCAAAAAAAAAAACTTCTCCTCCTTGCAAAGGAAATAAAGAAAATTTCCATTATACTTTTTTCTTAATGAATGAATGGAATTTGCCTTCACTATAAGGCTTTCTTTTTTTGGAGTCTTTGGCATTTTCTTATATTTATCCGTAGCTTCAATGAAATTAAGACTAAAGGAACCCCAGAATCTGAAGATGCAAAACATTTATAAAAGTATAATGGTAGCTTTAATGGATATTTCCTTTCAGATATAAGGAAACAAATTTATCTTTTGAAGAATTTTAAGTAAAATATGAAAAATATTAAAGATTTTTTTAAGAGCTATAGGAAAGAGCTAAAGGAAACCGGCGAATTGATCCCGAACGTGGAATAAAATGTCATGCAAATCAAGCTTTTGAATTTTGGGCTAAAACCGTTGAATAACTACACACGGTAGTGGTCACAGTTACGTAACGATTTGAAGATGTACCGTCCAATAATGCCACCAGCCCATAAACTCCATCAAACTGTGATTTTTTCTGGATGTATTGGTAGATTTTGTTATGCTCCCAGCTGATCTTCACTTCAAAAGAAAAAATTAGCATTCTTGCTGAACACAATTCTTCGATAAAAAAGTGGACTCTAATTTAACACAAAATATGCAACAACTGCTTAAACCAGTGTTACCAAAAATATACTAGCTAAAAAATCACCTTTTAGGTATAACAACTACAAATTGTTTTACTCACAGCCATTGACTAAACTACAAGTGTAGCTTTACCAACAGAGGAAAAGGATGTTTGTCAAATTTATTTGGGCAAAGCCCTACAGACTGCAAGATGGTTGGATGGACGCACTTTTCGGAATTACCACATTCCTCATCAGCATCCTCTACTTGCAGCGAAACTATCAACCAATTATCAGTATAAATTCAGGCAGTTCATTAAATGAACCACATTTGAACCTCCCGAACCTCTACAGAAAATTTTGCCAAGATTTTATTCCTATAGGATATTTGGCCAAAATTTTATTTCTATAGAAAATTTTGCCAAAATTTTATTTCTACAGAAAATTTTGCCAAAATTTTATTTCCATAGAAAATTCTGCCAAAATTGTATCTGTACAGAAAATTTTGCCAAAATGTTATTTCTATAAAAAATTTTGCCAAAATTTTATTTCTATAGAAAATTTTTCCCAGAATTTTACTTCCATCGAAAATTTTGCCAAAATTGTATTTCTATCGAAAATTTTGCCAAAATTTTATTTCTATAGAAAATGTTGCCAAAATTTTATTTCTATAGAAAATGTTACCAACATTTTATTTCTATAGAAAATTTTGCCAAAATTTTATTTCTATAGAAAATTATACCAAAATTTTATTTCCATAGAAAGTTTTGCCAAAATGTTATTTCTATAGAAAATTTTGCCAAAATATTATTTCTATAGAAAATTTTGCCCAGAAGTTTACTTCAATCGAAAATTTTGCCAAAATTGTATTTCTATAGAAAAATTTTCCAAAATTTTACTTCTATAGAAAATTTTGCCAAATTTTATTTCTATAGAAAATTTTGCCAACATTTTATTTCTATAGAAAATTTTGTCAAAACTTAATTACTATAGAAAATTTTGCCAAATTTTATTCCTATAGAAAATTTTGCGAAAATTTTACTTCTATAGAAAATTTTGCCAAATTTTATTTCTATAGAAAATTTTGCCAACATTTTATTTCTATAGAAAATTTTGTCAAAACTTAATTACTATAGAAAATTTTGCCAAATTTTATTCCTATAGAAAATGTTGCCAAAATTTTATTTCTATAGAAAATGTTACCAACATTTTATTTCTATAGAAAATTTTGCCAAAATTTTATTTCTATAGAAAATTATACCAAAATTTTATTTCTATAGAAAATTTTGTCAAAATTTTATTTCTATAGAAAATTTTGCCAAAATTTTATTTCTATAGAAAATTTTGCCAAAATTTTATTTCTACAGAAAATTTTGCCAAAATTTTATTTCTATAGAAAATTTTATCAATACTTAATTACTATAGAAAATTTTGCCAAATTAATTTCTATAAAAAATTTTGCCAAAATTTTATTAAAATAGAAAATTTTGCCAAATTTTATTTCTATAGAAAACTTTGTTAAAATTTGATTTCCATAGAAAATTTTGCAAACATTTTATTTCTATAGAAATTTTTCTTTAAAATTTTATTTCTATAGAAAATTTTGCAAACGTTTAATTTCTATAGAATTTTTTGTCAAAATTTTATTTCTATAGAATTTTACTTCTATTGAAAATTTTGCCAAAATTTTATTACTATAGAAAATTTTGCCAAATTTTATTTCTATAGAAAATGTAGTCAAAATTTTCTTTTTATAGAAAATTGTCTCAAATTTTATTTCTATAGAAAATTTTGTCGATATATTATTTCTATAGAAAATGTTGTCAAAATTTTATTTCTATAGAAAATTTCGTCGATTTTTTTTATAGAAAAGTTTTAGAGAGTAATATTTTTGCAAAATCTACCAAAACATGAAAAAGTCAAGGTTAGGTGGCAGGCCGATGTATCAGGCTCAGTCAGACTATTCAGTCCATTGTGATACCACATTGGTGAACTTCTCTCTTATCACTGAGCGCTGCCCGATTCCATATAAAGCTCAATGACAAGGGACCTCCTTTTTATAGCCGAGTCCGAACGGCATTCCACATTACAGTGAAACCACTTAGATAAGCTTTGAAACCCTTAGAAATATCACCAGCATTACTGAATTGACAAAATACAATTTTTACAACATTTTCTATAGAAGTAAAATTTGGAAAACATTTTCTATGGAAATAAAATGTTGACAAAATTTTCTATAGAAATAAAATTTTGACAACATTTTTTATAGAAATAAAATTTGACAAAATTTTCTATAGAAATAAAATGTTGACAAAATTTTCTATAGAAATAAAGTTTCAACAAAATTTTCTATACAAATAAAGTTTTGACAAAATTTTCTATAGAAATAAAATTTTGGTAGATTATTTCTACCTCGAGTTGCAACCATGATTATGAACCGATATGGACCAATTTTTGTGTGATTGATGATCGGCTATATATAACTATAGACCGATATGGACCAATTTTGGCATGGTTATCAGCGGCCATATACTAACACCACGTTCCAAATTTCAACCGGATCGGATGAATTTTGCTTCTCCAAGAGATCAAATCTGCACCCTCACAAAAAATCGCTTCTGTAACATATACTCCCAAACATATTTTGCTTCAAGCATATACATTTTTGGGTATTGCCCAAACATTTATATGTTTGATCTCTTCCAATATATAATATGTTTGAAAGCATATTGGTCTAAACAATATATGTTTGGGTAGTATAAGTTCCAAACATTTTGTATTTTTGCATCCAAATTCAATAATGTTGTCTTCCAAAAAACAATATGTTATTATGTGAACATATTTGGAAGCATTTTGCACCCAAAAATATTATATGCTTAAAAAAAATTCTCCCAAACAATATTGTGCTCAAAATTTTATTTATTTATTTATATATTTACAATCAAAAACAATGGAAAAGGAAGATTGGAAAATGGGCGACGTCATACCAAAAGTTGCATTTACGATGTTCGATACATTAAAAACTCACAAATGATGTTAAATTTTGTGTAAATAATAATGAGAAACTTTTGACCGATTGTTCTACGTCATTCCCTGACATAAATTTCTTTTTATTATTAGTTTAATTTGTGGAACCAAAAATCATAAACGACACGTTTGCATCGAACGCCGTCAATGGTTTGATACCCTCTGCTGCCATTTTCCCATCTTCATCTTCCATTGTTTTTGTTTACAATCATAATGAATTATAAAAATAAACAGGTAATATAGGTGCTAACAATATAGGTTTTCGACCTGAATGCTCAAAATTTTGTTTCTGCCTAATTGTACATTCCCTCACATCTTTCTCACTTCCACGAGATTTGTTAGTTCTTAGCACATTTTTCTGTAGTACAAACATTGTAGAAGAAATTATTCAATTTTATGATTTTTTTATTTTAATTTTACCTTTTTCCGGACGGGGATTCGAACAGCGGACCACACATTTTGTAAGGATCAAAGATGTAGCTGATCAATTGCCCAAGGAAAAATAAAATGTTAATTTTGTAATAACAAGCAACAACCACCAACTTAATTCAATATCGCTCCCTGTTAAATAGCGCTCCAAGCTACTAAACACATATATGTTTATAGGCTATTTCTAAATTAATATATATTTGCATCCAAGCATATTATATTTACAAACATTTTATGTACCAAACATAATATGTTCTAACATATTAACATATATGTCCCAAACATGTTATGCTAGTTTATGAACATTATATGCTTGCACTCAAAAATATTGTGTTTAAAAATTTGTGTTCCAAACATATAACGTTTATAGCCAAACATATGAAAAACAGTCTTTTTCATCCGTGTGGGGAACGGTTTATATGGGGACTATATATAATTATGGACCGATATGGACCAATTTTTGCATGGGTTTTAGAGACCATATAATAACAGCACGTACCAAATTTTAAACGGATCTGAAAAGGCTCAAATCTTGTGATCGGTTTATATGGGGGCTCTATATAATTATGGACCGATTTTACCAATTTTTGCATGGTTGTGAGAGACCATGTAAAAACACCATGTACCAAATTTCAACCGGATCGGATGAATTTTGCTCCTCCAAGAGGCTCTGCAAGCCAAATCTGTACGTCGGTTTATATGGGGGCTATACGTAAAAGTGGACCGATATGGCCCATTTTCAATACCATCCGACTTACATCAATAACAACTACTTGTGCCAAATTTCAAGTCGATAGCTTGTTTCTTTCGGACGGACATGCTTAAATCGACTCAGAATTTCACCACAACCCATAATATATATACCTTATGGGGTCTTAGAGCAATATTACGATGTGTTACAAACGGAATGACAAAGTTAATATACCCCCCATCCTATGGTGGAGGGTATAGAAATAATTGAAATTTGCTAATTAATATACTCTTTGCCATCGGCATGTGTTACTGCAACCCAAGTAATTGGATTGTGGATGACAGTCTTTAGTACAAGTATCTATGCAATCCATGGTGGAGGGTACATAAGATTCGGCCTGGCCGAACTTATGGCCGTATATACTTTTTTTTATTTGATTCAATTAAAATTTTAATTGATGTTGATAGCAAAACTCAATAAATTGTTTAGTTTTATTTTTTATACCCTCCATCATAGGATGGAGGTATATTAACTTTGTCATTCCGTTTGTAACACATCGAAATATTGCTCTAAGACCCCAAAAGGTATATATATTCTGGGTCGTGGTGAAATTCTGAGTCGATCTAAGCATGTCCGTCCGTCCGTCTGTTGAAATCACGCTAACCTCCGAACGAAACAAGCTATCGACTTAAAGCTTGGCACAAGTAGTTGTTGTTGATATAGGTCGGATGGTATTGAAAATGGGCCATATCGGTCCACTTTTACGTATAGCCCCCATATAAAGGAACCCTCAGATTTGGCTTGTGGAGCCTCTAACAGAAGCATATTTCATCTGATCTGGCTGAAATTTGGTACATGGTGTTGGTATATGGTCTCTAACAACCATGCAAAAATTGGTCCACATTGGTCCATAATTATATATAGACCCCATATAAACCGATCCCCAGATTTGGCTTGCGGAGCCTACAAGAGAAGCAAATTTCATCCGATCCGGCTGAAATTTGGTACATGGTCTCTAACAACCATGCAAAAATTGGTCCACATCGGTCCATAATTATATATAGACCCCATATAAACCGATCCCCAGATTTGGCTTGCGGAGCCTACAAGAGAAGCAAATTTCATCCGATCCGGCTGAAATTTGGTACATGGTGTTGGTATATGGTCTCTAACAACCATACAAAAATTGGTCCACATCGGTATATAATTATATATAGCCCCCATATAAACCGATCCCCAGATTTGGCTTGTGGAGCCTCTAAGAGAAGCAAATTTCACCCAATCCGGTTGTAATTTGGAACATGGTGTTGGTATCGGTCCATAATTATATATATCCCCCATATAAACGTTCTCCAGATTTGACCTCCGGAGCCTCTTGGAGGAGCAAAATTCTTCCGATCCGGTTCAAATTAGGAACGTGGTGTTAGTATATGGTCGCTAACAACCATACCAAAATTGGCCCGATCACACAAAAATTGGTCCATATCGGTTCATAATCATGGTTGCCACTAGAGCCAAAAATAGTCTACCAAAATTTTATTTCTATAGAAAATTTTGTCAAAATTTTATTTCTATAGAAAATTTTGTCAAAATTTTATTTCTAGAGAAAATTTTGTTAAAATTTTATTCGGTTCATAATAAAATTTTCATCATTGTCAAAATTTTATTTCTATAGAAAATTTTGTTCAAATTTTATTCGGTTCATAATCATGGTTGCCACTCGAGCCAAAAATAATCTACCAAGATTTTATTTCTATAGAAAATTTTGTCAAAAGTTTATTTCTATAGAAAATTTTGTTAAAATTTTATTTCTATAGAAAATTTTGTTAAAATTTTATTTCTGTAGAAAATTTTGTCAAAATTTTATGTCTACTTTGTCAAACTGAATTATATACGTATTGGATCGATCTTTTTTGATTTAATATATACCACGTACGGACTTACATACAATTTAGAAGATGGTGTTAGGAGGTTTTAAGATGCCTTGCCATCGACAAGCGTTACCGCAACTTAAGTAATTCGATTGTGGATGGCAGTGTTTAGAAGAAGTTTCTACGCAATCCATGATGGAGGGTACATAAGCTTCGGCCTGGCCGAACTTACGGCCGTATATACTTGTTTTTAATTAATTTTAAAAAACGTAACAATTTCCAATTATGTTCTTAACTGACAGGTTTTTTATTTTGATTAAAAAATTTAATGTTTGAAATAATTTGTTAATTAAAAATTTGAAAAATTCTCCATCACTTTTTTAAGAGGCTTAGATTTCGGTATTGATTTTTTAATAAAAATTTTTTAAAATTTCCATCACTTTTTTTAACAGACTTAGTCTTCCGAGTTGATAAAAAGGCAAACGTATCAATTAATTTTTTAATTAAGTATTTAAAAATGTTCAACCATTGACTTAATTAACTTAATGTTTATATCTTATTTAAAAAGTTAATTGTATCAATTATGTTATTAATTGAAACATTTTCCAACTTCAATCAACTTTTTAATTGGAAATATTTTGGTGATATTTTTTTCTCTGTATAGGGCTTCTGACCACTTCACCCTAGATTCTACCATAAACACAAATGTCATTAGCCTTGCAGTTGATCTTTATCAAAACTACACTACACATTTCTCTTTGCACTTCCTGATTCAGTTGCATCAATCTGGTCTATTTGAAATCTATTTTGAAACCAAATAAATTAGTTTTTCATATGCCATGAACTTCACCCCCAAGTCAAAAGAGACATTTTTAAAAGTTTTCATCGAAATTACAATTCAAGATGGGTTTTTCATATACAGTGATAGTTTCGTACAAATGCTGTCCAAAAAGGCAATCTAAATCCGACCAAGAAGAGTGAAAGAATTGTGTGTGTGTTTTTGTGAAATAACAACCGCATATTTAAGCCAACATAACCTCAGTTGACCGCAATGCACCATGCAACCGCAAAAGACTTACGTACGAGTAAATGAGAGACAGAAGTGGAGTCATATGGCCACTTAACCAACTAAAATGATTTTTTTTTGTTTTGTTTTGGTTTCTTTGTTGTTGTGTTTGTTAGGAAGCAACCCACTTTGGGCCAAAAACCAAATTACCAAAAATTCTAAAACAAAACAAAAACAAACATTGCTCAGACTGTACAACAACTTTTCTCTAACTAGGAAATACAAACCGCTGCTGGCAAAAACTCTGGCATAGTCAAGCAAATCAACAGAATTTCATATATTTTCAAAAATGTGATGATATTAAAAAAAAAAAAAAAAAATAATAATAAAAAGAAGAACAAATCGAAAAGGGTGGCGTAGAGCGTTCACATCTTGCAATGAAAACATTTTTATTATTTTGTTGTATTCCAAAAATTGGCTTAACTCAAAAAACAATAACAAAAAAACGAGAAATAAACAAACGGATCTAGTTAGCTCGTTTTGCCCTAAGAGCCTGTTGAGGTTGAAGGTGCTGTTGTTAACCGCTAACATGCCCCGAAAACTAACATAAGTGGCAACACTTTTTTGTGGTTGCTTTGTCCATATGTACGAAAAGCAAATAACGAAGACTCCTCTCTCTCTCTCTCGCTCTCATAAATGCAAAAATTGCATATAAACACATTGGAAACATTGCAATTCTTAACTCCTTACAGTATTAGTCCGTTTATTGGTGTGATGGAGAACAGTGTTTTACAGCATTGTTGAGTGTGTACAATCACTAATAAGTGGTGATAAAATATACTTGGTGGCTGCTACCTAATGCAACGAATTAAAACGCTATAATTTGTATTTTTTTTTTTTTTAATTTTATTGTTTAAAGTAAAAAAAAAAAATCGATTATAACATCCAATTTTAGAATTGATTTAGATTCGCTCGAATTGGCTACCCTCAGCAACAATTATGGCCTTCTTAAGGTTAACAAAGCCATCACACGCTGTTCAGTGGTTCCGAATCGCTTCTCTTTGAAAATAATCTTGCAACATTAAAACGAATAAGGATATCAAATAACAAAAAAAAAAAAAAATTTTTTAACTTTTGGATATTTTTGATACAAATTTTGAGTACAGTATATTCAGCAATATTTCTTAGAATAATATTCCATGCAAAACTCAATAAAAATAATAATGAGACGATAATTAGTTCGAAGGTTATAAAGGATTCAATTCAAATGTTTAATTCTCAAAAAAGTTTACTTTTAACAAAATTGTTATTTGCACCAAAAAGTTCAAATTTTAGTAATTTAAAAATAGCAAAAAAAAATTATAAAATCGAAAAAGTTTTAATTCAGGTGTTTAATTCCCAAAATTTTGTATTTACAAATTGTTACTTGCACCAAAGAGTTCAAATGTTATAATTTAAAATTGATTAAAAAAAAAAATAATTGATAAAACTCCGGTTTCTAGGGCCATTAAAATACTGATAAAATCCGGTGTTACTACATTATGGCCCTAGAGCCCCCTTATATATCTTACTGCCGATATTTATTATTTACTTGTAGTATAGTCAAGTGTGCCAAGTTTGATTTAAATCGGTGCAGATTTAGTTATAGCCCCTATATAAACCTACTCAGCAAAAAAGCGTCGCCAAAAAGTGGTGGAAATGTTCTTTTTGGATCCGGAAGTGGTGCAAAATTGGCGCAGAAGCGATGAATTTAATATGGGCTAGTCATAGGACGGATGTCCACCATTTAAACAGCCGGTGCACTAAATTCGCATCACATATTAAGGTAATTTTTTCAGTTATATTTGACATCTTACTTTACAATCAAATAAAGGTTTTTCCCTAATTTTTCCTTTACGACCATTACATCCAATAAAAAGAAATCTAAACTTGTATTAAAGTCTCACTCGCTGTAATATATTATATAAAATCTCGTAACCTTGTAAATATTGTCTGAACAAATGGTAAATAAAGATGAATATATAAATTAAAAAAAAAAAAAAAACTTCTTAAGGTGTGATGCGAAGTCAGTGTTTTGGATGTGAATTAAGAAATTTCTTGATATTTTTACAACTAAATAATTTAAAATTTTTTTTATAATTTTTAATGCAGTCTAACGCTTGTCTGGAAAGTTTGACATCAAATATTTTCAAAAATTCGCAATTTTTCTAAAATGGATATATCATGTTTTTCGGCCAAATTTAAATAATTTATACCATTTTATTAATCCTTAATCTGTTTATAGTCTATTTGAAACAAAAAAAGCTAAATTTTCCATTATAAAAAAATTGACTCAAATGAACTTTCTGTGCAGTTAAAATAAAGAACATCTTTGGGAGGACATTTTTGGAAGTGCTCTTAAAATTGTGCTTATAGAAGAACTTTCAAATTTTGTTGCCGGGTACATTTAGAGAAATGCACTATTTCATCCGAGTTAGTGATGTAATTCATCGTTTAAACGGATTTTATTATTATGTAAAAAAGTAAAAAATTGAGTTTCTCAATTCAACGTTTTTGGGGCAAGGAACATTTTTTTATACCCTCCACCATAGGACAAAGTTAATATACCCCCATATTAACTTTGTTATTCCGTTTGTAACACATCGAAATATTGCTGTAAGACCCCATAAAGTACATATATTCTGGGTTGTGGTGAAATTCTGAGTCGATCTGAGCATGTCCCTCCGTCCGTCCATCTGTTGAAATCACGCTAACTTCCGAACGAAACAAGCTATCGGCTTGAAACTTGGCACAAGTAGTTGCTATTGATGTAGGTCGGATGGTATTGCAAATGGGCCATATCGGTCTACTTTTACATATAGCCCCCATATAAACGGATCCCCAAATTTGGCCTGCGGGGACTCCAAGAGAAGCAAATTTCATCCGATCCGGCTGAAATTTGGTACATGGTGTTAGCATATGATCTCTAACCACCTTGCAAAAATTGGTCCACATCGGTCTATAATTATGTATAGCCCCCATATAAACCGCTTCCCCGATTTGGCTTTCGGAGCCTCTAAGAGAAGCAAATTTCGCCCGATATGGCTGAAATTTGGTACATGGTGTCAGCATATGATCTCTAACCACCATGCAAAAATTGATCAATAATTATATATAGTCCCATATAAACCGATCCCCCGATTTGGCTTGCGGAGCCTCTAAGAGAAGCAAATTCCATCCGAATGACCACGCAAAAAATGGTCCACATCGGTCCTCCATATAAACCGATCACCAGATTTGACCTCCGGAGCCTCTTGGAAGACCAAAATTCATATGATTCAAATATTTCTAATTAAAAAGATAATTGAAGTTGAATTTTTTTTTTCAATTAATAAATTAATTGGTACAATTACTTTTTAATCAAGATAGAAACATTAAGTTAATTAAGTCAATGATTGAAAATTTTAAAATTTTTAATTAAAAAGTTAATTGGTACAATTAACTTTTAATCAAATTCGGAAGACTAAGTCAGTTCAAAAAGTGATGAACATTTTTTTAAATTTTTAATTAATTTTTTTTTTCAAACAATCAATTGTTAATCCAAATAAAAATTCTAAGCCAATTCACAATGTAATTGAAAATAGTTACCTTTTTTAATTAATAAATTAATTGAGTTTTGCAATCAACATCAATTAAATTTTTAATTGAATCAATTAAACAATTAATTGAAATTTGGTAATACAATCAATTAATTTTTTAATCAAGAATTTTTTCTATGCCCAACTAAAACTGTGATTGATACTATCATTTTCGTGATTGAAGACATTTCAATTAAAAAAATTAATTGGATCAATTAATTTCGTGATTGAATCGGATTTTTTTTTTTTGGGTGTTGTGGTAGTATATGATATTTAACTGCCATGCCAAAAGTGGTCCACATCAGTCCATAATCACATATAGCCCCCATATAAACCGATCCCGAGATTTGGTTTTGGAGCCTCATGGAGGAACAAATATCATACGAGTAAGTTGAAATTTGGTACATTGTGCTAGTATATGGCCTTTAACAACCATGCCTAACTAGATCCATATCGGTCTACAGTTATATATAGCCCTCAGATAAATCGATCCCCAATCACACAAAACTTGGTCCATATTAAGTTCATAATTGTATATAGCCCCCAAATAAGCGACCCCCATATTTCAATTCTGGCTCTCTACGTACCGTGCAAAAGTCCATATCGATTCGTAATTATTTGTAGACTTACTTACAGATACCTTTCTCACAATTTAGAAAACGATGTTAAGAAGTTTTATAATACCACAACCCAAGTACTTCGATTGTGGATGACAGTCTTTCGTAGAAGTTTCTACGCAATCCATGGTGGAGTGTACATAAGATTCGGTCTGGGCGAACTTACGGCCGTATATACTTGTTATACCCACCACCATAGAATGGTGACGGGGGTATAATAAGTTTGTCATTCCGTTTGTAACACATCGAGATATCGATTTCCGACTATATAAAGTATATATTTTCTTGATCAGGGAGAAATATTACCATGTCTGTCTGTCTGTTGTAATCACGCTACAGTCTTCAATAATGAAGCAATCGTGCTGAAATTTTGCACAAACTCGTCTTTTGTCTGCAGGCAGGTCAAGTTCGAAGATGGGTTATATCGGTCCAGGTTTTGTTTTTATCCAATTTGCCTGAAATTTGAAATCTAGAGGTATTTTAGGACCATAAAGAGTTGTGCCAAAAATGGTGAGTATCGGTCCATGTTTTGGTATAGCCCCCATATTGACCGATCTCCAGATTTTATTTCCTGGGCGTCTAGAAACTGTATTTTCTTCTGATTTGCATGAAATTTGAAGTCTAGAGGTATTTTAAGACCACAAATAGGGGTGTCGAAAATGGGGAGTATCGATTCATGTTTTGGTATAGCCCCCATATAGACCGATCTCCGGATTTTACTTCTTGGGCGTCTAGATACTGTATTTTCTATCCGATGTGCTTGAAGTTGAAAATCGAGAGGTATTTTAAGATCACAAATAGGAGTGTCGAAAATGTGGAGTATCGGTCCCACTTTTGATGTATCTCCCATATAAAGCGATCCCCCGATTTAGTGTCTTGAGCTTCTAGAAACCGTAGCTTTTATTCGATTTGCCTAAAATTGGAAATCGAGATGTATTTTAGGGCCATAAATAGGTGTGCAGACTGATCGCCCAATTTTAGATTTTGTAGTTTTTAACCAATTTGTCTGAAATTTGAATTCTAGAGGTATTTGAGGAACATTGAGAGGTGTGCCGAAAATTTTGGGTGTTGGTCCATGTTTTGGTATAGCCTCCATATAGACCTACCTGCCGGATTTAGTTCTTAGGCAGCTATAATCTGTATTTTTTATCCACATTGCCTGGAAATATAAATATACTGGTATTTTTGACCCTGAAAAATTTGTATCGCATTTATTTCTACCGGTCCATTATGTAAGACATTTATCGATCGACCGATTTCACTCCTGGAGGGTATAGCAGGATCATGTCAATTGCTTGAAACTAAAAGTAAAATTTCCAGATTTTACTCCTCGTTATCATTTAAATAATGGCGGTAAAAATCTACGGATTTAAGATTTCAAATCAAGGCTTTTTTTATACCCTCCACCATAGGATGGGGGGTATATTAACTTTGTCATTCCGTTTGTAACACATCGAAATATTGTTCTAAGACCCCATAAAGTATATATATTCTGGGTCGTGGTGAAATTCTGAGTCGATCTGAGCATGTCCGTCCGTCCGTCTGTTGAAATCACGCTAACTTCCGAACGAAACAAGCTATCGACTTGAAACTTGGCACAAGTAGTTGTTATTGATGTAGGTCGGATGGTATTGCAAATGGGCCATATCGGTCCACTTTTACGTATAGCCCCCATATAAACGGACCCCCAAATTTGGCTTGCGAGGCCTCTAAGAGAAGCAAATTTCATCCGATCCGGCTGAAATTTGGTACATGGTGTTAGTATATGGTCTCTAACAATCATGTAAAAATTGGTCCACATGGGTCCATAATTATATATAGCCCCCATATAAACCGATCCCCCGATTTGGCTTGCGAGGCCTCTAAGAGAAGCAAGTTTCATCCGATCCGGCTGAAATTCGGTACATGGTGTTAGTATATGGTCTCTAACAACAATGCAAAAATTGGTCCACATCGGTCAATAATTATATATAGCCCCCATATAAACCGATCACCAGATTTGACCTCCGGAGCCTCTTGGAAGACCAAAATTCATCTGATTCAGTTGAAATTTGGTACGTGGTGTTAATATATGGCCTCAAACTCCCATGCAAAAATTGGTCGAAATCGGTCCATAATTATATATAGCCCCCATATAAACCGATCCCCAGATTTGACCTCCGGAGCCCCTTGGAAGAGCAAACTTCATCCGATTCGGTTGAAATTTGGTACGTGATGTTAGTATATGGTATCCAATAACCATGCAGGAATTGGTTCATATCAGTCCATAATTATATATAGCACCCATATAAACCGATCCCCAGATTTGACCTCCGGTGCCTTTTGGAGTAGCAAAATCCATCCGATCTGGTTGAAATTTTGTACGTGGTGGTGTATATGATATTTAACAACCATGCCAAAAGTGGTCCATATCAGTCCATAATCATATATAGCCCCCATATAAACCGATCCCGAGATTTGGTTTTGGAGCCTCTTGGAGGAGCAAATTTCATCCGAGTTAGTTGAAATTTGGTACATTGTGCTAGTATATGGCCGTTAGCAACCATGCCTAACTAGGTGCATATCGGTCTATAGTTATATATAGCCCTCAGATTAATCGATCCACAATCACACAAAAATTGGTCCATATCAATAATTGTATATAGCCCCCATACAAGCGACCCCCATATTGCAATTCCGGCTCCCTACGTACCGTGCAAAAGTCCATATCGATTCGTAATTATTTGTAGACTTACCTACACATACTTTTTTTGTCTAATGTATACCACGTATGGACTAACACACAATTTAGAAAACGAATTAAGATACCACAACCCAAGTAATTCGATTGACGCAATCCATGGTGGAGGGTACATAAGATTCGGCCTGGCCGAACTTACGGCCGTTTATACTTGTTTCATCATTTAAACGATATGTTTATGATTTCTCTAAAATTCAAACAAATAAATAAAATTGTTGCATGCCTTCCATGATGGTGGGTATCTAAGATCCGGCTCGGCCGAAATTTTGGCTGTATATACATGTTTTTTATTAGCATTGTGTTCCATCCCAGGGCATTTGATTTAACTTAAATTTAAGTCTGTAGATTTTGTAGACAAATTTTGCCAGATCCGGTGTGGTTTATGATGAAACCTTTATATATTGGATCCAAAAATTTGAAGGATTTGCGATGGTGTCGAAAATTTAGTTCTACATAGAGGTGTAGGGTATATTAAAGCCGGTTCCACCCAATTTAAGTCTTTCTTACTTTGTTTTTACCAAAACACTGTTTCGCAATACTTCGTGTTTTTGTGATTCACCCAATTTGACTCAAAAACAAATGTTGCGCTTTTGTGGCTTCATAATGAAACTCACACAACGACTTTGTCTCGAGGCAAAATTCAAAATCCCTACCAAATAAGCCGCAATGTATTTAGATGGACTTTTTTCTCACTCTCTCTCTCTCTCAGTAGGCTGTATGAACAAATGTGCTCACTTGTTTTATACAGTGGAGAAAAAACTCACGTTGCACCACCACAAAAAGGGCTGAATTCCATAACAGTACAAAATATGCCAAAGTGTATGCTAGAAACACACACACACACTATGTATGTGTTAAGTTTAAGTAGAAATTCCCATATATAAGAATTATACGGCTGTGGTTAAAATTGCAATAAGAAAATTGTTCTAGTGACACGTAGACGGAAACTTACTTGGACAGTTGCTTTGGGGAAACCGGAAATTGTAATGTAGGCACGTTCTTTTCTCGACAGATTTCCGCCATATGTTGATATGTAGGCGAATGCTAAACGAAACTGTAAATAAATAAACAAAGGATATTTGTTAGCATACAGACTCATACAAATACAATAACAAGAAGAAATTTTATTAATAATAAAAATAACAAACAATCTTGGCATATGGAAAAACTTATGAAAGGGTAAAACTTTATATTCAAATAGGAGTGATTTTTTTTTTTTTTTTTTTTTGATAAGAATAATAATTGTGGGAAAATTAATTTAATGATGAGGTTTTAACATTGCGTTATCTATTACTTCATCATTGACCTAAAGGCATAATTTTTGTAACTATTATTTTTTTAACAACACTCGTTTAAATAGCTGTTGCACAAAACACGAAAGTGTTTTGTCTAACTTTCAAACATCTTCAGTTTGATCTCTAATTTAACCATGAGTCGCCGTACAAACGAACAACGCTAGAAATTTTACTTGGGTTGCGGCCGATGTGAAGGCATCTTAAAACTTCTTAACATCATCTTCTAAATTGTAAGTTAGTCCATGCGGAATATATAGTAGACAAACGAAAGATCGATTAACCCTTTCACTACCGATGTCCCCTACAGAGGTCATTCGAAAACGACTCTAAACTCTAACTCACCACTTAATTTCGATTTATTTCTCGATAATATTTTAAAGTAGAGGATCTTATCTAAATAAGCTATAAATATTTTCCATATTGCTGGGCACTAAAATGTGTTTTCATTTCATTTATTGACAATGAAAAATACACAATTTTGAGACAATTTTCCGATTGTACGTCTCTTGTAAATGGATATTCATATAAAAACTATAGCCTATATTATTTCAGATTATTTTTCTTTTTTTTTCTACACCTCGACAGATATTACAGGCCAACTAGCACTTAGTTTCGTATGACCATTTGGTCAAAATTCAAGAATTAAGGTTTCACACACATACACATATAGCTTTATAAATAATTGAGGTAGGCCTTCCAAATTGCAATATTTTTATACACTGCGGCACACTGTGGAACAGGGTATTATAAGTTAGTGCATATGTTTGCAACACCCAGAAGGCGGCGAGATAGACACATGGTGTCTTTGGCAAAAATTCTCAGGGTGGGCTCCTGAGTCGATATAGCCATGTCCGTCTGTCCGTCTGTCCGTGAACACATTTTTGTAATCAAAGTCTAGGTCGCAGTTTTAGTCCACTCGACTTCAAATTTGGCACAAGTATGTGTTTTGTCTCAGAATAGATACCTATTGATTTTGGAAGAAATCGGTTCAGATTTAGATATAGCCCCCATATATATAATTCGCCCGATATGGACTAATATGGCCCCAGAAGCCAGAGTTTTAGCCTAATTTGCTTAAAATTTTGCACAAGAAGAACAATTAGTACTATAGTCAGGTGTGCCAAATTTGATTGAAATCGGTTCAGATTTAGATATAGCTCCCATATATATCTTTCGCCCGATATGGACTAATATGGTCCCAGAAGCCAGAGTTTTACCCCAATTTGGTTGAAATTTTGCACTAGGAGTGCAATTAGTAGTATATTCAAGTGTGCTAAATTTTACTGAAATCGGTTCAGTTTTAGATATATACATATATAGCTTTCGCCCGATTTACACTCATATGACCACAGAGGCCAATTTTTTGCTCCGATTTAGTTGAAATTTTGCACAGTGAGTAGAATTAGCATTGTAGCTATGCGTGCCCAATTTGGTTAAAATCGGTTCAGATTTAGATATATCTCCCATATATAGCTTTCGCCCGATTTACACTAATATTACCACAGAGGCCAATTTTTAACTCCGCTTTAGTTGAAATTTTGCACAGGAAGTAGAATTAGCATTATAGCTATGCGTCCCAAATTTGATTGAAATCGGATCAGATTTAGATATAGCTCCCATATATATGTTTTTCTGATTTCGACAAAAATGGTCAAATACCAACAGTTTCCTTGTAAAATCGCCACTGCTTAGTCGAAAAGTTGTAGGTTAGGTTAGGTTAGGTGGCAGCCCGATGTATCAGGCTCACTTAGACTATTTAGTCCATTGTGATACCACATTGGTGAACTTCTCTCTTATCACTGAGTGCTGCCCGATTCCATGTTAAGCTCAATGACTAGGGACCTCCTTTTTATAGCCGAGTGCGAACGGCGTTCCACATTGGAGTGAAACCCCTTAGAGAAGCTTTGAAACCCTCAGAGTCACCGGCATTACTGAGGTGGGATAATCCACCGTTGAAAAACTTTTTGGTGTTCGGTCGAAGCAGGTATCGAACCCACGACCTTGTGTATGCAAGGCGGGCATGCTAACCATTGCACCACGGTGGTTGTAAAAATGACTCTAATTATTCTAAACTTCTAAAACATATATATCGAGCGATAAATCATAAATAAACTTTCACGAATTTTCCTTAAAATTGCTACAGATTTGAATGTTTCCCATATTTATACCCTTCACCACTACTGTGGTACAGGGTATAATAAGTTTGTGCATTTGTATGTAACGCCAAGAAGGAAAAGTCTGAGACCCATCGTTTAGTATACCGATCGTCTTAGAATTAAATTCTGAGTCGATTTAGCGATGTCCGTCTGTCTGTCTGTCTGTCTGTCTGTCTGTCCGTCTGTCTGTCTGTCTGTTGATGTATTTTTGTGTGCAAAGTACAGCTCGCAGTTTTAGTCCGATTGTCCTAAAATTTGGTATAGGGTCCTGTTTCGGCTCAAAGACGATCCCTATTGATTTTGGAAAAAATCGGTTCAGATTTAGATATAGCTGCCATATATATTTTTCACCGATCTGGTCATAATTGGCGTGTATATCAACCGATCTTCCTCAAATTCCGTACATCCGAATATTTTATGAGTCTCGAAAAACTTGCAAAATATCAGCCAAATCGGTTCAGATTTAGATATAGCTCCCATATATAGCTTTCGCCCGATTTACACTCATTTGCCCACAGAGGCCAATTTTTTGCTCCGATTTAGTTGAAATTTTGCACAGGGAGTAGAATTAGCATTATAGCTATGCGTGTCAAATTTGGTTGAAATCGGTTCAGATTTAGATATAGCTCCCATATATAGCTTTCGCCCGATTTACACTCAAATGACCACAGAGGCCAATTTTTTGCTCCGATTTAGTTGAAATTTTGCACAGGGAGTAGAATTAATATTGTAGCTATGCGTGCCAAATTTGGTTGAAATCGGTTCAGATTTAGATATAGCTCCCATATATATGTTTTTCTGATTTCGACAAAAATGGTAAAAATACCAACATTTTCCCTGTAAAATCGCCACTGCTTAGTCGAAAAGTTGTATAAATTACTCTAATTTTCCTAAACTTCTAATGCATATATATCGAGCGATAAATCATAAATAAACTTTTGCGAAGTTTTCTTAAAATTGCTCCAGATTTGAATGTTTCCCATATTTATTTTTTACTAACATTGTGTTCCACCCTAGTGCATTAGCCGACTTAAATTTTGAGTCTATAGATTTTGTAGAAGTCTATCAAATTCTGTCCAGATCGAGTGATATTTAAATGTATGTATTTGGGACAAACCTTTATATATAGCCCCAACACATTTGACGGATGTGATATGGTATCGAAAATTTAGATCTACAAAGTGGTGCAGGGTATAATATAGTCGGCCCCGCCCGACTTTAGACTTTCCTTACTTGTTTTTACTAACATTTTGTTCCACCGTAGTGCATTAGCCGACTTAAATTTTGAGTCTATAGATTTTGTAGAAGTCTATCAAATTCTGTCCAGATCAAGTGATATTTAAATGTATGTATTTGGGACAAACTTTTATATATAGCCCCAACACATTTGACGGATGTGATATGGTATCGAAAATTTAGATCTACAAAGTGGTGCAGGGTATAATATAGTCGGCCCGCCCGACTTTAGACTTTCCTAGCTTGTTTCTACATGCTGTTAGTACAAGTAGAAACAGAGGAAAAATGAAAGTTTTTAACATTAGGTTTAATTCGGTAGAGAAAGAGTTAAATACGTATATATTTAGTTCTTGGCCGGTATATATAGGGAAGAAATAATTATGAACTTTTGTGCTGTAATTATAGAGCCAGAATTGAAATATGGGGGTCGTTTTATATGGGGGATATATACAATTATGATCATGAGTCTACCAAAAATGACAGATTTTTCACTGTTTGGTAGATTGGTAGAATTCTTGATATTTTGGAACATTTTGCAAAATATTCCTCTCCAACTATGAAATGCTTCATAAATTCTCTATAGAAATAACATTTTCACAAAATTTTCTACAGAAATAAAATTGTGACAAAATTTTCTATAGAAATAAGTTTTTGACAAAATTTTCTATAGAAATAAGTTTTTGACAAAATTTTTTGTGGAAATAAAATTTGGACAAAATTTTGTATAGACGTTACATTTTGACAATATTTTCTATAGAAATATAAAATTATGACAAAATTTTCTATAGAAATAAAAAATTTTGAAAAAATTTTCTATAGAAATATAAAATTTTTACAAAATTTTCTATGGCAATAAAATTTTGGTAGATTATTTTTGGATCGAGTGGCAATCGTGATTTTTCTGTGATTGAGGATCGGTTTATATGGGTGCTATATATACTATAGATCGTTACGGACCAATTTTGGCATGGTTGTTTCGGCCATACACTACCCAGTAAAAAAAAGCGTCGCCAAAAAAGCAATGAAAATGTTCTTTTTGGATGCGGAAGTGGCTCCGGAGGTCAAATATATATATATATATATATATATATATATATATATATATATATATATATATATATATATATATATATATATATATATATATATATATATATATATATATATATATATATATATATATATATATATATATATATATATATATATATATATATATATATATATATATATATATATATAAATAAATAAATAAATAAATATATATATATATATATATATATATATATATATATATATATATATATATATATATATATATATATATATATATATATATATATATATATATATATATATATATATATATATATATATATATATATATATATATATATATATATATATATATATATATATATATATATATATATATATATATATATATATATATATATATATATATATATATATATATATATATATATATATATATATATCTTAGAGCAATATTTCAATGTGTTACAAACGGAATGACAAAGTTAATGTACCCCCCCCATAGGTTAGGTTAGGTTAGGTGGCAGCCCGATGTATCAGGCTCACTTAGACTATTCAGTCCATTGTGATACCACATTGGTGAACTTCTCTCTTATCACTGAGTGCTGCCCGATTCCATGTTAAGCTCAATGACAAGGGACCTCCTTTTTATCGCCGAGTCCGAACGGCGTTCCACATTGCAGTGAAACCACTTTGAGAAGTTTTGAAACCCTCAGAAATGTCACCAGCATTACTGAGGTGGGATAATCCACCGCTGAAAAACTTTTTGGTGTTCGGTCGAAGCAGGAATCGAACCCACGACCTTGTGTATGCAAGGCGGGCATGCTAACCATTGCACCACGGTTGACCCCCCCCATACTATGGTGGGGGGCCAAATCATGACCATTTTTACCATACAGTAGTTAATTCTTATTATTTTTTGGGAATCGTACGAAAATTTTCTTTTGCGTTAGTTCATATTGAACTTATGTGTACGGTCATTGAACTTGAAAATTGATCCGAAAGGTGAAGGTCAGATTTGATCGAAATCCACGACGCAGTGGTGGAAAACTTGCTCCTGATATGAACATATTCTGAATACGGATTCAACGGACGGGTCAAAATAAATGCCGAATACTATCGAGCAAATGTGGAGACAGTGGGTAAAGCCCTGAACAGACAAACATTTCTTCAGCAGACCATGGTCACTCCAACCCAGGACTCAGAGCCATCGCACTCACCACCCGTCAATCAAGAGTTGCTTTAAGCGGAGAATCCTCGCTTCATTTCTACCCCACAAAATAGTAGATTTTTTACTGTTCGGTAGGTTGGTAAAATTCTTGATGTTTTGGTAGATTTTGCAAAATTATTCCCCTCCAACCAAGAGGTGCACAAATGTTCAATAGAAATAAAATCTTGATAAAATTTTCAATAGAAATAAAACTTCGACAAAAGTTTCTATAGAAATAAAATTGTGACAATATGTTCAATAGAAATAAATTTTTCACAAAATTTTCTATAGAAATAAAATTTTTACAAAATTTGCTATAGAAATAAAATTTTGGCAAACTTTTCAATAGAAATAAAATTTTGTCAAAATTTTTAATAAAAATAAAATTTCGACAAAAGAGTCTATAGAAATAAATTTTGACAAAATTTTCTATACAAATAAAATTTTGACAAAAGAGTCTACAGAAATAAAATTTTGATAAAATTTTCTATAGAAATAAAATTTTGACAAAATTTTGTATACAAATAAAATTTCGACAAAACAGTCTATAGAAATAAAATTTTGATAAAATTTTCTATAGAAATAAAATGTTGACCAAATTTTCTATAGAAATAAAATTTTGACAACATTTGCTATACAAATAAAATTTTGACAAAGTTCTACAGATAAATTTTTTAAAAAAGAAAAATATTTTTTGTTTGATAAAATTTTCTTCAATTAATATTGTCCCGAGCGGCAACCGCGAGGTAAGCTGAAAATATACACCTTCGATTGACCACACGAATTAAGGCGCCGCCGACGGTAATGGACAGCAGTAACTGTCGATAGTCGCTCCCGGATCGAATTCTTCGACCGACGGGTCAAAATAAATGCCGAATACTATGGAGAAAATGTCCTAAGGACAGTGGTGAAGTCCTGGGCAGACAAACATTTGGTCCGCATAGCATGGTCATTCCAACCCAGGACTCAGAGCCATCGCACTCAACACCCGTTAAACAAGCATTGTTTAAAACGGAGGTTCCTCTCTTCATTTCTACAGTAGAATGGTCACGAATATATTGCTCTATCATTGAGATTTGACATAAGGGCGAATAGTTCTCTCAGAGTTCATCGGACCTACAGTTCCACCTCTTGTAGTGGAGTCTATACACCATTCAGATACAGAGATCAACTACACAAAACGACTTAACTCTCACGCTATCCACCAGCTGGGTAGTACTTATTGTTGACGTTTTGCCATGTAAAGCTTACTGACAGGAACTTGGATCATCACATTAACAACTGACAAAAGGCTCATTGCTTTGCTTGTGGCTGAATAGACAACGTTCTGAATTTCATGCTTCCAACACTGAAACCTTCGACCCTACAATTATACCTCTGAGACCTTGCGGCCTATCGTACACCAATGAGAGTTTGGGCTTACAAATCCAATTTCGCGTAGCCTTTTTCGGCCACGTGATGGCCATAATTCCTGTCAATGGGAGCCAATTTGAATACATCTAAAATCTGACGTTAGGTTGGGTTGCGCCCGATGTAACATATCAGGCTCACTTAGACTATTCAGTCGATTGTGATACCACATTGGTGAACTTCTCTCTTATCACTGAGTGCTGCCCGACTCCATATCAAGCTCAATGACAAGGGACCTCCTTTTTATAGCCGAGTACGAACGGCGTTCCACATTGCAGTGAAACCACTTAGAGAAGCTTTGAAACCCTCAGAAATATCACCAGCATTACTGAGGTGGGATAATCCACCGCTGAAAAACTTTTTGGTGTTCGGTCGAAGTATAATCGATCCGACCTAGTGTATGCAAGGCGCGCATGCTAACAATTTCACCAAGGTGACTCCCAAAAAATCTGATGTTATTTTCGACCTTTTTGCTTTTGAAAAATAAAACTAAAAAAAAACTAAAACAAATATTGCGGTTTACTTCGTATGTTTTTGGGCCTTACATCTTGTCCAATCATTTAAGCTTTATTATTCACTATTTTTTTTATTAACAAATAAATATCATTAAAAGCGAACTTTTGATCATGAAATCTTGAACGTTCGATTCAGTATTTTCCACTTGGTGATTTTTCTTTCAGCATAGAGACCATGGCGTGTCTCACCACAGAAACTTTGACAAAGTCAGAAATCGCGCCAACATTATTGAATGAGAATCTAATAATTTTCTCATTTTCTGAATAAATCCCAAAATATTATCACGCCACACCATAATGGGAGTTATTCAAAAAAAGCGAGGCATGTTGCATAAAGGAAATCGTAGAAATTTTGCATTGTTAACAGTTCCAAGAGAAAGACCAGCGGAAAATGTGCAAAATAATCAAAGACGCAAAAACCAACGAAAAAATTAAACACATTTTAATTTATTGTTTAAAAAAAAAATATTTTCCATACATACTGAGAACCGTTTTACAATTCTGTCAGCTCTGCAAATGCTAACACAAATACACCCACACATGTTCACATATCAAGTTAACATGCAGAAATCGATAGGAATGGGTATGGTAGCGGCATGTGCATTAAAAACGCCATTTTCCTCATACATTCATAAACACAATGACCATTTTGACCATTGTTATGAACCAACCAACCAACCGAGTAAGCAAACCGAAGGCAAAATAATGAAAAAACAATACCAACAAAACCGTAGCAAAATATTTTTCCAAAAAAAAAAAAAAAAAAAAAAAAACACGAAAAAACAACAGGAATGAAAAACAATCTCCTTAAATTTTTGCCTTATTCACAAAGTAAGCTAATGCGAAATTAGTAATGGAAGTTTAAGATTGTCTGGAATATTTAAAGCTGAAGAGAGCTAACTTATCTGCAGGGCTAATTTAACACCATTGAAATTTACTCTATGACTTTTTTCATTTGTAGACCTCTACGTACATTTGCCATATTTTACCGTAACACTTCTGAGTATCGAAAAGAAATGCGAACTGCGTTCATCAACAAAACAGGCACGCGAACGCCGTTGCCACTAGAGCCAATATTATTCTACCAAAATTGGTAGAACATTTTACGAAAAATCAACCGAATACAAAAATCAGTTTTTTCTTAAATTTTATTTCCGAAAATTTTCTCAAAATTTTATTTCTCTAGACAATTTTGTCAAAATTTTATTTTTATAGAAAATTGTGCCAACATTTTAATTCTATAGAAAATTTTGTCAAATTTTTAATTCTATAGAAAATTTTGTCAAAATTTTATTTCTAAAAAAAATTTTGTCAAAATTTTATTCTAAAAAATTGTCAAAATTTTATTAAAAAATTGTCAAAATTTTATTTCTATAGAAAATTTTGTCAAAATTTTATTTCTCAAAAAAATTTTTTTTTAAATTTTATTTCTATAGAAAAATTTGCCAAAATTTTGTTTCTCAAGAAATTTTGTCAAAATTGTATTTCTATACAAATCTTGTCAAAATTTTATTTCTACAGAAAATTTTGTCAATGATTTATTTCTATAGAAAATTTTGTCAAAATTTTATTTCTATAGAAAATTTTGTCAAAATTTTATTTCTATAGCAAATTTTGTCAAAATTTTATTTCTAAAAAAATTTTGTCAAAATTTTATTTGACAAAATTTTTTTAGAAATAAAATTTTGACAAAATTTGCTATAGAAATAAAATTTTGACAAAATTTTCTATAGAAATAAAATTTTGACAAAATTTTCTATAGAAATAAATTATTGACAAAATTTTCTGTAGAAATAAAATTTTGTCAATAATATATTTCGCCGTAATCTGTAAGGCATTTTCAAGACGACATTAACAATATGGACAAAAAACACAAACAAAACTTAAAGTTTATTTATCAACTTCTTCGGTCTCCGTTTGTTTTGTCACTGACATAATTTTATTTCTATAGAAAATTTTGTCAAAATTTTTTTCTATATAAAATGTTGTCAAAATTTTATTTCTAAAGGATAATTTTCTCAAAATTTTATTTCTAAAGAAAAATTTTGTCAAAATTTTATTTCTATAGAAAATTTTGTCAACATTTTATTTCTATAGAAAATTTTGTCAAAATTTTATTTCTACAGAAAATTTTATCAAAATTTTATTTCTATAGAAAATTTTGTCAAAATTTTATTTCTATAGAAAATTTTGTCAACATTTTATTTCTATAGAAAATTTTGTCAACATTTTATTTCTATAAAAAAATTTTGTCAAAATTGTATTTCTATAAAAAAAAATTTTATTTCTATAGAAAATTTTGTCAACATTTTATTATATAGAAAATTTTGTCAACATTTAATTTCTATAGAAAATTTTGTCAACATTTAATTTCTATAGAAAATTTTGTCAAAATGTTATTTCTATAGAAAACTGTGTCAAAATTTTATTTCTATAGAAAATTTTGTCAAATTTTATTTCTAAAAAAAACTTTTGTAAAAATTTTATTTCTATAGAAAATTTTGTCAAAATTTTATTTCTATAGAAAATTTTGTCAAAATTTTATTACTAAAGAAAAATTTTGTCAAAATTTTATTTCTAAAGAAAAATATTATCAAAATTTTAATTTTATAGAAAAATTTGCTAAAGTTTTGTTTCTCAAGAAATTTCTTCAAAATTTTATTTTTATAGAAAATTTTGTCAATGTTTTATTTCTATAAAAAATTTGTCAACATTTTATTGCTATAGAAAATTTTGTCAAAATTTTATTTCTCAAGAAATCTTGTCAAAATTTTATTTCCACAGAAAATTTTGTCAATATTTTGTTTCTATAGAAAAGTTTGTCAAAATTTTATTTCGATAGGAATTTTTGTCAAAATTGTATTTCTAAAAAAAATTTTGTCAAAATTTTATTTCTAAAAAAAATTTTGTCAAAATTTTATTTCTAAAGAAAAATTTTCTAAAAATTTTATTCTAAAAAAAAATTTTCAAAATTTTATTTCAATTTATTAATTTTTTTTTTGTTCGACGTTTATCAATATATAATGAAATGATTAATCAAGCTCGAGGTCTGCGTGTTTTTATTTATTTATTTATCGATATTTCGCCATAATCTGTAAGGCATTTTCAAGACAACATTAAACATGTGGACAAAAAACACAAACAAAACTTAAAGTTTATTTATCAACTTCTTCGGTCTCCGTTTTTTTGTCACCGACAAAATTTTTTTCTATACAAAATTTTATGTCTATAGAAAATTTTGTCAAAATTTTATTTCCATAGAAAATTGTGTCAAAATTTTATTACAATAGAAAATGTTGTCAAAATTTTATTTCTAAATAAAATTTTTGTCAAAATTGTATTTCTAAAGAAAAATTTTGTCAAAATTTTATTTCTATAGAAAATTTTGTCAACATTTTATTTCTATAGAAAATTTTCTCAAAATTGTATTTCTGTAGACAATTTTATCAAAATGTTAGTTTATATAATTTATTATTTTTTCTCAAAATTTTATTTCTATAAAGATCTTGTCAAAATTTTATTTCTATAGAAAATTTTATCAAAAATTTATTTCTATAGAAGTTTTTGTCGAAATTTTATTTCTATAGGAATTTTTGTTAAAATTTTATTTCTAAAGAAAAATTTTGTAAACATTTTATTCTAAAAAAAAAAATTGTCAAAATTTTATTTCTATAGAAAATTTTGTCAAAATTTTATTTCTATAGAAAATTTTGTCAAAATTTTATTTCTATAGAAAATTTTGTCAAAATTTTATTTCTATAGAAAATTTTGTCAAGATTTTATTTCTCAAGAATTTTTTTTCAAAATTTTATTTCTATAGAATAATTTTCCAAAATTTTGTTTCTCAAGATTTTTTTTTCAAATTTTATTTTTATAGAAAATCTTGTCAAAATTTTATTTCGATGATTTGACGGTGGCAACGGAAAAGAGATATGTTTGTACGAATTTATTTCGGCATAAGCCGGCTATCATGTTAAAACTTTTTTCGGAAGGTTCAAGGTGGTTCATTGTTGGGTTTAATGAACTGTCTGAATTTATTCTGATAATTGGTTGATAGTTTTGCTGCAAGTAGAGGATGCTGATGAGGAATGTGGTAATTCCGAAACGTGGGTCCATCCAACCATCTTGCAGTCTATAGGGCTTTTCCCAAATAAATTTGGCAAACATTATTTTCTTCTGTTGGTTAAGCTACACTTGTAGTTAAGTCAATGCATTGTTTTAAGCTGAAATAAAAAAAAAAAAAACAAGAACAAAATTTTATTTCTATAGAAAATTTTGTCAATATTTTATTTCTATAGAAATTGTTGTCACAATTTTATTTCTGTAGAAAATTTTGTCGAATTAATATATTTACCCCCAAGACTCATCGCTGAGATCTTCGTGCCACAGTTCGACGGCTGAGACTTTCGGGCCTTATTGTTCACATTTTGCAACGAAAACTGATTGAGAATGACTTGTAATATTATCCGAACTGCTGGCTTTAAGGTACTCATCTGTTTGTGGCTCAGTAGACATCGTTATGTATTTTGGGCCTAAGATTCGAACACTGATAACTTCGAACCCACAGGTATACCACGAGACCTTTGGAAGTACAGTATACCAATGAGACTTACAGACCCACCGCAGTTATCTTCGGATCACTTCCAGACTTCTGCTACACTGCAGGTATCTCTGGATCTACAGGTTGATCTGAGGTCTTCAGATCTGATATCTTTGAATTTAGAGTTATAGCATTGAGACCTGCGGGTCTACAGTTCAACCAATGAAATCTTTGGATCCATAGCTCCACCAATGAGATCTTATAAATTAGCATTCCACCACTGATATCTTCAGGACACAGTACCACCACTGAGATGTTCATGATACTGCTCCACCACTGAGATCTTCGGGACTACAGTACCACACCACAGAAATTGTCGGACTTACACTTCTAACACTGATATTTTCGGATCTATTGTTGCAACATTGATATCTTCAGCCTACAGATCCATCACTTATATCTACGGATCTTCATTTCCACCAATGAGACCTTATGCTCTACCGTTCTCCCACTGAGATCTTCTAATCTATAGATCCATCATCTCCCACCACTGAGATCTCAGAGTTTACAGCTCTAGTACTGAGACGATCCGATCTCTTATTCTTTACTGAGTCTCCGTATCCAAAGTTTCACCACTGAAATCTTCGGGCCACAGTTCCATGACTGAGACCTTCGGACTAACAGTCCCACAACTTATATCTTCCGATTTATTGGTTAATAACTGTTGTATTTGGATTTAGGTCCTTTGGATCTACAGATCCATCATTGAAATCTTCGGTCTTATAGATTCGTATTTTATCTTTTAATCTTGAGACATACGGCAACACATTTTTGCACTGAATTATTTGGACTTATCTCTCTTTGTAAATAAGGACATGCATATATGTACTCGTATTGAAACTTTGACCACCGACTAACAACAAGCGCATAACTTTGTTGCCAGTGTTTTTCTTCCTTCCGGACTATAACAATGCAAAACCACTACCATGAATCCATGCAACACCAGCACATTTAGGCCAAAACTATATGAAAGGTTCCCACTATACCGTGCTTCCATAGTGCAGGGCACAAATAAAAAAAAAAGAGCAAAACTTAAGAACTAGACTGAAAAACCAAAACAAAAAAGGTTATAATTACCAGACTTCCGAGCAACACCAACAGGGCACCATAACCAACGACTTTACCATCCAAAATGGCGAAATTAATTTCTTTACCAATGAGTGCAAACGAAACGGGCTTTAAAAATTTCCACAGCAAATCAAGACGTTTGGATACACTGGCCTGTAATGGGAGAACAACAAAAAAAAGAAAAACAAAATAAGAAAATTGATTCAGTATACCACAATAAATGCATGAGAATAATGCTAAAAATCCCTAAGTGAATTCAATTGCATATTTGGTCGAATAGACCAAATGGAATTTTTCGTTCCATGGTCTTGTAGGTAATTTATGGCGAAAAAGGATTTTGTTGTAGTAGAAGGTAAATTATCCCTAAAAATATGCTAAGAATTTTCAATTAATGTAGGAACTTAAACAAGGCTATATTGTAGGGACTTTGTTGTAAATAACGGCGGTGATTAAATAAGCATATATACGCAAATTTGGTGGAAAATGAGGGACAGTGACAGGTGCTCCACACAAAAAAATTGTTTTCAGATTAAATCACGCAATTAATTGATCCAATTAATTTTTTAATTGAAATGTCATCAATCATGGATGTCCGTCCTTCCTGAAGAAGGGAGGATAGACAGCACAAAAAAAAATTCACGAAAATTTTTCCAATTAAAATCTTTATTGAGTTTTAAAAAATATTCAATTAAACAATTAATTGATAATATTAATGTTTGATTGATTTTTGTTTCAATTAAAAATTTTGTTGAATCAATTAAATTTTTAGTTGAATATTTTTTAAAACTCAATTAAGATTCTAATTGGAAAAAATTTCGTGAAATTTTTTTCTGCGCATGGATGGATGTCTGTCTTTTTTGAAGATGTAGGGGAGTTGTAAAAATATTACAGGAGCTAGAAGTTATCGCTTATATTGGATTTGGTATCCAACGCACAAAATCTATCCAAATGTAATGGATTTGGTGTCTAAATAAAATGTAATAAAGCGTATATTTACAATTCAATTAAAAAATTTTATACAAAGTGTATTTTGGTTAAAGAAAAAAACTGTTCTTTCAGTGTCCATATGGACCAGTAGAGGTCCTGCATGTTTGAGACTTTATTCAGAAAAAATGGTAACAGACTGAATGAATGGTAACAGAAGAATTGATCGCTATCTAGCCACTACTAATTCCCACCTTTCTAGCAACATACGCTTTATTAGGCTATGTGCGTTGTCTTTTATATTTCACGATAAGAGAACAAACACAAATATCGTCCATAGAAACTCGCTTTATTGCCTTCATTAAGATCTATACACTTTTGCATGAGATTGAACCAATTGTCGAAGCACTTTTGCCACTCTAATTGGGGCGCTTCTTCAGGTGTCGAAAAAGTGGACCTCTCATTTTAATATTTTGTTACGGAAATATAAAGAAGTCATTAGGTGCTAAACTAGCACTATACGGCGGATGGCCCATCAGATTGATATTTTGAGTCCTCCAAAATGCAGCTGTTTCAGCAGATGTGTGAGAGCTCGCATTGCCGTTGTAAAGAAAGATTCGTCTTCGGCGGTGTGTGTTTCCTGATTTGTTGAAAGAGAACTAGCAAACAAATAGTTGTGTGCCATTATTTCGTTAGAAAATTTTGTCAAAATGTTATTTCTATAGAAAATTTTGTCAAAATTTTATTTCTATAGAAAATTTTGTCCAAATTTTATTTCTATGGCAAATTTTGTCAAAATTTTATTTTCTATAGACAATGTTGTAAAAATTTTATTTTTGTAGAAAATTTTCTCAAAGTTGTATTTCTATAGAAAATTTTGTTAAATTTTATTTCTATAGAAAATGTGATCAAAATTTTATTTTCTATAGAAAATGTTGTCAAAATTTTACTTTGTAGAACATTTTCACAAAATTCTATTTCTGTAGAGAATTTTGTCAAAATTTTATTTCTGTTGTTTTTTGATTTCAGCTTAAAACCATGCATTGTCTAAACTACAAGTGTAGCTTAACCAACAGAGGAAAATAATGTTTGTCAAATTTATTTGGGCAAAGCCCTATAGACTGCAAGATGGTTGGATGGACGCACGTTTCGGAATTACCACATTCCTCATCAGCATCCTCTACTTGCAGCAAAACTATCAACCAATCATCATAATAAATTTCGGCAGTTCATTAAACCAAACAATGAACCATTCTCGAACCTTCCGGAAAAAGGTTTTGCATGATAGCCGGCTTATGCCAACTAAATTCGTACAAACATATCTCTTTTCCTATGCCACTGTCAAATCATCGATTTGAGTGCAGTTGGCTGGGTTTGAACGTGCTTTCTCTTTTTTCATTCGTTTTGTTTTGTTACGAAAATTCTCTTTCTATAGAACATTTGGTCAAAATTTTATTTCCGTAGAAAATTTTATTTCTATAGACAATTTTGTCAAACTTTTATTTTTATAGAAAAAAATTGTTAAAATTTCATTTCTATAGAAAATTTCATTAAAATTTCATTTCTATAGAAAATTTTGTCAAAATTTTATTTCTATAGAAAATTTTGTCAAAATTTTATTTCTAAAGGAAACTTTGTCAAAATTTTATTTCTATGGAAAATTTTGTCAAAATTTTATTTCTATAGAAAATTTTGTCAATATTTTATTTCTATAGAAAATTTTGTCAACATTTTATTTCTGTAGAAAAATTTTGACCACAAATTTTATTTTCTAACGAAAAAATTGTTAAAATTTCATTTCTATAGAAAATTTTGTCAACATTTAATTTCTATAGAAATTTTTATCAAAAATGTATTTCTATAGAAAATTTTGAAAAAATTGTATTTCTAGACAATTAGTCAAAATTTTATTTCTATGTAAAATTTTGTCAAAATTTTATTTCTATTGAAAATTTTGTCAAAATTTTATTTCTATAGAAAATTTTGTCAAAATTTTATTTCTATAGAAAATTTTGTCAAAATTGTATTTCTATAGAAAATATTTGTATTTCTATAACATTTAGTCAAAATTTTATTTCTATGGAAAATTTTGTCAAACATTTATTTCTATGGAAAATTTTGTCAAAATTTTATTTCTATAGAAAATTTTGTCAATATTTTATTTCTATAGAAAATTTTGTCAAAATATTATTTATTTTTTTTTTAATTTTTTGTCAAAATTTTATTTCTAATGAAAATTTTGTCAAAATTTTATTTCTATAGAAAATTTTGTCAAAATTTTATTTCTAGAATATTTCATCAAAATTTTACTTCTACAGAAAATTTTATCAAAATTTTATTTATATACAAACTTTTGTCAAAATTTTATTTCTATAGAAAATGTTGTCAGAATTTTATTTCTAGATCGTTTCATCAAAATTTTATTTCTATAGAAAATTTTGTCAAAATTTTTTTTCTGTAAAGAAATTTTTCAAAATTTTATTTCTATAGAATATTTGGTCAAAATTTTATTTCCGTAGAAAATTTCAAAATTGTCTTTAGACAATTTTGTCAAACTTTTATTTTAATAGCAAAAAATTGTTAAAATTTCATTTCTATTGAAAATTTTGTCAAAATTTGATTTCTATAGAAAATTTTGTCAAAATTTTATTTTTATAGAAAAATTTGTCGAAATTTTGTTTCTTAGAAAATTTTACTATAGAAAATTTTTTATTTCTGTAAAAAAATTTTTCAAAATTTTATTTCTATAGACAATTTTGTCAAACTTTTATTTTCATAGAAAAAATTTTTAAAATTTCATTTCTATAGAAAATTTTGTCCACATTTAATTTCTACAGAAATTTTTATCAAAATTGTATTTCTATAGAAAATTTTGTCAAAATTGTATTTCTAGAACATTGAGTCAAAATTTTACTTCTATAGACAATTTTGTCAAAATGTTATTTCTATGGAAAATTTTGTCAAAATTTTATTTCTATGGAAAATTTTGTCAAAATTTTATTTCTATAGAAAATTTTGTCAATATTTTATTTCTATAGAAAATTTTGTCAAAATTTTATTTATTTTTTTTATTTTTTATTATTTTGTCAAAATTTTATTTCTATTGAAAATTTTGTCAAAATTTTATTTCTATAGAAAATTTTTAAAATTTTATTTCTAGAACATTTCATCAAAATTTTACTTCTACAGAAAATTTTATCAAAATTTTATTTCTATACAAACTTTTGTCAAAATTTTATTTCTATAGAAAATGTTGTCAGAATTTTATTTCTAGATCGTTTCATCAAAATTTTGTTTCTATAGAAAATTTTGTAAAAATTTTATTTCTGTAAAAAATTTTTCAAAATTTTATTTCTATAGAATATTTGGTCAAAATTTTATTTCCGTAGAAAATTTTATTTCTTTAAACAATTTTGTCAAACTTTTATTTTTATAGAAAAAAATTGTTAAAATTTCATTTCTATTGAAAATTTTGTCAAAATTTTATTTTTATAGAAAAATTTTTCGTAATTTTGTTTCTATAGAAAATTCTACCAAAATTTTATTTCTATAGTATCAAAATTTTATTTTTATAGAATTTTTTTTCAAAATTTTATTTTTATAGAAAATTTTTTTCAAAATTTTATTTTTATAGACAATTTTGCCAAACTTTTATTTTTATAGAAAAATTTTTCAAAATTTTATTTCTATAGAACATTTAGTCAAAATTTTGTTTCTATAGAAAATTTTGTCAAAATTTTATTTCTATAGCAAATTTGGTCAAAATTTTATTTCTAAAGAAAATTTTGTCAAAATTTTATTGCTATAGAAAATTTTGTCACACGGGTGACAAGTTGTATCGAATTAGAATTACTTTATATAGTCGGACAACTACTGAAAATGAAAGCTATTCTATGAGGTTATGGCATGAACTCCGCCATCTGTTGTCAATCCTGTCATTACTAATTTACGCTCCCAAACTCATGTTTGCAGCTCACAATGCAAAAGTATTCTTGAGTGATTCTTGATATGTTAGTTTTAATTCCATTCAATAAATTCATTTTGCAATTTGGAAATTTATATTTTGATTGGCTTAACTTTGATTACTACATATGTAGCTGCAATAGTTATAAATGGAATGTAACCAAATCCCAACAAAAAAAACACACACACACACTCAAAACATGAACAAAACAAGAAAAGATCAGAATTTTGTTTCTATGTATAAGTTGTTTTTGCAGTTGTGTTACTTGCTTAGAAAAAAAAAATGTTTTCTTCAGTTGCTTCTACGTTTATTATTTCTCTGAGAAAATTGAAATCAAACTCAATCAAGAGTTTCTAAACAACTTTGTTTTTCCTGTGATAATAGCTTTGTACAAGTTAACAAAACGAAACTTCAATGTTATTTTTTTCTCCCACATCCAATCTGGAATAAGGCATATTTACAATGAAAATGCCAACAGTTAGGCAACAAATTGTTTCGTTGTATACCGGGGCCAAAGAAAGAATTTGGATAAAAAAAAACCTTAGAAAATTGGCCATAAGAGTATGCCTAAAGTGTATGCAAAACGCCCAATTTTCAAACCTCCTAAAATTTAGCCAAACATAAAAAATTGTGAGTTCAAGATGCGTAAAAACTATGCAGGGGATGGTTCTATATCAGAGAGTAAAACGATGTGAATTCAAACATTCAAAATATCTTTTAGAGACTCACGACATTTAAAAATTGCTTATTGTCCTCTCAAAAACCCATCTGTAGATTGGTTTAGTGGGAGGCTATACTACAAATTCCTAATTGCGAAATTTATAAATCGCTTTAAAAATATGGTCCTCTCAAAGACCCTTCGGTAGATTGGTTTACTGGGAGGCTATACTATAAATATTGTAAACTAACCTACAAAATCTAGCACGTTGGGAAAATGTGTATCTTTTGTTAGAGTTATTTTGCAAATTTCAAACTTTTATAAATCCTAAGCAATACAATTTTTAAAAATTTGCTATAGAAATACAATTTTAACCACATTTTCGTAGAAATAAAATTTTGACATTTTCTATAGAAAACAAATAAGTAAAGTCTAAGTCTAATATAGTCGGCCCGACCGACCGATAAGTCTAAGTCTAATATAGTCGGCCCGCCCGACTATATTATACTTTCACCATATATGAGTGTAAATCGGGTGAAAGATATATATGGGAGCTATATCTAAATCTGAACCGATTTCCAAATTTGGCACAATTAACGATGCTATAAAACGTACCTCTTGTGCAAGGCAAAACTCTGGCTTTTGAGGCCATTTGAGAGCTATATCTAAATCTGAACCAATTTCAACCAAATTTGGTACACTAACCGACAATATTAAACATACTTCTTGTGCAAAATTTGAAGCAAGTCAGGGCAAAACTCTGGCTTTTGAGGCCATATAAGTCCAAATCGTACGAAAGATATATATTGGAGCTTTATCTATATCTGAACCGATTTAAATCAAATTTACCAAGCACTGGTAGAATATCAATACTGCTCTGTATGCAAAATTTCACGAAAACCGGTAGTAAACTTTGGACTCTGTGGTCATATGAGTCTAAATCGGACGAAAGATATATATGGGAGGTATATGTAAATCTGAACCGATTTGGCTGATATTTTGCAAGTTTTGCGAAACTCATAAAATATTCCGATGCACAGAATTTGAAAAAAATCGGTTGATAAACACGCCAACTAGATCGGCGATAAATATATATATATATATATATATATATATATATATATATATATATATATATATATATATATATATATATATATATATATATATATATATATATATATATATATATATATATATATATATATATATATATATATATATATATATATATATATATATATATATATATATATATATATATATATATATATATATATATATATATATATATATATATATATATATATATATATATATATATATATATATATATATATATATATATATATATATATATATATATATATATATATATATATATATATATATATATATATATATATATATATGGCAGCTTTATCTTAATCCGAACCGATTTCAAGAGCGATTGTCTCTGTCTCAAAAAACCACCCTGTGCCAAATTTGAGGACGATCGGACTTAAACTGCGACCTGTACTTTGCACACAAAAATACATGAACAGACCGACAGACATACGGACGGACGGACATCGCTAAATCGACTCAGAATTTAATTCTAAGACGGTACAGGGTATAATAAGTTTGTGCATTTGTATGTAACGCCAAGAAAGAAAAGAATTATATTCTGAGTCGATTTAGCGATGTCCGTCTGTCTGTCTGTCCGTCTGTCTGTATATGTAATTTTGTGTGCAAAGTACAGCTCGCAGTTTAAGTCCGATCGTCCTGAAATTTGGCACGGAGTTTTACATTGGCTCAAAGACAAGCGCTATTGATTTTGAAAAAGATCGGTTCAGATTTAGATATAGCTGCCATATATATTTATCACCGATCTGGTCATAATTGACGTATTTTCTCAAACGTATTTTCTCAAAATTTCGGGCAGCCAAATATTTTAGGCCTTTCGTAAGATATGCAAAATATCAGCCAAATCGGTTCAGATTTAGATATAGCTCCCATATATATCTGTCGTCCGATTTTAATTTATATGGCCTTAAATGCCAGAATTTTGTCCTGATTTGCTTCAAATTTTGCACAAGGAGTACGTTTAATAGTATGGTTAAGTGTGCCAAATTTGGTTTAAATCGGTTCAGATCTAGGTAAAGCTCCCATATATATTTTTTATCTGATTTTCACTTATATGGCCAAAAAAGCCAGAGTTTTGCCCTGATTTGCGTCAAATTTTGCACAATGAGTACGTTTAATAGTTTTGTTACTTGTGCTACATTTGGTGGAAATCGGTTCAGATTTAGATATACATATCTCCCATATATATCTTTCGTCCGATTTCGACTAAAATGGCCTCAAAATCCAGGCTTTTGCCCTGATTTGCTTCAAATTTTGCACAAGGAGTACGTTTAATAGTATCGTTAAGTAAGCAAAATTTGGTTGAAATCGGTTCAGATTTTGATATAGCTCCCATATATATCTTTCTTCCGATTTGCACTTATATGGCTTCAAAAGCCAGAGTTTTCTCCCATTTACCTTTTTGCTGAGATAGCAGGATTATTATTCTAACTATGCATGTCAAATTTGGTCAAAATCTGTTCATATTTAGATATAGCTCTCCGCTTTAACAAAGAAAAACACATTTTTTTGTCAAATTCGTTTTTATTATTCAACATAGTTCCCTTCAAGAGCGATACAAAGATTATAACGACCGTCCAATTTTTTGATACCATTTTGGTAGTACTTCTTCGGTTTTGCCTCAAAATAGGCCTTAGTTTCGGCGATCACCACTTCATTCCAGCCAAATTTTTTCCCTTTTGAGGTCTGAGAACAAGAAAAAGTCGCTGGGAGCCAGATCTGGAGAATACGGTGGGTGGGGAAGCAACTCGAAGCCCAATTAATGAAAATTCATTTTACGGTCATTCAAAATCATTTTGTGAATTTTTTGATGTTTTCGTCGGTAATCACGGACGTCCACTGCGTTCACCGTCCTCCGTGCTCATTTCACCACGCTTTAATTTTACATACCAATCAATTATTGTTGATTTCCCGGAGTCATTATCAAGCCAAGTTTTCGGCCCCGCTCGACTTTACACTTTACTTACTTGTTACACTTCCCTATATTCCATATACCGGGTCAAGAACTGAATTATACATGTATTAAATTGTGGATGACAGGCTTAAGTAGAAGTTTCTACTCAATGCACGGTGGAGGGTACCTAAGATTCGGCCTGGCGAACTTACGGCCGTATATACTTGTTTATTAATGATTTATTGCATTTAGTTAAATGAAGCAGTAATATGTTTGAATTTTTGCAAAATTCGCATTTAAAAGTGTAATTGGTTTGTGTCTTTGCTAAAAATAATTTAAATTCACATCCGGTAGCTTTTGAGGAATATTAATCATCTCGTGTAAGCGTGGAAGATAATGATAAAATAACCCCTTGATTTGAAATCCAAATACCCTTGATGTTTCCCCACATCAACATAGGAATATATCAACATAGAAATCGGGAGACTTAATGCATGGGAGCTATAGCAAAACATGGACCGATATAGCCAATCTTCGAAGTTGGCCTGCGGGCAGACAAAATCAGTCCATGTTTTGGTATTATAGACCCTGTTTTGGTATATAGCCCGATATCCCGATTTTATTTCTTGTGTCCGATTTGTCTGAAATTTGAAATCTAGACATATTTAGGGACCACAAATAGTTGTGTCGAAAATAGTGCGTATCGGTCCATGTTTTGGTATAATTGGGATGAACCGATCCCCCGATTTGGGAAACCGCAGTTTTTATTCGATTTGACTAAAATTGGAAATCTAGAGGTATTTTAGGACCACAAATAAGTGTGTCGAAAATGGTGGACACCAATCATCGAAGTTGGCCTGCGGGCAGACAAAATACGAATCTGTGCCAAATTTCAGAACGATAGCACCATTACTGAAGGCTGTAGCGTGATTACAACAGACAGACGGACATGGTTAAATCGTCTTAGAATTTCTCCCTGATGAATAATATATATACTTTATATAGTCGGAAATCGATATTTCGATCTGTCATGCTTATATCATCTTCAAATTTCTCCTTGATCAAAAGTATAAATACACTATGTAGTTGAAAATCGATATTTTGGGGTGTCTCAACAAACGTTATGCAATCGGTTACTGGTAGTGCGCAAGGAAGACAATTGAGATTCCCCGATGGGAACCCTATATTTATGGTTGCTCATTTGGTCATTAAAAATAATCTACTTCTATATACTTCTTGGAGATTCTGCAGGTTTGGAGTTTGTCATATTTCTCAGCACCGTGGATTTTTATGAAATATATATATATATATACCTATTAAATACACCTAAATATGGTTCTCCATTATAACCCTGTAGAGGTCTTCTAATATTTTTTTGTGGGTATTTGCTTTTTCGTTCATTCGTTTACTTATCTTAAGACTGAGGTCTTTTCATACTTCACTTAATGTTTCCCAATATTTTGTTATCTTTTTTTGCATTTCGGTTTAGATGATTTGTTTGTGTCACAAACATTTTCTACTTAGAAAATCTCAGAATGCATTTCGATAAAGTCCCCCTCATTGACTAAGAGTGATGTAAAAAAGGCAAAGAACTATGAAAATGCTCTCCCAAGTGAAATGAACGAAATCAAATGTCATAAGCTGCCTTTGCAATTAAATGTGTCAACAAGATTGACTTTTTGATAAGATTCCTCTTACGGGTTACTCTTTATGTCATCGCACTAAAGTGTGAAATGCTTTCTTTTACACAAATACAAACAAACATTTCCAATTTACACTCACTCTCTCGCACACATAGTTGTAACTACCCAGCAGGGAGATAATGTGGCAACAAGCGGCAATCTCAATTTCGACAGAATAGCAAAAAGTTCGTCAACGTTTCGAAACGTCGTTCGGACTCGGCTATAAAATGGTTCCTTGTCGTTGAGCTAATCAAAGAATTGGGCAGAACTAGGGCAGATAATTAGATAGAGTTCATCACTTGTGGTATTACAATGGACTGAATAGTCTATGTGAGCCTACAATAACGGGATAACGATAAATCATAAATAAACTTTTGCGAAGTTTCCTTAAAATTGCTTCAGATTTAAATGTTTCCCATATTTTTTTACTAACATTGTGTTCCACCCTAGTGCATTAGCCTACTTAAATTTTGAGTCTATAGATTTTGTAGAAGTCTATCAAATTCTGTTCAGATCGAGTGATATTAAAATGTATGTATTTGGGACAAACCTTTATATAGCACCCAACACATTTGACGGATGTAATATGGTATCGAAAATTTAGATCTACAAAGTGGTGCAGGGTATAATATAGTCGGCCCGTCCGACTTTAGACTTTCCTTACTTGTTTTTCTATAGAAAATGTCAAAAATTTTTCTATAGAAAATTTTGTCAAAATTTATTTCTGTACAAAATATTGTCAAAATTTTTTTTTTCTATAAGAAACTTTCTAAAAATTATATCTCTATTGAAAATTTCGTCACAATTTTATTTCTATAGAAAATGTTGTCCAAATTTTATTTCGTTATTGTTGTTTTTGGTCTCAGCTTAAAGCCATGCATTGACTAAACTACAAGTGTAGCTTAACCAACAGAGGAAAAGTATGCTTGTCAAATTTATTTGGGCAAAGCCCTATAGACTGCAAGATGGTTGGATGTACAGCTGTTGTGGAATTACCACATTCCTCATCAGCATCCTCTAGTTGCAGCAAAACTATCAACCAATTATCAGAATAAATTCGGGTAATTCACTCAACCCAAAGTGAACTGCACTTGAACCTTCCGAAAAAAGGTTTGATAGTCGGCTACTGCCTAAACAAATTTGCAAGCATATCTCTTTTCCTTTGCCAAACTCAAATCATCGATTTTAATATAGTTGGCTGGGTTTGTTTATGAGCGTGCTTCTTCAATCTTCATTAAAATCGATGATTTGAGTTTGGCAAAGGAAAAGAGATATTCTTGCAAATTTGTTTAGGCAGTAGCCGACTATCAAACCTTTTTTCGGAAGGTTCAAGTGGAGTTCACTTTGGGTTAAGTGAATTACCCGAATTTATTCTGATAATTGGTTGATACTTTTGCTGCAAATAGAGGATGCTGATGAGGAATGTGGTAATTCCACAACAGCTGTACATCCAACTATCTTGCAGTCTATAGGGCTTTGCCCAAATAAATTTGACAAGCATACTTTTCCTTTGTTGGTTAAGCTACACTTGTAGTTTAGTCAATGCATGGCTTTAAGCTGAGATCAAAACCAACAATAACGATTGAAGAGAAGCCAACAATAACAAACAAAACGAAAATTTCATTTTTATAAAACATTTTCTTAAAGTTTTATTTCTATAGAAAATGTTGTCAAAATTTTGTTGTTTTTATAGAAAATTTTGTCAAAATTTTATTATTATAGAAAATGTTGTCAAAACTTTATTGCTATATAAAATTTTGTCAAAATTTTATTGCTATAGAAAATTTTGTAAAAATTTATTTTTTTCTTTTTATTTTTTATTATTTTGTCAAAATTTTATTGCTATAGAAAATTTTGACAAAATTTTATTGCTTTTTATTATTTTGTCAAAACTTTATTTCTATAGAAAATATTGTCAGATTTTTGTTGATATAGAACATTTTGTCAAAATTTTATTGCTATAGAAAATTTTGTTAACATTTTATTAATTTTTTTTTTATTTTTTATTATTTTGTCAAAATTTTATTACTATTGAAAATTTTTTCAAAATTTTATTTTTATAAAAAATTTTGTCAACTTTTTATTGCTATAGAAAATTTTGTCAAAATATTATTTATTTTTTTATTTTTTATTATTATGTCAAAATTTTAGTTCTATAGAATATTTTGTCAAAATTTTATTTGTATAGATAATTTTGACAGAATTTTATTTCTATAGAAAATTTTGACAAAATTTTATTGCTATAGAAAATTTTGACAAAATTTTATTGCTATAGAAAATTTAGTCAGAATTTTATTGATATAGAAAATTTAGTCAAAATTTTATTGCTATAGAAAATTTTGTCAAAATTTTATTTATTTTTTTATTTTTTATTATTATGTTCTATAGAAAATGTTGTCAAAATTTTATTTCTATAGAAAATGTTGTCAAAATTTTATTTCTATAGAAAATTTTGTCAAAATTTTATTTCTATAGAAAATTTTGTCAAAATTTTATTTCTATAGAAAATTGTGTCTGCATTTTATTGATATTGAAAATTTTGTCAAAATTTTATTGCTATAGAAAATGTTGTCAAAATTTTATTTATTTTTTTATTTTTTATTATTATGTCAAAATTTTATTTCTATAGCAAATTTTGTCAAAATTTTATTTCTAATTATACAATTATTTTTCGAGCTTTATGGATAGATATAGATTAAGGAACATGGTTAAAGGAACCATTGAAAAGAAAAATAATTGTGTAATTAGATATAATGCATTTGGACGTCAATTGCCTGTTTCGGTATCAGGCTACCATGAAATATAAAAATTTTATTTCAGTAGAAAATTTTGTCAAAATTTTATTTCTATAGAAAATTTTGTCTGAATTTTATTGATATAGAAAATTTTTTCTGAATTTTATTGATATAGAAAATTGTCAAAATTTTATTGCTATAGAAAATTTTGTCAAAATTTTATTTATATTTTATTATTATGTCAACATTTTATTTCTATAGAAAATTTTTTCACAATTTTATTTCTATAGAAAATTTTGTCAATATTTTATTTCTGTAGAAATTATTGAAGAAATTTTCTCAAATTAATATATTTCTATTGAAAATTTCGTCACAATTTTATTTTTATAGAAAATTTTGACAAAATTTTATTTCTGTAGAAAATTTTGACAAAATTTTATTGCTATAGAAAAATTTGACAAAATTTTTAGTGCTATAGAAAATTTTGTCAAAATTTTATTTATTTTTTATATTTTATTATTTTGTCAAAATTTTATTTCTATAGAAAATTTTGTCAGAATTTTATTGCTATAGAAAATTTTGTCAAAATTTTATTTCTATAGAAAATTTTGTCAAAATTTTATTTCTATAAAATTTTATCAAAAGTTTATTTTTATTTGCTTAGTTCGGCTTGAGGTCATGTGAATAAAAACAGATGTTGTTGTTTTTTGAGTTGTATTTTTATATTTAAAATTTTCCAATATTTCGAGACATCTCCGATGCTCGTCTTCAGTAAATATACTCCCTTGTAAAGAAGTTCACTGTTCTTTAAATTTAAATTAATTTCCCTGAAGACGAGCATCGGAGATGTCTCGAAATATTGGAAAATTTTAAATATAAAAATACAACTCAAAAAACAACAACATCTGTTTTTATTCACATGGCCTCAAGCAGAACTAAGCAAATATAATTAAAAGTTTAAAGGACAACTAATTAAAACAACAAAAGTTTATTTCTATAGAAAATGTTGTCACAATTTTATTTCTATAGAACATTTTGTCACAATTTTATTTCTTTAGAAAATATTGTCAAAATTTTTTTTTCATTAGATGGATTCCCGTTCCGAAATTTATTTCATCATCTTACAGGGCCTCACTTTCGAACTCCTAAGCAAATCACTTTCGGTGTGCTTTCAATCATACCAACCTATTTGAGAGACACAGAGAGCGCATTAAAGATGAAAATGGAAAAAGCCATCCGTCCGTCCATTATCTGAATGTTTGTCTGTCTGTTTATAGGACTTTCGGTTAGTTTGTTCATTCGTTGCTGCTTGCCATGCAAAGTCATGATAAAACCACTTTGTATGCACTTAAGTTGTGATAAAGTGATAATAAAGAAGCACTCACCACTCTCTCGCTCTCTATCTCTCACACACATTCTCTTTCCATCAAAGCAGAAAAAAAATGGAGAAACATCTTTAGTGAATTAAGAGCGTGAGTGAGTATGAATGTTTGCTGTGTTGTTGTTGTTGCTGCTATTCTTCATGTTTTACCGGAAAACTTCATAAAAGAATAATCTGTCCGTTGAAGTAGAGAAGTGTAAAGGAAAATTTATGCTAAAATAATTGAGAGACAAGTGTAAAGATATTATTTTACATGCCAACTTTATCAATGCAATTTATATCCCAAGCAAATGTCAAACAAAAAACTTTTATTTTATGATTATTGTCATTCTGTGGGTGTCTCTCGTGGTGTTCTCAAATTTTTTTTTTTTTGGTATTAAATTTTTTTTATTTTAGTATCAAAAAGTAAGACAATAAATGAAAAACTTAAAAACAAAGTAATATTTTGGGACACAATCATAATTAATAGTTGCCCTCTTCAGTCCGGTAAACTCTGTTACAAAATCGAATATAATCCAAATTAATATCCAAAGGAGGATTGGAAATTCTAGGAGAATAATGTGAAATTAACCAAAAATGGACAACAAATTTTTGAACACATGTGGAATGGGTACGTTTATGAGAGTTGATAATGTGATAATATAGGAAAATTCTCGTGACATAACTGTTTTTTAAGCACACTGAAAAAAAAAAACGTTAGCGGTTCCAAAGATTTTGTCTTTACACTAATGATTTTAATATTTATTGCGACTTGAAGTAAGGATAATTAAAAAAAAAAAAGTATATACGGCCGTAAGTTCGGCCAGGCCGAATCTTATGTGCCTTCAACCATGGATTACGTAGAAACTTCTGCGAAAGACTGTTATCCACAAATTTCAACTCACTCGGATGAAATTTGCTCCTCCAAGAGGCTCCAAAACCAAATCTGGGGATTGGTTTATATAGGGGCTATAATTCTGTGGTCACAACCCATAACAGCCTAAGCCTGTTTTTCAATATTTTCAGTACAGAAGTTTAAAGTTTTGAATCTTCACTGATAATCAGGAGAAGGGGTTTTTATGGAAAACTTTGCTACAGATTCCTAGAAGAGATACAAACTTGAAAAATTTAGAGCAAATAAATTGAAATACGCTGAATACGATGGTGCTAATAACTCAATTGTGTCCTAACTCGAGTTAGGCAGTTAAGGGTTGTGACCACAGAATTGATTATGGACTGATATGGACCACTTTTGGCAAGGTTGTTAAATATCATATACTACAACCACATACCAAATTTCAAGCACCGGAGGTCAAATCTGGAGATCGGTTTATATGGGAGCTATATATAATTATGGACTGATAGGAACCAATTCCTGCATGGTTGTTGGATACCATATACTAACATTACGTACCAAATTTCAACCAAATGGGAAGAATTTTGCTCTTCCAAGGGGCTCTGGAGGACAAATCTGGTGATTGGTTTATATGGGGCCTATATATAATTATGGACCGATACCGACCAAGTTTGGCATGGGAGTTTGAGGCCATATATTAACACCACTTACCAAATTTCAACTGAATCAGATGAATTTTGGTCTTCCAAGAGGCTCCGGAGGTCAAATCTGGTGTTGGGTTTATATGGGGGCTATATATAATTATGGACCGATGCGGACCAATTTTTGCATGGTTATTAGATACCATATACTTACATTATGTACCAAATTTCAGCCGGATCGGATGAAATTTGCTTCTCTTAGAGGCCTCGCAAGCCAAATCGGGGGATCGGTTTATATGGGGGCTATATATAATTATGGACCGATGTGGACCAATTTTTGCATGGTTATTAGAGATCACATACTTACATCATGTACCAAATTTCAGCCGGATCGGATGAAATTTGCTTCTCTTAGAGGCCTCGCAAGCCAAATCGGGGGGATCGGTTTATATGGGGGCTATATATAATTATGAACCGATGTGGACCAATTTTTGCATGGCTGTTAGAGACCATATACTTACACCATGTACCAAATTTCAGCCGGATCGGATGAAATTTGCCTCTCTTAGAGGCCTCGCAAGCCAAATCGGGGGATCGGTTTATATGGGGGCAATATATAATTATGGACCGATGTGGACTAGTTTTTGTACAGTTGTTAGAGACCATATACTAACACCATGTACCATTTCAGCCGGATCGGATGAAATTTGCTTCTCTTAGAGGCCTCGCAAGCCAAATCGGGGGATCGGTTTATATGGGGGCTATATATAATTATGGACCGATGTGAACTAGTTTTTGCATGGTTGTTAGAGACCATATACTAACACCATGTACCAAATTTCAGCCGGATCGGATGAAATTTGCTTCTCTTAGAGGCCTCGCAAGCCAAATCGGGGGATCGGTTTATATGGGGGCTATATATAATTATGGACCGATGTAGACCAATTTTTGCATGGCTGTTAGAGACCATATACTTACACCATGTACCAAATTTCAGCTGGATCGGATCAAATTTGCCTCTCTTAGAGGCCTCGCAAGCCTAATCGGGGGATCGGTTTATATGGGGGCTATATATAATTATGGACCGATGTGGACCAATTTATGCATGGTTGTTAGAGACCATATATTTACACCATGTACCAAATATCAGCCGGATCGGATGAAATTTGCTTCTGTTAGAGGCTTCGCAAGCCAAATTTGGGGGTCCGTTTATATGGGGGCTATATATAATTATGGACCGATGTGGACCAATTTTTCGTGGTTGTTAGAGACCATATATTTACATCATGTACCAAATTTCAACCGGATCGGATGAAATATGCTTATCTTAGAGGCCTCGCAAGCCAAATCGGGGGATCGGTTTATATGGGGGCTATATATAATTATGGACCGATGTGGACCAATTTTTACATGGCTGTTAGAGATCATATATTAACACTATGTACCAAATTTCAGCCGGATCGGATGAAATTTGCTTCTCTTAGAGGCTTCACAAGCCAAATTTGGGGGTCCGTTTATATGGGGGCCATACGTAAAAGTGTACCGATATGGCCCATTTGCAATACCATCCGACCTACATCAATAACACTTACTTGTGCCAAGTTTCAAGTCGATAGTTGTTTCGTTCGGAAGTTAGCGTGATTTCAACAGACGGACGGACGGACATGCTCAGATGGACTCAGAATTTCACCACGACCCAGAATATATATACTTTATGGGGTCTTAGAGCAATATTTCGATGTGTTACAAACGGAATGACAAAGTTAATATACCCCCCATCCTATGGTGGAGGGTATAAAAATTTTATGTTAAATATGAGTTTTGCGTACGTGATTCTAGAAAATAAATTTTAATTTATTTGTTTTTTCACTTTTTCTCTTCATATGCTATCATATTCAGAAATTGAATGACATGAATTCTTTGGCCTCGCGACAATATTTGTTTCAGTGTATACAAACTTAAAATTTCACAGTAAATCATATAAGAACTTCATGTTGGTGCTAAGTTCATCTTAAAGTATGGAATTACTTATAGTATAGGATCACTTATAGTAAATATTTCACAAAAAAAAATTTTTACTTACATTCTCATATGCCTGCCGTTGCTGTGATGTCATTTTTTGTTGTTGTTTTTTCCATCCCATGCCTGCAATGAAGGCAACCGTTACACAACCCAATGCACCTGCCGATGGATAATTGATAGCTTTACTGCCCATTACTGATATCGCTCCACCCAAGATGGTCAAAACAAAACGTAATCCGTTTACGTAGGTCTGTTGATTGGGTCGAAAATATGAAAAGAAAAACAGATTAGTATTATTAAAAATATGGAGGAAAGCTTAGCAAAATCTCCTATTTGGAGAGCTTGAAAAATATGTTCAAATAATCGTTTTATTTCATTTGTATTACACACACACACACATACATACATATATTCACACAAAACCAAGTGGCTATAAATATATATAAATTGTTGCCTTTTTGTATCTTGATTATAAAGCAAAAAACGTTCAAAAAATTGGACAGGTTTTTCACAACGTTATTTTAAATGAGGTTTTTACTTGAAACAAGGCATAATTTTCTTGAAGTCGATTCGGAATTTGGAAATTTAAGTACCTATTAACACGTTTTTATAAGGTTTTGATGACATATGAAGAAACAAGTTGCACAGAAAAAACTAAACTTTTTTATAGCAAGAATGAACTTCCTCGTGCAAAAATTGAACTTAATTATACTCCACAGTTTGATATTTCCATAAAGCTTTGTTAAAACCAGAAAAATTGCATGCCCTGTTGTACTTTTTAACTACAACTTATGAAATTACACTCTCTCATAAATGAAACACGTATATACGGCCGTAAATTCGGCAAAGCCGAATCTTATGTACCCTCCACTATGGATTGCGTAGAAACTTCTACTAACGACTGTCACCCAGAATCGATACCGATGGCAAGGTATCTTAAATATCCTTAACATTGTCTTCTAAATTGGAAGTTAGTCCATACGGGGTATATATTAGACAGAATAGGCAAATTAAAAACCTATATAATTCAGGGTCGATTTATATGGGGGCTATATAGAATTATGAACAAGATCAAATGAAATATGCTTATACAGGAAGAAGCAAAATTTGCGGATCGGTTTATCTGGGGGCTATATATAATTATGGACCGATATGGACCACTTTTGGAATGGTTGTTAGCGACCATATACTAGGTTAGGTTAGGTATAGTGGCAGCAGTGTTGCCAGTATTTTTCTGGCTCTTGTCCCCAAATTATGATGTTTTCGTCCCCAAAAATCCCCAATTTAAATTCCTCACAAAAATAAAGCAAAAGGCTTTTGTAAAAAAAATAAAGCAAAAGGCTCTGCTGTAGAAAATCAGTAATAATTTAAAAACAAGTAAAGAAAGTCTAAAGTCGGGCGGGGCCGACTATATTATACCCTGCACCACTTTGTAGATCTAAATTTTCGATAACATATCACATCCGTCAAATGTGTTGGGTGCTATATATAAAGCTTTGTCCCAAATACATACATTTAAATATCACTCGATTTGGACAGAATTTGATAGATTTTTACAAAATCTATAGACTCAAAATTTAAGTCGGCTAATGCACTAGGGTGGAACACAATGTTAGTAAAAACAAGTATATACGGGCCAGGCCGAATCTTAAATACCCGCCACCATGAATCAATTATTAGGGTTTCCTTTGAAATTTCAGGAGGGCTTGAGGACTTGAGGACACTTCCCGAAGATAAATTTAAAAATTTCACCTATGGGGACTATATCAGATTCTGGATTTATAAGAACCATTTTTGTTTGAGTTTTAGAGGAATCATTAACATCTCTTGTAAGTGTGCAAGAAAATTATAAAATAACGTCTTGATTTGAAATCTTAAATCGGTAGATTTTCACCCGAGAAGTAAAATCTGGAAATTTTACATTGAGTTTCAAGCAATTTTCATGATTAGTGCGCCTTCTATACCCTCAAGAAGTGAAGTCGGTCTATATGGAGGCATTACCAAAAGGACTGATAAAAACTTATTTAATCCGATGCACGTTTGTGTATTGTGAGCCTAAAATACCAGAATATTTACAATTTCAAGCAAATCGGATAAAAACTACGGTTTCTAGAAACCCAAGAAGTTAAATCGGGAGATCGTTCTTATGGGGGCTATACTAAAATATGGACCGATATTCACCGTTTTCGGCACACCTCTTTATGGCCCGAAAATACCTCTAGATTTCCAATTTCAGACAAATTGGATAAAAACTCCGGATTCTAAAAGCCCAAGAAGTAAAATTGGGATATCGGTCTACATGGGGGCTATATCAAAACATGGACCGATACCCACCATTTGTGCCAAACCTCTTTACGGTCCAAAAATACCTATAAATTTGCAATTTCAGGCAAATTGTATATAAACTACGTATTCTATAAACCCAAGATGTAAAATCGGGAGATCGGTCTATATGGGGGCTATACCAAAACATGGAACGATACGGACCATTTTCGGCACACCTTTTGATGGTCCTCAAGTACCTCTAGATTTTCAATTTCAGGCAAATTGGATAAAAACTACGGTTTCTATAAGCCCAAGACTCCAAATCGGGAGGTCGGTTTATATGGGGGCCATACCAAAACATGGACCGATATTCACCATTTGTGCAAACCTCTTTATTGTCCTTAAATACCTATAAATTTCCAATTTCAGGCAAATTGTATATAAACTACGGATTCTATAAACCCAAGATGTAAAATCGGGAGATCGGTCTATATGGGGGCTATACCAAAACATGGAACGATACGGACCATTTTCGGCACACCTTTTGATGGTCCTCAAGTACCTCTAGATTTTCAATGTCAGGCAAATTGGATAAAAACTACGGTTTCTATAAGCCCAAGACTCCAAATCAGGAGGTCGGTTTATATGGGGACCATACCAAAACATGGACCGATACTCACCATTTTTGGCACACCTCTTTATGGTTCTAAAGTACCTCTCGATATCCAATTTCAGGTAAATTGAATAAAAACTGCGGTTTCTATAAGCCCAAGAAGTAAAACCGGGAGATCGATCTATATGGGGGCTATAGGTTAGGTTAGGTTAGGTGGCAGCCCGATGTATCAGGCTCACTTAGACTATTCAGTCCATTGTGATACCAAAGTGGTGAACTTCTCTCTTATCACTGAGTGCTGCCCGATTCCATGTTAAGCTCAACGACAAGGGACCTCCTTTTTATAGCCGAGTCCGAACGGCGTTCCACATTGCAGTGAAACCACTTAGAGAAGCTTTGAAACCCTCAGAAATGTCACCAGCATTATTGAAGTGGGATAATCCACCGCTGAAAAACTTTTTGGTGTTCGGTCGAAGCAGGAATCGAACCCACGACCTTGTGTATGCAAGGCGGGCATGCTGACCATTGCACCACGGTGGCTCCCATATGGGGGCTGTACCAAAACATGAACCGATACTCACCATTTTTGGCACACCTCTTTATGGTCATAAAATACCTCTAGATTTAAAATTTTAGGCAAATTGGATAAAAACTACGCTTTCTATAAACCCAAGACTTCAAATCGGGAGGTCGGTTTATATGGGGACTATATCAAAACCTGGATAGCCCATCTTCGAACTTGACATGCCTGCAGACAAAAGACGAGTTTGTGCAAAATTTCAGCACGATTGCTTCATTATTGAAGAATGTAGCGTGATTGCAACAGACAGACAGACAGACGAACATCGTTATATCGTCTTAGAATTTCTCCCTGATCAAGAATATATTTACTTTATATAGTCGGAAATCGATATTTCGATGTGTTACAAACGGAATGACAAACTTATTATACCCCCGTCACCATTCTATTGTGGTGGGTATAAAAAAGGTATTGTCTTGTTTTTAAATCTGAAGCAATTTTAAGGAAACTTCGTAAAAGTTTATTTATGATCGCTCGATATATGTATGTATTAGAAGTTTAGGAAAATTAGAGTCATTTTTACAACTTTTCGACCAAGCAGTGGCGATTTTATAAGGAAAATTTTGGTATTTAGACCATTTTTGTCGAAATCATAAAAACATATATATGGGAGCTATATCTAAATTTAAAACGATTTCAACCAAATTTGCCACGCATAGCTACAATGCTAATTCAACTCCCTGTGCAAAATTTCAACTAAATCGGAGTTAAAAATTGTCCTCTGTGGTCATATGAGTGTAAATCGGGCGAAAGCTATATATGGAAGATATATCTAAATCTAAACCGATTTCAACTAAATTTGGCACGCATAGCTACAATGCTAATTCTACTCCCTGTGCAAAATTTCAATTAAATTGAAGCAAAAAATTGGTCACTGTGGCCATATGAGTGTAAATCGGGCGAACGATATATATGGGAGCTATATCTAAATCTGAACCGATTTCAATAAAATTTGGCATACTTGACTGCACTACTAATTGTACTCCTAGTGCAAAATTTCAACCAAATGGGGGTAAAACTCTAGCTTCTGGGACCGTATTAGCCCATATCGGGCGAAAGATATATATGGAAGCTATATCTAAATCTGAACCGATTTCAATAAAATTTGGTACACTTGACTCTAGTGCTAATTGTTCTTCTTGTGCAAAATTTAAAGCAAATTGGGGTAAAACTCTGGCTTCTGGGGCCATATAAGTCCATATCGGGCGAAATATATATATGGGAGCTATATCTAAATCTGAACCGATTTCTTCCAAAATCAATAGGGATCTATTCTGAGCCAAAACACATACTTGTGCCAAAGTTAAAGTCGATTGGACCTAGACTTTAATTACGATAATGTGTTCACGGACAGACGGACATGGCTATACCGACTCAGGAGCCCACCCTGAGCATTTTTGCCAAAGAAATCTCGTCTATCTCGTCTCCTTCTGGTTGTTGCAAATAATGGGTGATTTGTTAAGAGCTTGATAACTTTTTTTAAAAAAAAAACGCATAAAATTTGCAAAATCTCATCGGTTCTTTATTTGAAACGTTAGATTGGTCCATGACATTTACTTTTTGAAGATAATTTCATTTAAATGTTGACCGCGGCTGCGTCTTAGGTGGTCCATTCGGAAAGTCCAATTTTGGGCAACTTTTTCGAGCATTTCGGCCGGAATAGCCCGAATTTCTTCGAAAATGTTGTCTTCCAAAGCTGGAATAGTTGCTGGCTTATTTCTGTAGACTTTAGACTTGACGTAGCCCCACAAAAAATAGTCTAAAGGCGTCAAATCGCATGATCTTGGTGGCCAACTTACCGGTCCATTTCTTGAGATGAATTGTTCTCCGAAGTTTTCCCTCAAAATGGCCATAGAATCGCGAGCTGTGTGGCATGTAGCGCCATCTTGTTGAAACCACATGTCAACCAAGTTCAGTACTTCCATTTTTGGCAACAAAAAGTTTGTTAGCATCGAACGATAGCGATCGCCATTCACCGTAACGTTGCGTCCAACAGCATCTTTGAAAAAATACGGTCCAATGATTCCACCAGCGTACAAACCACACCAAACAGTGCATTTTTCGGGATGCATGGGCAGTTCTTGAACGGCTTCTGGTTGCTCTTCACTCCAAATGCGGCAATTTTGCTTATTTACGTAGCCATTCAACCAGAAATGAGCCTCATCGCTGAACAAAATTTGTCGATAAAAAAGCGGATTTTCTGCCAACTTTTCTAGGGCCCATTCACTGAAAATTCGACGTTGTGGCTCGTTAGTAAGTCTATTCATGATGAAATGTCAAAGCATACTGAGCATCTTTCTCTTTGACACCATTTCTGAAATCCCACGTGATCTGTCAAATACTAATGCATGAAAATCCTAACCTCAAAAGAATCACCCTTTATATGCACTAACTTATAATACCCTGTTCCAGAGTGTGGCGCAGGGTATAATTACAGCTTCTAAGGACATCGGGTGTATATGTAGATTTTTCAAGTAATTACCTCCATATATAAAATCTGGGCCGATGGGAAATTTCCGCATTTATTTATTTGGAACGTTAGGTTCTACTGCTATATTACCATAAAATTGTACCTTTGTCAAGAGTGCATATAGGGTCAAAAATCGATATTTTAATATGTTAAAAATGGACAATACAATTGATTAGTTCATCGCATATTCTAGTAAAACCTACTTTTTGTATCACCGTGAATGGACTGAAATCCATTAATTCGTTTTTCGTCGTTCGATTAAAAACCCTAATGGAATCTAATTTTCGAAATATTTCTTTAGTTACAAAGATAGGAAGTGTTTTTCAAAGTTTGTTTCGCCGGAGTCGGAGTCGAACAAAATTTCTACGACTCCGGCTCCGACTCCGATTCCAGCAAAATCTTCAGACTCCGACTCCAAGACTCCGAGTCCAGCTCCGACTCCAAAGCCCTAGTAGTTAGAGACCATACTAATATAACGTACAAAATTTTAACCGAATCGGACAAAATTTGCTCCTCCAAAAGGCTCCGAATGTAATATCTGGGGATCGGCTTATATGGGGGCTTTAACAGGTTGGCTGATTAGTCCCCGGTCTGGCACATATATGACGTCGCTAGTATTAAATGCATATTATTTTTATATAGTACCAACCTTCAAATGATTCGTGTCAAAATTTGACGTCTGTAAGTCAATTAGTTTGTGAGATAGAGCGTCTTTTGTGAAGCAAATTTTGTTATGATGAAAAAAATGGAAAAAAAGGAATTTCGTGTTTTGATAAAATACTGTTTTCTGAAGGGAAAAAATACGGTGGAAGCAAACACTTGGCTTGGTAATGAGTTTCCGGACTCTGCCCCAGAGAAATCAACAATAATTGATTGGTATGCAAAATGCAAGCGTGGTGAAATGAGCACGGAGGACGGTGAACGCAGTGGGCGCCCGAAAGAAGTGGTTACCGACGAAAATATCAAAAAGATCCACAAAATGATTTTGAATGATCGTAAAATGAAGTTGATCGAGATATGAAAGGAACGTGTTGGTCATATCATTCATCAATATTTGGATATGCGGAAGCTCTGTGCAAAATGGGTGCCGCGCGAGCTCACATTTGACCAACAACAACAACGTGTTGATGATTCTGAGCGGTGTTTGCAGCTGTTAACTCGTAATACACCCGAGTTTTTCAGTCGATATGTGACAATGGATGAGACATGGCTCCATCACTACACTCCTGAGTCCAATCGATAGTCGGCTGATTGGACAGCGACCGATGAACCGTCTCCGAAGCGTGGAAAGACTCAAAAGTCCGCTGGCAAAGTAATGGCCTCTGCACTCAAAAAAAAGTGAACTCTCTATTTCACTAAAGCCATATTAACTTTATATTAGTTCATAGAATCATTATGTTTGGAAAAAGTTTATTTTAGTCAAATAATTGTTTGCGTATGTTAGTTAAATGAACTAAAAAACGGGAAAAAGTTATACACAAATAAAGATTTCCTAATTTCGTATTTCTTACAAAATAGTTCATTATTTCTTTAAACTTGTAAATTTTACCAAAAATGTGTCCATCATGAACTTCGTATGCCACTAAAGATATTCTTGCATTTTTGAACTCCAAGATTTCTCTTAAAACTACAAAATGTTCTTTAACTACTGAAAAAATTTAGTTATGTCTAATAAATTTTCTTGAATTTGTCGAAAAATATTTACTTATTTTTGCCATATCGGAGTGATGCCAGCGCTTGTAATACCGTTTAGTTAAAATTTTCTAAAAAAGTTCCAAATTTTCTAAAATTAATCGAAAGTTATCTTCACTGTTTTTTCAGTGTGTGTTTTGGGATGCGCATGGAATAATTTTTATCGATTCTTTGTTAGACCGGGGACTTATCAGCCAACGTTTCATCCGTTGCCATTCGAAAATTGGTTGGTGAAAATTTAAGTTTTGCATTTTTGCTTTGTAGTGAAGATACAAAAAATCAAGAAAATCAAAGACGATTTCATTAGTTTTAAAGAACTTTTCAAAATTATCAAAGCCATGTTGATCGTAGTCAGAGTGTATTGACTTTTGGACAATGAAAACAACTTTATAACAGATAAATACGTCTTAAATGATAAGCAAAATTCCCTTTCGTATTTTAAGGACATGAAATCTTTGGCCTCGCTCCAATATTTTTTTCAGTGTATAGTGTTTATTTTTTGTTCATCAAACTTTTGCTTTCCACAAATTGACAACATACAGAAAAAATATATAAAAATAAAGATAAAAATTTCGCTTTGTATTAATAGAACAACTCAAACATTTCCGCAAACATACATGAACCTAGACAAACAGAAAGAAAACTCATCTCCAAATAGAGGCAAACAAAAAAACAGAAAGAAATCTGTAGCCGATTTTGCGTGAATACCAGCTGTACAAATGTTATTCTGTGACCATAAAATAGTTTCTTTGAATGCAACATATGTCCATTTGTAACTGGAGATGATACTATTTCACTATAACTTTCAGCCATAGACAGTTTTGGAGTAGAATAAAAAATGCAAAAAAAATGGGGTTTGGGGTTAGTTTAGTTGGTTTTTGGTTTTTATCATGTTTGCTTTTGTTTTTGTTTTTTTCTGAGGGGTAAAACTCCAGCAGTTATTTATGTTGGTTAGGCTTGGAAAATTTTCATTCATAGTTAGCTTGGGTTTTAGGAGTTGATATTTTTTTTTTTCGGTATACCCTACATCAAAAAATTGAGAGAATATAGGCTATTATACTGTAAAATATTTTTTCATATTAATAGAAAATATTTGAAAAATATTTTGGTTTTCAAACTCGATGTGAACAATTTATGATAGATTTTGCCAAAATTGTCTAAAATTTGGAAGCAGTAATTTCTTGAACAAAGCGAACTGGTGAGAAAGTGGAAATTTTCTGCCTTAACACAAAGGGAAACGATAAGCCAATAAATTATGGTCTTTATCGCATGTACATTTTATACAAAATATTGTCTTGGAGGTCAACACAGATTTGTCGTTCAATGATTTTGTGCGATAGGAACCTGTTAACCTGTAGCCAGTTTTGATGTAGTTATGATGGACTGTAGTAGTCTACAATAGCCTGGTGTGGAAGATAGTTGCCATTACGAATTTTTAGAAAGTGGCAAATTTTCTATAGAAATACGATTTTGACAAAATTTTTTATAGAAATAAAATATTGACAAAATTTTCTATAGAAATAAAATTTTGACAAAATGTTCTATAACAATAATATTGACAAAATTTTCTATAGAAATAAAATTTTGACAAAATTTTTTAGAAATAAAATTTTGACAAAATTTTCTATAGAAATAAAATTTTGACAAAATTTTCTATAGAAATAAAATTTTGTCCAAATTTTCTGTAGAAAAAATATTTTGACAATAATTTTCTATAGAAATAAAATTGTGACAAATATTTTCTACAGAAATAAAATTTTGAAAAAAAAAAAATCCAATAGAAATAATATTTTGGAAATATTTCTATAGAAATAAAATTTTGACAAAATTTTCTATAGCAATAAAATATTGACAACATTTTCCATAGAAATAAAATTTTAACAACGTTTTCTATAGAAATAAAATTTTGACAAAATTTTCTATAGAAATAAAATTTTGACAAAACTTTCTATAGAAAAAAATTGACAAAATTTTCCATAGAAATAAAATTTTGACAACATTTTCGACAGAAATAAATTTTTGGCAAAATTTTCTATAGAAATAAAATATTGACAAAATTTTCTAGAAAAAATAAAATTTTGAAAAAATTTTCTAAAAAAATAAAATTTAGGATAAATTTCAATAGAAATAAAATTCTGACAAAATTTTCTATAAAAATAAAATTTTGAACAAATTTTCTATAGAAAAAAAATTTTCACAAAGTTTTCCATAGAAATAAAATTGTATCATTCCTTTTATTTTTTATTGTTGGTTTTCGTTCTTTAATCATTGTTTTTTTTTTTATTTCAGCTTAAAACCATACATTGACTAAACTACAAGTGTAGCTTAACCAACAGAGGAAAAGAATATTTGTGAAATTTAGAAAAGCCCTAGAGACTGCAAGATGGTTGGATGGACTCACGTTTCGGAATTACCACATTCCTCATCAGCATCCTCTACTTGCAGCAAAACTATCAACCAATTATCAGAATAAATTCAGGCAGTTCATTAAACCCAACAATAAACCACACTTGAACCCTCCGAAAAAAGGCTCTACATTGATAGCCGGCTTATGCCGAAATAAATTCGTACAAACATCTCTCTTTTCCTTTGCCACCATCAAATCATCGATTTGAGTGAAGTTGGCTGGGTTTTATTTTGAGCGTGCTTCCTCTTCTTTCTTTCATTCGTTTTGTTTTGTTATTGTTGGTTTTTGTTCTTTAATCATTGTTATTTTTTTGATTTCAGCTTTAAACCATACATTGACTAAACTACAAGTGTAGCTTAACTTAAAAAAAAACAACATCAACAACAATGAAATAAAATTTTGACAAAATTTTCTATAAAAAAAATGGTTTATAGAAATAAAATCTTGACAAAATTTTCTATAGAAATGGAATATTGACGCAATTTTCTATAGAAATTAAATATTGACAAAATTTTCTATAGAAATAAAATTTTGACAAAATTTTCTATAGAAATAAAATATTGACAAAATTTTCTATTGAAATAAAACTTTGACAAAATTTTCTATAGAAATAAAATATTGACAAAATTTTCTATAGAAATAAAACTTTGACAAAATTTTCTATAGAAATAAAATATTGACAAAAATTTCTATAGAAATAAAATATTGACAACATTTTCTATAGAAATCAAATATTGACAAAATTTTCTATAGAAATAAAATATTGACAAAATTTTTCTGAAGAAATAAAATATTGACAAAATTTTCTATAGAAATAAAATTTTGACAAAATGTTCTATAGAAATAAAATATTGAAAAAATTTTCTATAGAAATAAAATATTGACACAATTTTCTATAGAAATAAAATATTGACAAATTTTTCTATAAAAAAATTGTTTATAGAAATAAAATCTTGACAAAATTTTCTATAGAAATTAAATATTGACAAAATTTTCGATAGAAATAAAATATTGACAAAATGTTCTATAGAAATAAAATATTGACAAAATTTTCTATAGAAATAAAGTATTGACAAAATTTTCTTCAGAAATCAAATATTGACAAAATTTTCTATAGAAATAAAATTTTCACAAAGTTCTCCATAGAAATAAAATATTGACAAAATTTTCTAATAGACAATTCTATAGAAATAAAATTTTGACAAAATTTTCTATAGAAATAAAATATTCAAAAAATTTTCTATAGATATAAAATTTTGACAAAATTTTCTATAGAAATAAAATTTTGACAAAATTTTCTATAAAAAAAATTGACAAAATTGACTATAGAAATAAAATATTGACAAAATTTAATATACAAATAAATTTTTGACAAAATTTTCTAAAGAAATAAAATTTTCTTGTGTAAATCAGTAACTAATTTGACAAAATTTTCTATAGAAATAAATATATATAGAAATAAAATATTGACAAAATTTTCTATTGAAATAAAACTTTGACAAAATTTTCTATAGAAATAAAATATTGACAAAATTTTCTATAGAAATAAAACTTTGACAAAATTTTCTATAGAAATAAAATATTGACAAAAATTTCTATAGAAATAAAATATTGACAACATTTTCTATAGAAATCAAATATTGACAAAATTTTCTATAGAAATAAAATATTGACAAAATTTTTCTGAAGAAATAAAATATTGACAAAATTTTCTATAGAAATAAAATTTTGACAAAATGTTCTATAGAAATAAAATATTGAAAAAATTTTCTATAGAAATAAAATATTGACACAATTTTCTATAGAAATAAAATATTGACAAATTTTTCTATAAAAAAATTGTTTATAGAAATAAAATCTTGACAAAATTTTCTATAGAAATTAAATATTGACAAAATTTTCGATAGAAATAAAATATTGACAAAATGTTCTATAGAAATAAAATATTGACAAAATTTTCTATAGAAATAAAGTATTGACAAAATTTTCTTCAGAAATCAAATATTGACAAAATTTTCTATAGAAATAAAATTTTCACAAAGTTCTCCATAGAAATAAAATATTGACAAAATTTTCTAATAGAAAATTCTATAGAAATAAAATTTTGACAAAATTTTCTATAGAAATAAAATATTCAAAAAATTTTCTATAGATATAAAATTTTGACAAAATTTTCTATAGAAATAAAATTTTGACAAAATTTTCTATAAAAAAAATTGACAAAATTGACTATAGAAATAAAATATTGACAAAATTTAATATAAATATAATAATAGAAATAAAATTTTCTTGTGTAAATCAGTAACTAATTTGACAAAATTTTCTATAGAAATAGAATATTGACGCAATTTTCTATAGAAATTAAATATTGACAAAATGTTCTATAACAATAAAATTTTGACAAAATTTTCTATAGAAATTAAATATTGACAAAATTTTCTATAGAAATAAAATTTTGACAAAATTTTCTATAGAAATAAAATATTGACAAAATTTTCTATTGAAATAAAATTTTGACAAAATTTTCTATAGAAATAAAATATTTACAAAATTTTCTATAGAAATAAAATTTTGACAAAATTTGACAAAATTTTAACAAAATTGACGCAATTTTCTATCGAAATAAAATTTTGACAAAATTTTTTATAGAAATAAGACCTTGGCAAAATTTTTTATAGAAATAAAATCTTGATAAAATTTTCTATTGAAACAAAATTTTAACAAAATTTTCTATAAAAAAAATGTTGACACAATTTTCCATAAAAATAAAATTTTGACAAATTTTTTTATAGAAATAAAATTTTGACAAAATTTTCTATAGAAATAAAATATTGACAAAAATTTCTATAGAAATAAAATATTGACAACATTTTCTATAGAAATCAAATATTGACAAAATTTTCTATAGAAATAAAATATTGACAAAATTTTTCTGAAGAAATAAAATATTGACAAAATTTTCTATAGAAATAAAATTTTGACAAAATGTTCTATAGAAATAAAATATTGAAAAAATTTTCTATAGAAATAAAATATTGACACAATTTTCTATAGAAATAAAATATTGACAAATTTTTCTATAAAAAAATTGTTTATATAAATAAAATCTTGACAAAATTTTCTATAGAAATTAAATATTGACAAAATTTTCGATAGAAATAAAATATTGACAAAATGTTCTATAGAAATAAAATATTGACAAAATTTTCTTCAGAAATCAAATATTGACAAAATTTTCTATAGAAATAAAATTTTCACAAAGTTCTCCATAGAAATAAAATATTGACAAAATTTTCTAATAGAAAATTCTATAGAAATAAAATTTTGACAAAATTTTCTATAGAAATAAAATATTCAAAAAATTTTGTATAGATATAAAATTTTGACAAAATTTTCTATAGAAATAAAATTTTGACAAAATTTTCTATAGATATAAAATTTTGACAAAATTTTCTATAGAAATAAAATTTTGACAAAATTTTTTATAGATATAAAATTTTGACAAAATTTTCTATAGAAATAAAATTTTGACAAAATTTTATAAAGAAATAAAATTTTGATAACATTTTCAAAAGAAATAAAATTTTGACAAAATTTTCAAAAGAAATAAAATGTTGACAAAACTTTCTATAGAAATAAAATTTTGGCAAAATTTTCTATAGAAATAAAATTTTGACAAAATTTTCTATTGAAATAAAATCTTGACAAAATTTCCTATTGAAATAAAATTGTGACAAAATTGTCTATAGAAATAAAATATTGACAAAGTTTTCTATTGAAATAAAATCGTGACAAAAATTTCTATTGAAATAAAATTTTGACAAAATTTTCTATAGAAAGAAATAAAATTAAAAAAAAAACGATTTTGTCGATTTTTTTGTAAAATTTTCTTAAAATTTTGGTAGATTTTTTAGAAACAAGTGATAACCATGGATTTGTCACAGCTGAAAGGCTTTTTGGTGTTCGGCCGAAACCATGACCTTTTGTATGCAAGTCGTATATGCTAATCCTTGCTTCACGGTTGCTTCCACCAATTTTCTCAATGGAATTCTGACATAAACCGTACTCCTCTATCCCGGCTCAAACACATATGCCTCTCCGATTTTTGTTTATAGCTTTTTTGGAAACTTTTCTCCAAGCGAAGGGCATCTAAAGTTCGTTACCATTCCATTCAAAGTCACATTATGCTTAACTGTCCTCATCACATATTTCTAGTTGCTATGCCGATTGCCATTGCTTTTTCATTTCAATTCAAATTTTGTATCTCTGGTTTCATCCACTGTATGAGTGAAGTTTCGTCTCAACTTAGATTTTTGCCAGTGATACAATTCTGTTTGGTATCCCTACAACCAAATGTTGTCGAATGCCTGGCCATATGCTGTTGGTTGGAAGCTTGGTTGGGTTTGGCTGTTTTGGTTAAACCATAAAGAACTTGGACACATGGTATCCACAAAACAAAAACAAAAAACATATTTTGAAGGTATGAGGGATTTTGGCTCCTGGTGAAATTCTCGGTGCGTGCTTGTGGAAATTTTCTTGAGTTATGTAGGTCTGTTTGTTTCGTTTTATTCAGAATCAACTAGAAAGCCTTTAGGCTTTGTTAAAATTACATGATTGATATCATATTGACCAAGGATTCAAAAGGAAAAACATACCAAGTACCAGCACATAGAACTTTAAGGGGGAAAACAGAAATACTAAGACTTTTGCTTCATCTGCCATTGCCATTGGGAAGAAATCAAAAATTAATGAAATTTTGATTTTCCAAATGTCAGAAGTAGTTCGAGGATATTTTTAACAAATCGACATCGATTGTTCCTAGTCGATGAATAAAAGAACTAAGGCCCAGGCAATTGAATTAACGAGTAACTTGCATGGAGAATTAAGTTCATTATGTAGGCTTAGTTAATTTCCAATGGAATTTCCATTGCAGATATGAGTGAATGATGATTGAAAATTGAGATACATCTCAATGTGCAGTGATGAAGTTGATGATGTCTGCAAATTTGTGTGTTTTTTAAAGGCATCCCAAAAGGAAATATTATTGGAGATGAAGGAAAAAATTTAAGATTTTAGAAATGCAGTGATATATACAATAATGAATTGCGATTCAAATCTATATTTTGTCTTTACACCAATGAGTTTGTTATTGATTCCGAGCCAAAAAAAAGCGGAGAATTGAAATAAGGATACCTTTATGACATAATTCTCTTTTAAATTTGAGTTTTGTGTACTTGATTCTAGGAAACAAATTCTAATTCATTCTGTTTTTCAATTTTTTTCTTCGTGTGCTATTATAGGCTTTCAAACCGTTTTAACGACAACTTATATTTTCAGATTAAGCCTCGATTTCAAGTTGAAATTGTGCTGTATTTCAATGAAAAATGTCTTTTAAATAAAGTCTTGAAAATCACCCTTCCTCCTTTTTAAACGCTTTTATGCTTTGTAGCCAAGATACAAAAAGTGAACAAAATTAATTCACTAATTTTGAAAAATTTTTTAAGAAAAAAAAATTCTTTCATGTCGAAATACCTGGATTTTGGTCGAATCGCTTAATTATAAGGACAAGAGGACTTCACTAAAAAGTTTGTCGACTTTTGGGAAAAAAATATATCAAGGAAATGCCACATATTTCAAGGACAAGAAATCGTTGGCCTTACGACAATATTTTTCAGTGTACAAAAACGAGAAAATTGCCGAATTATTTTTATACCCTCCACCTTAGGATCCCAGCAAAAAAATTTGGAAGTTCTTCCTAAGGCACAGCATTAAAAGTACTTCCAGAAGATGCACTCCCAATGATGTTCTTTATTTTAACTACCCAGGATGTTCTTTTAAGTCAATTTTTTATAACTTGGTTTTTTCATACCTTTAATGGGTAATTTTAACTTTTTTGTTTCAAATAGGTTAAAAACAGAGCAAGAATTCATAAAATGTTACAAATCATTTAAATTTTGTCCAAAAAAATGCTAAATCCAATCTGAAAAAATTGTGAATTTTTGAAAATATTTGAGGTCAAACGTTTCCGACAAGCGTTAGAATCGATTAAAAATTATAAAAATTATTTATTTGACAAAATATCACAGAATTTTTTAATTTACATCCAAAACATTCAATTCGGATCACACCTAAAGAAGTGATGCAAATTCAGTGCAACGGCTATGGAAATGGAGGACTTCCGTCCTATGACAAGCCCATGTTAAATTCATCGCTTCTGCGTGAATTTTGCACCACTTCCGGATCCGAAAAGAACATTTTCATGACTTTTTTGCTGGGATGGGGGGTATATTAACTTTGTCATTCCATTTGTAACACATCGATATATTGCTGTAAGACCCCCATACAATATATATATATATATATATATATATATATATATATATATATATATATATATATATATATATATATATATATATATATATATATATATATATATATATATATATATATATATATATATATATATATATATATATATATATATATATATATATATATATATATATATATATATATATATATATATATATATATATATATGAGTCGTGGGAAACTTCTGAGTCGATCTAAGCATGTCCATCAGTCCGTCCGTCTGTTGAAATCACGCTAACTTCTGAACGAAACAAGCTATCGACTTGAAACTTGCCATAAGTAGTTGTTATTGATGTAGATCGGAAGGTATGGCGAATGGGCCATATCGGTCCACTTTTACGTATAGCCCCCATATAAATGAATTGACTTGCGGAGCCTCTAACAGAAGCATATTTCATCCGATCCGGCTGAAATTTGGTACATGGTGTAAGTACGTGGCCTTTAACAACCATGCAAAAATTGATCCACATCGGCTCATAATTATATATAGCCCCCATATAAACCGATCCCCAGATTTGACTTGCGGAACTTCAAAGAGAAGCAAATTTCATCCGATCTTGCTGAAATGTGGTACATGGTGTTGGCATATGGTCTTTAACAGCCATGCAAAAATTGGTCGACATCGGTCCATAATTATATATAGCCCCCATATAAACGGACCCTCAGATTTGGCTTGCGGAGCCTCTAACAAAAGCATATTTCATCCGATCCGGCTGAAATTTGGTACATGGTGTTTGTATACGATCTCTAACAACCGTGCCAGAATTGGTCCATATCGGTCCATAATTATATATAGACCCCTTATATACCGTTCTCCAGATTTTACTTCCGGAGCCTCTTGGAGGAGCAAAATTCATCCGATCCGGTTCAAATATGGAAAGTGGTGTTAGTATATGGTCTCCAATATCCATGCAGAAATTGGTCCACATCGGTCCACAATTATATATAGCCCCCCTAAAAACCGTTCTCCAGATTTGACTTCCAGAGCCTGTTGAAGGAACAAAATTCATCCGATCCGGTTCAAATTTGGAACGTGGTGTTAGTATATAGCCGCTAACAACCATACCAAAATTGGTCCATATCGGTCTATAGTTATATATAGCCGATATCCAATCACACAAAAATTGGTCCATATCGGTTCATAATCATGGTTGTCACTCTAGCCAAAAATAATCTACCAAAATTGTATTTCTATAGAAAATTTTGTCAAAATTTTATTTCTATAGAAAATTTGGCAAAATTTTATTTTTATGGAAAATTTTGTCAAAATTTTATTTCAATAGAAAATTTTGTTAAAATTTTATTTCTATAGAAAATTTTGTTTTTATTTTTTTATCTATAGAAAATTTTGTCAAAACTTCATTTCTATAGACAATTTTGTTTTGTTTTTGTATTGTGGGTTTGTACTTCAATCATATTTATTGTTTTGATCTCAGCTTTAAAACCATTGTGATGACTAAACTACAAGAGTAGCTTAACCGACAGAGGAAAAGAATATTTGTCAAATTTATTTGGGCAAAGCAACATCCAGAAGGAGACGAGATAGACACATGGTGTCTTTGGCAAAAATGCTCAGGGCGGGCTCCTGAGTCGATATAGCCATGTCCCCCTGTCCGCCTGTCCGTCTGTCCGTGAACACATTTTTGTAATCAAAGTCTAGGTCGCAGTTTTAGTCCAATCGACTTCAAATTTGGCACAAGTATATGTTTTGGTTCAAAATAGAACCCTATTGATTTTGGAAGAAATCGGTTCAGAGTTAGATATATCTCCCATATATATATATTTCGCCCGATATGGACTTATGTGGCCCCAGAAGCCAGATTTTTACCCTAATTTGCTTAAAATTTTGCACAAGATAATCAATTAGTACTATAGTCAAGTGTGCTAAATTTTATTGAAATCGGTTCAGATTTAGATATAGCTCCCATACATATCTTTCGCCCGATATGGACTAATACGGTCCAAAAGCCAGAGTTTTACCCCAAGTTGGTTGAAATTTTGCACAGGGAGTAGAATTAGCATTGTAGCATTGCGTGCCAAATTTGGTTGAAATCGGTTCAGATTTAGATATAGCTCCCATATATATGTTTTTCTGATTTCGACAAAATTGGGCAAATACCAACATTTTCCTTGTAAAATCGCCACAGCTTAGTCGAAAAGTTGTAAAAATGACTCTAATTTTCCTAAACTTCTAATACATATATATCGAGCGATGAATCATAAATAAACTTTTGCGAAGTTTCCTTAAAATGGCTTCAGATTTGAATGTTTCACATATTTTTTACTAATATTGTGTTCCACCCTAGTTTTTTACTAATATTGTGTTCCACCCTAGTACATTAGCCGACTTAAATTTTGAGTCTATAGATTTGTAAAAGTCTATCACATTCTGTGCAGATCGAGTGATATTTAAATGTATGTATTTGGGACAAACCTTTATATATATCCCCCAACACATTTGACGGATGTGATATGGTATCGAATATTTAGATCTACAAAGTGGTGCAGGGTACAATATAGTCGGCCCCGCCCGACTTTATACTTTCCTTACTTGTTTTATAGAAAATTTTGTCAAAATTTTATTTCTATAGAATATTTAGTTAAAATTTTATTTCTATAGAAAATTTTGTTAAAATTTTATTTCTATAGAAAATTTTGTTTTTTTATAGAAAATTTTGTCAAAACTTTATTTCTTTTGTTAAATTTTGTTTCTTGTAGAAAATTTTGTCAAAACTTTATTTCTATAGAAAATTTTGTTAAAATTTTATTTCTATAGAAAATATTGTTTGAAAATTGTATTTCTATAGAAAATTTTGTCAAACTGAATTATATACGTATTTAATCGATCTTTTTATACCCTGCGCCACACGATCTTTTTATACCCTGCCTCCTTTTTATAGCCGAGTCCGAACGGCGTTCCACATTCCAGTGAAACCACTTAGAGAAGCTTTGAAACCCTCAGAAATGTCACCAGCATTACTGAGGTGGGATAATCCACCGCTGAAAAACTTTTTGGTGTTCGGTCGTAGCAGGAATCGAACCCACGACCTTGTGTATGCAAGGCGGGCATGCTAACCATTGCACCACGGTGGCTCCGATCCGGCTGAAATTTGGTACATAAGTTAGTGCATATGTTTGCAACACCCAGCAGACGAGATCGGTTCAGATTTAGATATAGTTCCAATATATATATGTTTTTCTGATTTCCACAAAAATGGTCAAAATACCAACATTTTCCTTGTTAAATCGCCACTGCCAATGACTCTAATTTTCCTAAACTTATAATTCATATATATCGAGCGATAAATCATAAATAAACTTTTGCGAAATTTTCTTAAAATTGCTTCAGATTTAAATGCTTCCCATATTTTTTTTATACCCTCCACCATAGGATGGGGGGGGGTATATTAACTTTGTCATTCCGTTTGTGACACATCGAAATAATGCTCTACGACCCATAAAGTATATATATTCTGGGTCGTGGTGAAATTCTGAGTCGATCTGAGCATGTCCGTCCGTCCGTCCGTCCGTCTGTTGAAATCACGCTGACTTCAGAACGAAACAAGCTATCGACTTGAAACTTGGCACAAGTAGTTGTTATTGATATAGGTCAGATGGTATTGCAAATGGGCCATATCGGTCCACTTTTACGTATAGCCCCCATGAACGGACAAATGTAGCTGCGAGGCCTCTAAGAGAAGCAAGTTTCATCCGATCCGGCTGAAGTTTGGTACATGGTGCTAGTATATGGTCTCTAACAACCATGCAAAAATTGGTCCAGATCGGTCCATAATTATATATAGCCTTGCGAGGCCTCTAAGAGAAGCAAGTTTTATCCGATCCGGCTGAAATTTGGTACATGATGTTAGTATATGGTCTCTAACAACCATGCAAAAATTGGTCCACATCGATCCATAATTATATATAGCCCCCATATAAACCGATCACCTCCGGAGCCTCTTGGAAGACCAAAATTCATCTGATTCAGTTGAAATTTGGTACGTGGTGTTAATATATGGCCTCAAACTCCCATGCTAAAATTGGTCGAAATCGGTCCATAATTATATATAGCCCCCATATAAACCGAACCCCAGATTTGACCTCCGGAGCCCCTTGGAAGAGCAAAATTCATCCGATTCGGTTGAAATTTGGTACGTGATGTTAGTATATGGTATCCAACAACCATGCAGGAATTAGTTCATATCAGCCCATAATTATATATAGCACCCATTTAAACCGATCCCCAGACTTGACCTCCGGTGCCTTTTGGAAAAGCAAAATTCATCCGATCTGGTTGAAATTTTGTACGTGGTGGTAGTATATGATATTTAACAACCATGCCAAAAATGGTCCATATCAGTCCATAATCATATATAGCCCATATATAAACCGATCCCGAGATTTGGTTTTGGAGCCTCTTTGAGGAGCAAATTTCATCCGAGTCAGTTGAAATTTGGTACATTGTGCTAGTATTTATATGACCGTTAACAACCATGCCTAACTAGGTCCATATCTATATAGTTATATATAGCCCTCAGATAAATCGATCCCCAATCACACAACAATTGGTCCATCAACATCATCAATCAAGAATAATTGTATATAGTCCCCATATAAACCACCCCCATATTTCAATTCTAGCTCCCTACGTACCGTGCAATAGCCCATATCAATTCGTAATTATTTGTAGACTTATCTACACATACTTTTTATTTTGTCTAATGTATACCACGTATGGACTAACTCACAATTTAGAAAACGATTTAAGATACCACAACCCAAGTAATTCGATTGTGGATGACAGTCTTTCGTAGAAGTTTCTACGCAATCCATGGTGGAGGGTACATAAGATTCGGCCTGGCCGAACTTACGGCTGTTTATACTTGTTTTTTACTAAAATTGTGTTCCACCCTAGTGCATTAGCCAACTTAAATTTTGAGTCTATAGATAGTGATATTGGAATGTGTGTATTTGGGACAAACCTTTATATATAGCCCCCAAACACATTTGACGGATGTGATATGGTATCGAAAAGTTAGATCTACAAAGTGGTGCAGGGTATAACATAGTCGGTCCCGCCCGACTTTAGACTTTCCTTACTTGTTTTTTATTGGTGTTGATTCAATTCAATTACGTTACGAGTACAATTAATTTACTTTTCTGATCTTTCTTAGTTTTTTTGATTTTTTATGAAATACACCTTTGCCCACCTTTGAAAGATGTCCTCTTTTCAGAGTGTCCAACATTGAGTCTCTGTATTTTATTAATATAAGCAAAATGTCTTTCATCTTCACAAATAACGAAAACCTTTTGGCATCAGCGAAATGCAATAAATAAAAATCCCCAACCCCATCTATTTAACATTTGACGGCCATTAACATTCCACATGGAGATTATTCAACGAAATTCAAAGCAATGCCAAATAACGGCGCCTTTATTCTTTAAAATCTGTGCGTAAATTTTTAACAATTCAATTTAATTTATAAATGCAATTTCTTTCAATAAAAATTGTTATCTCTTTTAATGTTACCAATGATGCTATGTGCTGTATCCTTCGTCCTTTATCCTGCAATGGCTGATGGTGGCTGGTGACTGGTGGAATGTTCATATAAACCCAACAAAATCAAATAGTAAATTTTGTGTGGCTGTCTGCTTCCCTTCGCCAAAAAAATCGTTCATCCAATTTCATAGTCTCGTTCTAGATGTTGGTTACTTTGGCTGGCGTATCTAAAGAAAGTATGCATCCTTTGGAAGTGAAGAAGGATTTTGTAAGAGAAAAACGCATTTCAAACAAAACCAACTTAAAGTAGCATACTTTACATCTTTTCGATATGCTTCGGAATTCCCTTCATATAGATCTTTTGGATGCATTTGACAACAATTTGAGCTTTTGTTATATTTAATGATATACGAAGATAGTAGCAACTATACTCACAGACACACACACACAAACGCGAATCGTTTATCAATTGAATATATTAGGGGAGATCATGTTTTAGTTTTTTTTTTGATTTTTTTAATTTTAAATTATTTTTGCAATAAATTAAAATGATTTATAACATATATGTATGAGAGTTATTTACGTTTTTTTATTTTTATTGATTTCAATTTTATTTGAGATACATCCTAAGTTGAATATTTATAAAAAACACTTGTAAGAATAAGAACAATAATTCAGTGGTAAATACACGACGGCCTTTTTTTAGGCCTTATATCTTAGATTCGAGCAATTGTATGTAGGCAGGCCAAATCTAAAATAACCACTAGCATAGATCAATTATAATCATTTGATTTTTTAAGAGTTTTAGAAAATTATAATAAAACACATAAAATTCAGAAAAATGCTTGAAATGTTTCAGTTGAAGCGAACTAGGTGGTACCCTCAAAAAGAGTTTACTTGGATTTCGACCTTCTCATTAAAATTTTCTTATTGATTCTGAGCCCAAAATGCGGCTTCTTTCAAATAAAGACGTGTTTACGGTAGACGTGTTTACGGTATATATTAAATCTAGGATCAATAAAATTAAAATTACAAAACAAATTTCATTTATCGAATTTCCAATTTCTTTATACCCTGCGCCATACTGTGGAACAGTGTATTATAAGTTAGTGAATATGTTTGCAACACCCAAAGGGAGACGATATGGACATATAGTGCCTTCGGTAATATTGCTCAGGCCCGGCCTCTGAGTCGATCTAGCCATGTTCCTCTATCTGTCAACACATTTTTGTAATTTTTGTCCAATCGACTTCAAATTTGGCACAGTATATGTTTTGGGTCAAATAGAACACTATTGATTCTGGAAGTAATCGGTTTAGTTTTTGATATAACTCTCACATATATCTTTAGCCCGATATCTACACTAAAAAAAAAGTGAACCCTATATTTCACTAAAGCCGATTTAACTCTTTTTTTAGTTCATGGAATTATTACAGTTTAACAAAGTTTCCACACGCAAAGAAAAACAAGTATATACGGCCGTAAGTTCGGCCAGGCCGAATCTTATGCACCCTCCACCATGGATTGCGTAGAAACTTCTACGAAAGACTGTCATCCACAATCGAAATACTTGGATTGTGGTATCTTAAAACTTCTTAATATCGTTTTCTAAATTGTGAGTTAGTCCATACGTGGTATATATTAGACAAAAAAGTTATGTATAGGTAAGTCTACAAATAATTACGAATCAATATGGACTTTTTGCACGGTAAGTAAAGAGCCAGAATTGATATATGGGGGTCACTTATATGGGGGCTATATACAATTATGAACATGATAAGGACCAATTTTTGTGTGATTGGAAATCGATTAATCTGAGGGATATATATAACTATAGACTGATATGGACCTAGTTAGGCATGGTTGTTAACGACCACATACTAGCACAATGTACCAAATTTCAATTCACTCGGATGAAATTTGCTACTCCAAGAGGCTCCAAAACCAATTCTCGGGATCGGTTTATATGGGGCTATATATGATTATGGACTAATATGGACCACTTTTGGCATGGTTGTTAAATATCATATACGATCACCACGTACCAAATTTCAAGCAGATCGGATGAATTTTGCTTCTCCAAAAGGCAACGGAGGTCAAATCTGGGGATCGGTTTATATAGGAGCTACATATAATTATGGACTGATAGGAACCAATTCCTGCATGGTTGTTGGATACCATATACTAACATCACGTACCAAATTTCAACCGAATGGAAAGAATTTTGCTCTTCCAAGGGGCTCCGGAGGTCAAATCTGGGGATCGGTTTATATGGGGCCTATATAATATTGGACTGAATATTTGCATGGAAGTTTGAGGCCATATAGTAACACCACGTACCAAATCTCAACTGAATCAGATGAATTTTGGTCTTCCAAGAGGCTCCGGAGGTCAAATCTGGTGATCGGTTTCTATGGGGGCTATATATAATTATGGACCGATGTGGACCAATTTTTGCATGGTTGTTAGAGACCATATACTAACACCATGTACCAAATTTCAGCCGGATCGGATGAAATTTGCTTCTCTTAGAGGCCTCGCAAGCCAAATCGGGGGATCGGTTTATATGGGGCCTATATATAATATTGGACCGATGTGGACCAATTTGTGCACGGTTGTTAGAGACCATATACTAACACCATGTACCAAACTTCAGCCGGATCGGATGAAATTTGCTTCTCTTAGAGGCCTCGCAAACCAAATCGGAGGATCGGTTTATATGGGGGCTCTATATAATTATAGACCGATGAGGACCAATTTTTGCATGGTTGTTAGAGACCATATACTAACACCATGAACCAAATTTCAGCCGGATCGGATGAAACTTGCTTCTCTTAGAGGCCTCGCAAGCCATATTTGGGGGATCGGTTTATATGGGGGCTATATATAATTATGGACCGATGTGGACCAATTTGTGCATGGTTGTTAAAGACCGTATACTAACACCATATACCAAATTTCAGCCGGATCGGATGAAATTTGCTTCTCTTAGAGGCCTCGGAAGCCAAATCAGGGGATCGGTTTATAAGGGGCTATATATAATTATAGACCGATGTGGACCAATTTTTGCATGGTTGTTAGAGACTATATACTAACACCATGTACCAAATTTCAGCCGGATCAGATGAAATTTGCTTCTCTTAGAGGCCTCGGAAACCAAATCGGGGGATCGGTTTATATGGGGGCTGTATATAATTATAGACCGATGTGGACCAATTTTTGCATGGTTGTTAGAGACCATATACTAACACCATGTACCAAATTTCAGCCGGATCGGATGAAATTTGCTTCTCTTTGAGGCCTCGGAAGCCAAATCGGGGGATCGGTTTATATGGGGGCTATATATAATTATAGACCGATGTGCATCAATTTTTGCATGGTTCTTAGAGACCATATACTAACACCATGTACCAAATTTCAGCCGGATCGGATGAAATTTGCTTCTCTTAGAGGCCTCGGAAGCCAAATCGGGGGATCGGTTTATATGGGGGCTATATATAATTATAGACCGATGTGGACCAATTTTTGCATGGTTGTTAGAGACCATATACTAACACCATGTACCAAATTTCAGCCGGATCGGATGAAATCTGCTTCTCTTAGAGGCCTCGCAAGCCAAATTTTGGGGTCCGTTTATATGGGGGCTATACGTAAAAATAGACCGATATGGCCGATTTGCAATACCATCCGACCTACATCAATAACAACTACTTGTGCCGAGTTTCAAATCGATAGCTTGTTTCGTTCGGAAGTTAGCGTGATTTCAACAGACGGACGGACGGACGGACATGCTCACATCGACTCAGAATTTCACCACGACCCAGAATATATATACTTTATGGGGTCTTAGAGCAATATTTCGATGTGTTACAAACGAAATGACAAAGTTAATATACCCCCCATCCTATGGTGGAGGGTATAAAAATTATACACAAATGAAGCATAACCATTAACTAAAATCGTGTCTCCCACAAAATAGTTCAGAATTTCTTAATATTTGTAAATTTTACCCATAATGCGCTCATCTTGAACTTCGTATTACACTAATGATATTCTTGCAGTTTTGAACTCCTCAATTTCCTTCAAACTATAAAATATTCTTTAACAAGTGAAAAAAATTATTTACGTCTAATAAATTTTCCTTTGTCGAAATTTGTCGAAAAATATTTACTTATTTTTGTGATAGCGGCGTAATGCCAGCGCTTTTAGTACTGATTAGTTAAAATTTTCTAAAATTAATCGACATTTTCTAAAACTAACCAAAATTTTTCTTCCTGGTGGGTTCACTGTTTTTTCAGTTTGCTAATTTGGACCAAGAACCCGTGTAAAAATTGGAGGATCCAATCCTATCTAATAATATCAAATTGGATCTAATTGGATCTGTTCAGATATTGGTTCAGACATAATTAGATATGCACAGATATGCTATATATGGTGCTAGATCTGGTTAGATATAATTGCAGATCTCATCATATATAGTATAGTATCTAATTATATCTGGCATATCTAATAATATATGCTTGGATTGGACCATATATAGCACTATATCTAATAATATATGGTAGATATAACATCATATCTGACTATATATGGGGTTAAATACGGTCCAAAATATAATAAAAAAAAATCATGAACAAGTTAAAAAGATTTTTGAAATACACGTCTAAACCTCAATGCCGTCAGGGGCATCACTTCTAAATTTAGCGCCAGACTAGCTGAGAAAATTAAGAAATTTAATATAATTGTTTTAAATGTGTTCCTTTGATAAAGTGTATATCGTTTCCTTTATTGCGGAGATTATGTAGGTAAGTAGATTGTATTTGTTATTTCCTTAGTAGTCATTTTCATATTGTTTTACTATTTTCTAGATTTGGAAAAAAAGGAAACCTCAGTGGTGTACTGGTTAACATGCCCGCCTTGCATTCAAAAGGTCACGGGTTCAATCCCAGTTCAATATATTCCCATATTTGTTTATTCCTATATTTGTTTAATAATTGTTTTTTTACTTAAATTCATTGCAGATTGCCTTAACGCTGTAATACTTTAGTCGTGTGTCTAAGTCCAAAGCAGAAGAAACAAACGAAAAAACCCTTGGACAACACTCTAACTCAACTGTCAATACTCTTAAATAGCTTTGATGGATCAATTTAAATTAAACATATTTATTATGCACATACTTTTTGTCTGTATTATTAAATAAAACAATTGAACTCATTTTATATACAAATTATGGGCTTTTATGTGTTGAAAGATCTCGAAAGATACGATTGTATCAAATAATATACAATTATATCAAATTAGATCTGATTAGATGTGTCTCATTTTTGAGATCTGATCAGATCCAATTTCATAGTATTTAGATCTGACCAGATATAACCATTTTTCGGATCTGCTCAGATCTGACCATATCTTGGCTCAGATCTAACCATATCAAATCAGATCCCCCAATTTTTACACGGGAAGCCAGAATTTCAGCCTGATTTGCTTTAAAATTTTCACAAGGATTGCAATTGATAGTGTCATAAAGTTTAGACAACATTTTCTATAGAAATAAAATCTTCAAAAATTTTTCTGTAAAAATAAAATTTTGACAAAATTTTCTAAGGAAATAGAATTTTGACAAAATTTTCTATAGAAAACAAAGTTTACAAAAATTTCTATAAAAATACAATTTTAACATAATTTCTTATAGAAATAAAATCTTGACAAAATTTTCTGTAGAAATGTTGTTGACAAATTTTTCTATAGAAATTAAATTTTGACAAAAATTTCTATAGAAATAAAATTTTGACAACATTTTCTATAGATATAAAATTATAACAAAATCTTCTATTGAAATAAAATTTTGAAAAAAAAAAATTTTCAATAGAAATAAAATTTTTACCAAATTTTCTACAGAAATAAAATTTTGACAAAATTTTCAATGGAAATAAAATTCTGACAAATTTTTCTATAGAAATGAAATTTTGACAAAATTTTCTATAGAAATAAAATTTTACAAAATTTTCTATAGAAAGAACATTTTGACAAGTTTTCTTATGGAAATAAAATTTTAACAAAATTTTCTATAGAATAACATTTTGACAACATTTTCTATTGAAATACATTTTTTACCAAATTGTCTATAGAAATAACATTTTGACAAAATTTTATATAGAAATAAAATCTTAAAAAAACTCCAATAGGAATAAAATTTTGACAGAATTTTCTATTGAAATAAAATTGTGACAAAATCTTTTAGAGAAATAAAATTTTGAAGATATTTTCTATAGAAGTAAAATTTTGACAAAATTTTCTATAGAAATAAAATTTTGACAAAATATTCTGCAGAAATAAAATGTTGACAAATTTTTCTATAGAAATAAAATTTTGACAACAATTTCTGTAGAAGTAAAATGTTGACAAAATTTTCTATAGAAATAAAATGTTGAAAAATTTTCTATAGAAATAAAATGTTGAAAAATTTTCTATAGAAATAAAATTTTGACGATATTTTCTATAGGAATAAAATTTTGACAATATTTTCTGTAGAAATGAAATGTTGACAAAATTTTCTATAGAAATAAAATTTTGACAAAATTTTCTATAGAAATAAAATTTTGACAAAATTTTCTTTAGATAAAAAATTTGCACAAAATTTTCTATAGATAAACAATTTTGACAAAATTTTCTATAGATAAAAAATTTTGACAAATTTTTCAATAGATACAAAATTTTGAAAAAAAAATTTATGAAAATAAAATTTTGAAAAATTTTTCTATAGAAATAAACTACTACCAAAATTCTCTATGGAAACAATATCTCGACAAAATTTTCTATAGAAATAAAATTTTCAATATTTCCTTCAAAAATATAAATGTAACAAAATTTCCAATAAAAATAAAATTTTGACAATAGTTTGTATAATATTAAAATTTTGTATACAAAATAAAATCTTCACAAATTTTTCTGTAGAAATGAAATTGTTACCAAATTATCTATAGAAATAAAATTTTGACAAAATTTTCTACTGAAATAAAATTTTGACAAAATTTTCTACTGAAATAAAATTTTGACAAAATTTTCTACTGAAATAAAATCTTGACAAATTTTTCTACTGATTGTTGACAACATATTCTATAGTAATAAAATTTTGACATCATTTTCTATAGAAATAAAAATTTTGACAAGATTTTCTATATAACTAAATTTCCTACAGAAATCATTTCTTATAGAAAAGAAAAATTTTTGACAAAATTTTCTATAGAAATAAAATAAATAAAATTAAATTTTTTTTCTATAGAAATATTTTTCTATAGAAATAAATTTTTGACATAAAGTTTGATATAAATTAATTTTGATATAATATCCCATACAAAAACAATTTTGACAAAATTTTGTACAGTAATAAAAATTTGACAAAATTTTCTATAGAACTAAAATCTCGAAAAAATTTTCTATAGTAAAAAAATTAACAAAATTTTCTATAAAAATAAAAGTTTGACAAAATTTTCTATAGAAATGCAATTTTCACAAAATTTACTTTAAATATAATTTCTTATAGAACTAAAATTTTGACAAAATTTTCTGTAGAAATAAAATTTTGACCAAATATTCTATAGAAATAAAATGTTGAGAACATTTTCTATAGAAAAAAGATGGACAAAATTTTCTATAGAAATAAGATTTTAACAAAATTTTCTATAGAAATACAATTCTCACAAAATTTCCTATAGAAATAACTTCTTATAGAAACAAAATTTTACAATAATTTCTATAAAAATACAATTTTAACGTAATTTCTTATAGAAATACATTTTTCACAAACTTTTCTATAGAAATAAATTTTTGACATAAGTTTCTAAAGAAGTAAAATTTTGTATAGAAGTAAAATTTTGACAAAATTTTCTATTTTTCACAAAATTTTCTATAGAAATAAAATTTTTCACAAAATTTTCCATAGCAAAAATTTGTCAGTTATTATTTTGTTTTGATTTCCTGAGAAACTGAGAAAATATTAAAAGGCCTTCTATTCTATGATTTCTATAGTTTCCTCTCTGATCTCTAATATTATACAAATAAATACGCTTATATCTACAATAGTTAAATTCGCACACTCCACTGCAAGACACACGCATACACACAGTCTCATACACATATATCACTTTTTTTTTGCTCCATCTTTTATGTGGTAAGTACACATCTCACATTGAGAAGATATTTACATTATACTTTAGTGAAGCAAATTGAATTGTTCAATAAGAACTTTAAATAGGGAGAGCGTCACGGAGAGAGAATAAGGAAGAGAAGAAGAAATTAAGACTTCCTCGGTTGCTATTGTAAAGGCGAGGATATAATATCCTTACTTTAAGCAGCTATTGAAACTGGAATCAAATTTTTTTGTTCGTAGTTGAGTGTACTAACGATTGTATTTTGTGCGAATGATGCCGGAAATCAAAGGCAAATTGGGGAGAAGGATTTCCTAGAGATTGAGATTTAAATTTAAACTCGTACCATCGGTATCCAAATAAAATTGCAGCATATTTTCTAGGGTATCGATTGAAGTAATTTATTTTTTTTTATACCCTCCATCATAGGATGGGGGTATATTAACTTTGTCACTCCGTTTGTGACACATCGAAATATTGCTCTAAGACCCCATAAAGTATATATATTCTGGGTCGTGGTGAAATTCTGAGTCGATCTAAGCATGTCCGTCCGTCCGTCCGTCTGTTGAAATCACGCTAACTTTCGAACGAAACAAGCTATCCACTTGAAACTTGGCACAAGTCGTTGCTATCGATGTAGGTCGGATGGTATTGAAAATGGGCCATATCGGTCCACTTTTACGTATAGCCCCCATATAAAGGGACAAACAGATTTGGCTTGTGGAGCCTCTAACAGAAGCATATTTCATCCGATCCGGCTGAAATTTGGTACATGGTGTTGGTATATGGTCTCTAACAACCATGCAAAAATTGGTCCACATCGGTTCATAATTATATATAGCCCCCATATAAACCGATCCCCACATTTGGCTTGCGGAGCCTAAAAGAGACGAAAATTTCATCCGATCCGGCTGAAATTTGGTACATGGTGTTAGTATCTGGTCTCTAACAACCATGCAAAAATTGGTCCACATCGGTCCATAATTATATATAGCCCCCATATAAACCGATCCCCAGATTTGGCTTGCGGAGCCTCAAAGAGAAGAAAATTTCATCCGATCCGGCTGAAATTTGGTACATGATGTTGGCATATGGTCTCTAACAACCATGCAAAAATTGGTCCACATCGGTTCATAATTATATATAGCCACCATAGTCATGGTTGCCACTAGAGCCAAAAATAGTCTACCAAAATTTTATTTCTATAGAAAATTTTGTCAAAATTTTATTTCTATAGAAAATTTTGTTCAAATTTTATTCGGTTCATAATCATGGTTGCCACTCGAGCCAAAAATATTCTATTTCTATAGAAAATTTTGTGAAAATTTTATTTCCATAGAAAATTTTGTTAAAATTTTATTCTTGTAGAAAATTTTGTCAAAATTTTATGTCTACTTTGTCAAACTGAATTATATACGTATTGGATCGCTCTTATTGAATTTAATATATACCACGTATGGACTTACATACAATTTAGAAGATGGTGTTAGGAGGTTTTAAGATACCTTGCCATCGGCAAGCGTTACCGCAACTTAAGTAATTCGATTGTGGATGGCAGTGTTTAGAAGAAGTTTCTAGGCAATCCATGATGGAGGGTACATAAGCTTCGGCCTGGCCGAACTTACGGCCGTATATACTTGTTTTTTTGTAAGTTTTACCAAACTAACTAGATATTTTACTCTTCTACAAGGGATCCAATTTGTATTTCAGTATTAGAAATCAAAAGCAAATACATATTAAACATTGAAAGTCTCTTTAAGATCTATACACATTTGTATGCGTTTGAACCAACTGTCCAAGCCTTTTGCCACCCTTATTGAGGTTATCTCCAGATATGCATTCTGAACGCATTACCCCCTTCCTCAGGTCTGGAAAAATGTTGACCTCCCATTTTAGTTTTTAGGTACGGAAATAAAAATAGGTCATTCGATGCCAAGTCAGTCAACTTTTGGTTATAATGTTCATAATGCTAAAAAATCACCCTTTATAATTATAGCGAATAAATTTCTTTAAATTGCTTAAAACAATTGTTAGCACATTACTACTTCTGAAATAAAAATATTTGTAAATTAAAATCTCTCTTTTCTAAGCATGTGTGGCAACTTGATTTTTCGTTTTTTCGCCACCCATTTCTTTCCAAACGCCGCCTTTCATTAAACGCAGAAAAACTCTTCTTTATTTCCTTGCCAACCATCACCCCACATGAATTGAATAGTCACTCTTAAACGCTCGTACTCTCATTCTCTCGTCTTTCACACCTACCTTAAATAAATCTAAGTGAAATTAAATATCTATTCAAGCTAAGTTCAATATGAAATCATCGACAGTCTGAAAAAAGAGAACAATTATTCTCTTGATGGTCCCTCGAATCGGATGAATTATACTCTTTATCTATTTATCTTTCTAATTTTTTCTCATGTGTGTCTCAATCTAGTGAGCCAAAGACCACTTATTCGGTAGGTTTTGTGTAGAATAATTTTATTTCGTATTATGTTTTCAGCCTACTACCTACAATAAAAAAAAGTTCTCTCTTAACTTAGAAAAAAAAAAAACATTAAATTATAAACCAAATTTCTGTAAACAATTTGAAGAAATAACTAGAAAGTTTTTATGTAGTGTGTGTGTGTTTGTTAAAGCAGTAAAAAAGAACACTTCAAGGAAGTGCATTTTTTCTTTATGCTGAAAACACGATGCAACTTAAACGAAATATCCAGAAACAACTTTTCTTTTTTGGGAATTTCCGGCAACCGAAAAACTTTTGTTTTGCGGAAGTGTATAGACTAAAATTTACATAAAACAGTTCAACAAACCCCCAAAAACTTTGGCAGACAGACATATTCAGATGTAACACAGTTGCTGATGCTAAGGCTGATGAGTTTAGTATGCTGCCACTGCTGTCGTTGATGCCTCCAATGGATGATGCTGCACTAACTTTTGTTTGCACTCTCTCTCTCACACACTCACTCCTTTACTATGTTGTAATGCACTTTGTGAACTCGTTGCACTTGATGGCGTTTTTAAGTTCACCACTCTCTATAGATTGTGAAAATAACCGAAATTGAGTTCATTATGCAGTTAGACATTTTTCAAATATTTATTCAATTTAATCAGTGGAAAGTTAAAAATTGTGCTTCATTTAAATGAATATTGACCAACAAAATATTGTTGAGTCCATGTATGAATCGTGGTGGTGGGGGGTGATTTTCCACTTTGAACTTCTACCCTGATATTACATTTCATTTGGCGTGCTAAAATGAATATTTGTTAAATTGAAAGTAAACCAACCCCATATGTAGCCTATGATTGGGCCAAATATTTGAAAGTCACTTCAACGCCATATAATGGAGAATTCGTTGTGAAAATAAATATGCAAATAGGAATTTTAATATATTTGCAGTTTTTTCCCCACACACCCAATGGTTATGATGGTTATGAAATATGCAATAGAAAATACATTTTGAACATAGTCAGGATAGGATTTTTTATACCCTCTACCATAGGATAGGGGTATATTAACTTTGTCATTCCGTTTGTAACACATCGAAATATTGTTCTAAGACCCCATAAAGTATATATACTCTGGGTCGTGGTGAAATTCTGAGTCGATCTGAGCATGTCCGTCCGTCCGTCCGTCTGTTGAAATCACGCTAACTTCCGAACGAAACAAGCTATCGACTTGAAACTTGGCACAAGTAGTTGTTATCGATGTAGGTCGGATGGTATTGCAAATGGGCCTTATCGGTCCACTTTTACGTATAGCCCCAAATTTGGCTTGCGATTGTTCTAAGAGAAGCAAATTTCATCCGATCCGGCTGAAATTTGGTACATGGTGTTAGTATATGGTCTCTAACAACCACGCAAAAATTGGTCCACATCGGTCTATAATTATATATAGCCCCCATATAAACCGATCCCCCGATTTGGTTTGCGGAGCCTCTAAGAGAAGCAAATTTCATCCGATCCGGGTGAAATTTGGTACATGGTGTTGGTATATGTTCTCTAACAACCATGCAGAAATTGGTCCATATCGGTCTGTAATTACATATAGCCCGCATATAAACCGATCCACCGATTTGGCTTGCGGAGCCTCTAAGAGAAGCAAATTTCATCCGATCCGGCTGAAATTTGGTACATGGTGTTAGTATATGGTCTCTAACAACCATGCAAAAATTGGTCCACATCGGCCCATAATTATATATACCCCCCATATAAACCGATCCGCAGATTTGACCTCCGGAGCCTCTTAGAGGAGCAAAATTCATCCGATCAGGTGGAAATTTGGTACGTGGTGTTAGTATATTGTCTCTAACAACCATGCCAAAAATTGGTCTATATCGGTCCATAATTATATATAGCCCCCATATAAACCCTTCCCAAGATTTGATCTCCGGAGCCTCTTGGAGGAGAAAAATTCATCCGATCCGGTTGAAATTTGGAACATGGAACAAACACGGAAGAATTGCTCCATATCGGTCTATAGTTATATATAGCCGATCCCCAATCACACAAAAATTGGTCCATATCGGTTCATAATCATGGTTGCCACTCGAGCCAAAAATAATCTAATAAAATTTTATTTTTATAGAAAACATTGTCAAAATGTTATTTCTATAGAAAATTTTGTCAAAATTTTATTTCTATAGAAAATGTTGTCAAAATTATATTTCTATAGATTTTTTTTTAATTTTATTTCTATAGAAAATTTTGTCAAAATTTTGTTTCTATAGAAAATTTTATCAAAATTTTACTTCTATAGAAAATTTTTTCCAAATTTTATTTCTATAGAAATTTTTTTCCAAATTTTACTTCTATAGAAAATGTTGTAAAAATTTTATTTCTATAGAAACTTTAAACTTATTTATACCCAGAAAAAAATATCACCAAAATATTTCCAATTAAAAAGTTAATTGAAGTTGACATTTTTTTTCAATTAATAAATTATTTGGTACAATTAACTTTTTAATCAAGATAGAAACATTAAGTTAATTAAGTCCATGATTGAAAATTTTAAAATTTTTAATTAAAAAGTTAATTGATACAATTAACTTTTAATCAAATTCGGAAGACAAAGTCAGTTTATGATGATGATGAAAATTTTTTTTTTAATTTTTAATTAATTTTTTTTTTCAAAAAATCAATTGTTAATCCAAATAAAAATTCTAAGCCAATTCAGAATGTAATTGAAAATAGTTACATTTTTTTAATTAATAAATTAATTGAGTTTTGTAATCAACATCAATTAAATTTTTAATTGAATCAATTAAAAAATTAATTGAAATTTGGCAATGAAATCAATTAATTTTTTAATCAAGAATTTTTTCTATGCCCAATTAAAACTGTGATTGATACTATCACTTTCGTGATTGAAGACATTTCAATTAAAAAATTAATTGGATCAATTAATTTCGTGATTGAATCAGAAAAAAAATTTTTTGTGTGTATAGAAACTTTAAACGTATTTAATCGGCCATTTTTAGTTTAATATATACCACGTATGGATTATGTGGTATATATTACGGTGTTAGGAAGTTTTAAGATACCTTGGCATCGGCAAGTGTTACCGCAACCCAAGTAATTCGATTGTGGATGACAGTCTTTCGTAGAAGTTTCTACGCAATCCATGGTGGAGGGTACATAAGCTTCGGCCTGGCCGAACTTACGGCCGTATATACTTATTTTCTTTAAAAGTTCTTATTTACAACTTGTTTAAAGCTGAAAAGCTTGAGAATTCACTTCCATGGAAGTTCATTTGAGAATATTTTGCAAATTTTGAGAATTTTAAATTTTTTATTGAGATTAAACGGAAAAAATATATTTCTACAAAAATAACTCCAAATATAAAAAAAAAAAGGATGCACAACATAAAAGACAATGATTTGAAAAATATTTGATAAAAAATTTTATTTTTGATTCAATCACGAAATTAGTTGATCCAAATGTTTTTAATCACGAAAATTATAGTTTCAATCACAGTTTTAATTGGGCATTAAAAAATACAAAAATTAATTAATTTCATTGGCAAATTTCAATTAAAAATGATGCAATTAATTGATATTGATTGCAAAAATCGATTAATTATTTCAATGCCCATCAATTTTTATACCCACCACCATAGAATGATGATGGGGGTATAATAAGTTTGTCAATCCGTTTGTAACACATCGAATTCCGACTATATAAAGTATATATTTTCTTCATCAGGGAGAAATTCTAAGACGATTTAACCATGTCCGTCTGTCTGTCTGTTGTAATCACGCTACAGCCTTCAATAATGGCGCTTCAGGACTATAGCGCAGATTCGTTTTTTGCTTGCAGGTCAAGTTCGAAGATGGGCTATATCGGTCCAAGTTTTGATATAGTCTCCATATAAACCGACCTCCCGTTTTGGGATCTTTGGCTTATGAAAACCGTAGTTTTGATCCAATTTGCCTGAAATTAGAAATCTATAGGCCTTTTGGGACCATAAAGAAGTGTATCGGTCCATATTTTGGTGTAGCCCCCATATAAAACGATCTCACGACTTTATTTCTTGGGCTTCTAGAAACTGTATTTATTATCCGATTTGCCTGAAAATTTGAAATCTAGAGGTATCTTAGGACCATAAAGAGGTGTGCCGAAACTACCTTGTATTGGTCCATATTTTTATATAGCCCCCGCATAGACCGATCTCCCGATTTAACTCCTTGGGCTTCTAGAAACCGTAGTTTTTATCCGATTTGCCCGAAAATGTATATATACTGGTATTTTAATAATATGTATCGCATTTTTTTACCGGTCCATTTGGTAAGGCATCCATATAGACCGATTTAACTATTTAAAAAATATTTTCCTCTGGAATGAAATTTTAAACAAACGAAATTCCTCTTTCGTATAAAGTATTTTCGTTTAGAGGAAATTAATCCGAATTTTTGATAAGCGATTCAATGTTTTTTTCTAAAATTTGTGTCAAAAGAAAACTTTACCTCTCTAAAATCTCGTTCCTCAGAAAAGAAAACTCTTCTTTCAGTGTATAGAAGGCGGACTGATCATGAAGATTGTGTAACTGATAGTAAAATTTTCAGATTTTACTCCTCGTGGAAAAAAAATCTACAGATTTAAGATTTCAAATCAAGGCGTTATTGCATCATTTACACGCTATATTTATGATTTCTCTAACACTCAAACATAATTGTTTGTTAAAAATCCAGAATCTGATCTAGTCTTCATAGGTAGAATCTTTAAATTTATCTTCGGGAAGCGTTCTGGTTGAACTGATTTGCTTGGGAAAATATTTGTCATCAAACCGCCTGAAATTCTATGTCAAGTAACCAGCTACGACGAAGAGTTTTCAAAGGAAACTATTATATTTGATTCATGGTAGTGGGTATTTAAGATTCGGCCCGGTCGAACTTACTGCTGTATATACTTGTTTTTAATTGACTTAGTCTTCCGAGTTTGATTGGAAAAAAACTCAACTTCAATAAACCTCTTTATTAGAAATATTTTTCTGATATTTTTTTCTGTGTTTTTGTTTCATTCGTGGTAATGGAGAACATATCGAGAAAAATAAAAGGTGAAATTAATGAAAAACAAGTATATACGGCCGTAAGTTCGGCCCGGCCGAATCTTATGTATCCTACACCATGGATTCCCAGCAAAAAAAGAGCTTCCAAAAAAGTAGTTTGGATCCCCAATCTGTGATCCGGAAGTAGTGCAAACTTGGATCATCTCCACTGAATTTACATGGGCTTGTCATAGGACGGAAGTACTTCCTTTTTGGATCCTTTGCATTGCTTTAGAAGTTGTGCCATGGAAGTTAATTTGAATGAAGAAATTTAAAAAGCGAAAAAAAAAATGTTTCAACAATTTCACTTTTTTATCCATATGTTTTATTACACAATTATTTTCCTATTATATAATTTTTACAGTTTGAAAAGCTTTTTCACTCCGACCAGGGGTTGAACCTGGGTTTGCTGGCACCATAACAGAACGCCTTAGCACACTCAGCCTCAAACGCCATTGAACATAAAGCGTCGAAAGGTCAATTCAAATGTTTGTGATATGATCGTAATACGACACCAAGGAATAACATTCTAATTGCTTCTCGAGATGTTCTTTATTAGTATGAACGAAAAAATATGAAACGCAGGTTCAAATCTCACCAGCGGCAATTTTTTAATCAAATATTTTTCAAAAAAAAATATTTTTTTATGTCATGCATCGTTTTTATACCCACCACCATAGGATGGGGGGTATATTAACTTTGTCATTCCGTTTGTAACACATCCAAATATTGCTCTAAGACCCCATAAAGTATATATATTCTGGGTCGTGGTGAAATTCTGAGTCGATCTGAGCATGTCCGTCCGTCCGTCTGTTGAAATCACGCTAACTTCCAAACGAAACAAGCTATCGACTTGAAACTTGGCACAAGTAGTTGTTATTGATGTAGGTCGGATGGTATTGCAAATGGGCCATATCGGTCCACTTTTACGTATAGCCCCCATATAAACGGACCCCAAAATTTGGCTTGCGAGGCCTCTAAGAGAAGCAAATTTCATCCGATCCGGCTGAATTTTGGTACATGGTGTTAGTATATGGTCTCTAACAACCACGCAAAAATTGGTCCACATCGGTCCATAATTATATATAGCCCCCATATAAACCGATCCCCCGATTTGGTTTGCGAGGCCCCTAGGAGAAGCAAATTTCATCCGATCCGGCTGAAATTTGGTACATGGTGTCAGTATATGGTCTCTAACAACCATGCAAAAATTGGTCCACATCGGTCCATAATTATATATAGCCCCCATATAAACCGATCCTCCGATTTGGCTTGCGAGGCCTCTAAGAGAAGCAAATTTCATCCGATCCGGCTGAAATTTGGTACGTGATGTTAGTATATGGTCTCTAACAACCATGCAAAAATTGGTCCACATCGGTTCATAATTATATAGCCCCCATATAAACCGATCACCAGATTTGACCTCCGGAACCCCTTGGAAGAACAAAATTCATCTGATTCAGTTGAAATTTGGTACGTGGTGTTAATATATGGCCTCAAACTCCCATGCAAAAATTGGTCGATATCGGTCCGTAATTATATATAGGCCCCATATAAACCGATCCCCAGATATGACCCCCAGAGCCCCTTGGAAGGGCAAAATTCTTCCCATTAGGTTGGAATTTGGTACGTGATGTTGGTATATGGTATCCAACAACCATGCAGGAATTGGTTCATATCAGTCCATAATTATATATAGCTCCCATATAAACTGATCCCCAGATTTGACCTCCGGTGCCTTTTGGAGAAGCAAAATTCATCCGATCTGCTTGAAATTTGGTACGTGGTGGTAGTATATGATATTTAACAACCATGCCAAAAATGGTCCATATCAGTCCATAATCGTGCATAGCCCGATATAAACCGATCCCAAGATTTGGTTTTGGAACCTCTTGGAGGAGCAAATTTAATCCGAGTGAGTTGAAATTTGGTACATTGTGCTAGTATATAGTCGTTAACAACCATGCCTAACTAGGTCCATATCGGTCTATAGTTATATATGGCCCTCAGATAAATCGATCCCCAATCACACAAAAAATGGTCCATATCAAGTTCATAATTGTATATAGCCCCCATATAAGCGACCCCCATATTTCAATTCTGGCTCTCTACGTACAAAAAGTCCATATCGATTCGTAATTATTTGTAGACTTAACTATACATAACTTTTTTGTCTAATATATACCATGTATGGACTAAATCACAATTTAGAAAACGATGTTAAGAAGATTTAAGATACCACATCCCAAGTAATTCGATTGTGGATGATAGTCTTTCGTAGAAGTTTCTACGCAATCCATGGTGGTGGGTACATAAGATTCGGCCTGGCCGAACTTGCGGCCTTATATACTTGTTATTTTTTGTTTTCGGCATATACTTTCGTATAAATATATTTTTTCCATTAAAAACAACAAAAAAATTAAAAATTCTCGTAATTTGCAAAACCTTCTCAAAAGAACTTTCATGGAAGCGAAAAAGTCAAACGGCACAGGTTAAAATCCCAGAGGCGATGAAATTTTTTTTTTATTTTTTTACTTTTTTTTTATTAATTTATATTTTTTTTTAGTTTTTTTATTAGTTTTCTATTTTTGTGTAAAATTTAATTGTACAAAATTTGCACCTAAAATAGCCTTATTGCGTTCTTTCTAATGTCCACAAGGACTGCATCGGAAGTGGAAAAAATTATTGTGGGGATCCCAAGATGCGCTTTAGAAGAAATGTTTGTGCACTTGTCCAAAAGGACTGCATCGGAAGTTGAAAAAACTCGATGGGGGATTCTGGGATGGACTTTAAAAGAAATGTTTGGGGAACAACTTCCAATTTTTTTTTGCTGGGTTGCGCTAAAACTTATACGAAAGACTGTCATCCACAATCGAATTACTTGGGATGTGGTATCTTAAAACTTCTTAACGTCGTTTTCTAAATTGTGAGTTGGGGATCGATTTATATGATGGTTATAGTTAACTATAGACCGATATGGACCTAGTTAGGCATGGCTGTTAACGGCCATATACTGGCACGATGTACCAAATTTCAAGTGACTCGGATGAAATTTGCTCCTCTAAGAGGCTCCAAACCCAAATCTCGGGATCGGTTTATATGGGGGCTATATATGATTATGGACTGATATGGACCACTTTTTGTTAAATATCATATACTACCACCACGTACCAAATTTCAACCAGATGGGATGAATTTTGGTTCTCCAAAAGGCACCGGAGGTCAAATCTAGGGATCGGTTTATATGGGGTTTTTATATATAATTATTATAGACTGATATGAACCAATTCCTGTACGGATGTTGGATACCATATGCTAACATCACGTACCAAATATCAACTAAATCAGATGAATTTTGGTCCTCCGGAGGTCAAATCTGGTGATCGGTTTATATGGGAGCTATATATAATTATGGACCGATGTGGACCAATTTTTGGATATTGGTTAGAGACCATATACTTACACCATGTACAAAATTTCAGCCGGATCGGATGAAATTTGCTTCTCTTAGAGGCTCCGAAAGCCAAATCTGGGTATCGGTTTATATGGAGGCTATATATAATTATGGACCGATGTGGACCAATTTTTGCATGGTTGTTAGAGACCACATACTAACACCATGTACCAAATCGGATGAATTTTACGCCTCCAAGAGGCTCCGCAAGCCAAATCTGAGCGTCCGTTTATATGGGGGCTATACGTAAAAGTGGACCGATATGGTTCATTTGCAATACCGTCCGATCTACATCAATAACAACTACTTGTGCCAAGATTCAAGTCGATAGCTTGTTTCGTTCGGAAGTTAGCGTGATTTCAACAGACGGACGGACGGACATGCTTAGATCGACTCAGAATTTCACCACGACCCAGAATATATACACTTTATGGGATCTTAGAACAATATTTCAATGTCTTACAAACGGAATGACAAAGTTAATATACCCCCCATCCTATGGTGGAGGGTATAAAAATCACAATCTATGCCTAGGTTAGGTTAGGTTAGGTGGTAGCCCGTTATATCAGGCTCACTTAGATTATTCAGTCTATTGTGATACCACATTGGTGAACTTCTCTCTTATCACTAAGTGCTGCCCGATTCCATGTTAAGCTCAATGACAAGGGATCTCCTTTTTATACCCCAGTCCAAACGGCGTTCCACATTGCAGTGAAACCACTTAGAGAACCTTTGAAACCCTCAGAAATGTCACCAGCATTACTGAGGTGGGATATTCCACCGCTGAAAATTTTTTGGTGCTCGGTCGAAGCAGGAATCGAACCCACGACCTTGTGTATGCAAGGCGGGCTTGCTAACCATTGCACCACGGTGGCTCCCCAATCTATGCCTATAAACATTTTCAGCAAGGGATTTAGAACATGCATCTTTAAAATTTGTGTCCCTCTTCTAAAGTCGTCTGTCTTTGGCGTATAATAAATTTCCTTAAGGTAAAAACTTAATTTTTAAATCACAGTATTAAGGAAACATTTCTTTAAAATAAAGAACTTTTAATGAAAATACCTTTAATAATCTCTGAACTAAAAAAAAAATTCACAAATCTTTGAAAATTACGAAAAATTTGCCATACTGTGAAAAGCGCATTACTGATTTAAGGAACTAATCTGTAAATTAACTGAAATGTTGAATCTTTGGGTTAAGAATTAAAACGATCAATTATAGTCTAAGGCATACATTGGGGATTTGGCACCTTTGGTTTATATTTCAGATATTTCGGGCTCACTTAGACTATTCAGTCCATTGTGATATCACAGTGGTGGACTGATTGAAAGCGAGGACATGATTGAAACCGTAAGTGTGATTTTAGTCTTTACTAGTGAAAGTAATTTTGTTCATGAGCGTGAATTTTATCGTGAGTGTTAATTTTTTTGTGATCGTGATAATGAAAAAATTTTATTCACGCACATATTTTGTTTGACTCCTACTCACACACGTTGATGGGTGTTGTTTTGAATTTTGTTAACGAATCGCGTGATTCTTAATTCACTCGCCTGACTTCGTCTCACACACATTTCTCTATTACAAACATCTTTATTTCGGAAACCAAAACCATTGAAAATCCAATTGTGGATTCTCCTTTGGCTTCGCAGACAAAAGAATAAATTTCACATCTCCCTTTAAAGCATATTGCACTGTTTGCTTTGCATTTGATTACGCGGACCATTAAAGAATGTAAATAGCAAACGAAAGGCTATAGTTTTTAGTTGGCGCGTACTATCACCATACAAGCTGCTCCATAAAAATAAAAATTCCCATGTATATAAAAGTGTACTGAGATGGCGAGGCAGAACAAAGCAGATAAAGTCATTTGCGAAATAGCGAAAGTAAAATTTTAGACTGAACGAAAAAAAACCATCCCATAAATTTTAAGAATGCAGGCTCTAGATTTTACGTGGGCAGAAAATTTAGGAAGAAAAATTTACTTTTAAGAGTCTCCTAAACTGTTTTCTCTTGAAGGGACATCAGCTATAGCTACACTGAAAAAACAGTGAACCCACCAGGAAGAAAACTTTCGGTTAATTTTAGAAAATTTTGAATATTTGTAGAAAATTTTAACTAAACAATATTACAAACGTTGGCATCACGCCGATGTCATAAAAATAAGTAAATATTTTTCGACAAATTCAAGAAAATTTATTAGACATAACTAAGTTTTTTCACTTTTTAAAGAAAATTTTGTAGTTGGAAGGAAAAACTTGGAGTTAAAAATTGCAAGAATGTCTTTAGTGACATACGAAGTTCATGATGGACGCATTTTTGGTAAAATTTACAAATTTAAAGAAATTCTGAACTATTTTGTGGAAGACACGAATTTAGTTAATCTTTATGCTTCATTTGAGTATATTTTTTTCCTCGGTTTTAGATAATTTAACTAACGTACACAAAAAATTATTAGAGTAAAGGAAACTTTCTCCAAACATAATAATTCCATGAACTAAAATAAAGTTAAATTGGCTTTAGTGAAATAGAGAGTTCACTTTTTTTTGAGTGTAGGCTTGCCAGATCGCCGGGATTCGCCTAGATTGTCCCGGAATTACTTCTCCAGGAAGTGTCCCGAATCTTTGCAAAAATCCCGGAATTTCAATTACTTAAGCATACGTTTTAATTTTTTTCCATTTCTTCGAAAAGAAAACGATTTGAAATTAAATCGCTTTCAAAATATATTTCCGTTTTTGGATTTTCATTCTTTTTAAATGTACATTTGTCTATTAGAACTATTCATTCAATCTCATCACTATGAGAAACATTCAAATCACTGTCTTTCGAATCATCAGCTGTCACTTTAGCAATAAATGTAAAAAAATATACGCAAATATCTTATTTTATTTAAAATTCAAGTTTTTCTGCGAAACACATTTTTACAAATTATAAGTTCAATATTGTCCCTATCACTACCATAGTCTCTTTAATGACACTATAACAATCCCCAACTCTGATGCGAAATATACCTAAACCATGTCCACGGCGAAAAATTCTATACTGAGAATTTGGATCTCAGTATAGAAAGGCACGATTATCATCTGCGATCTTAAGTTTTTTTTGCCAAAACCGAAAGGAATATGCCAGTAAATGTGAGTTTAGATTTCCGTTTTAAATAAAAACAAATTTCCCAAATATGTTTACGTTTGATATAACATCGTCGCGGCCATCTTGGGAGAAAGTTTCAGATGCTCCAACATATTTTGAAATTTCAAAGTCTTCAGACAATAACGACTACGCCATGGTGCTTATGCAAATTTACCAAGTGATAAAAACTATTTTCGAAAATTGTGACTGTTTTTGCGTGTCCCGACAAATCCCGAAATTTACGATGCAATGTCCTGGATTTCGGCAACCATCATCTGGCAACCCTAGCTATAGCTTGCAATTTCTCATTAGGTCAAGTATGGCTCCATTGACCATATTTGACTTAATTAACGAATATTAATCGTGTCTATCTTATATATTCTTGCTTTAAAAGAAAAAAAATATATATACTTGGTCCAATTACCGTAGTTCAGTCCAAGAGTCGCAATATATTCCTCGAAATAATGAATATAAATATAATTTTATCTCCTTCGCTGTTTACTATTTTTATGAAATAAGTCCCCAATATAAACAGAAAAAAATATCAGCAAAATATTTCCAATTAAAAAGTTTATTGAATTTGATTTTTTTTATACCCTCCACCATAGGATGGGGGGTATATTAACTTTGTCATTCCGTTTGTAACACATCGAAATATTGCTCTAAGACCACATGAAATATATATATTCTGGGTCGTGGTGAAATTCTGAGTCGATTTGAGCACGTCCGTCCGTCCGTCTGTTGAAGTCACGCTAACTTCCGAACAAAACAAACTATCGACTTGAAACTTGGCATAAGTAGTTGTTATTGATGTAGGTCGGATGGTGTCGCAAATGGGCCATATCGAACCACTTTTATATATAGCCCCATATAAACCGACCCCCTGATTTGGCTTGCGGAGCCTCTAACAGAAGCATATTTCATTCGATCCGGCTGAAATTTGATACATGGTATTGGTATATGGTCTCTAACAACCATGCAAAAATTGGTCTACATCGGTTCAAAATTATATGTAGCCCCCATATAAACCGATCCCCTGATTTGGCTTGCGGAGTCTCTAAGAGAAGCAAATTTCATCCAATCCGGTTGAAATTTGGTACATGGTTTTAGTATACGATCTCTAACAACCGTGCCAGAATTGGTCCATATCGCCAAAAATAATCTACCAAAATTTTATTTCTATAGAAAATTTTGTCAAAATTTTATTTCTATAGAAAATTTTGTCAAAATTTTATTTCTATAGAAAATTTAGTCAAAATTTTATTTCTATAGAAAATTTAGTCTAAATTTTATTTCTATAGAAAATTTTGTTAAAATTTTATTTCTATAGAAAATGTTGTAAAAATTTTATTTCTATAGAAAATTTGGTCAAAATGTTATTTCTAAAGAAAATTATATCAACATTTTATTTCTATAGAAAATTTTGTCGAACTGAATTATATACGTCTTTAATCGGCCTTTTTTTGTTTAATATATCCCTCGTATGGACTAACTTACTTATTTAGAATACGGTGTTAAGGACTTTTTAAGATACCTTGCCATCGGCAAGTGTTACCGCAACCCAAGTAATTCGATTGTGGATGACAGTCTTTAGTAGAAGCATCTATGCAATCCATGGTGAAGTGTACATAAGATTCGGCCTGGCCGAACTTACGGCCGTATATACTTCTTTTCAATTAATAAATTTATTGATAAAATTAACTTTTAAATGTAGAGATCCCAAAAAATGTTCATATGAAGAGATTATAGATATTAATAAATAATAACAATGAAAATTGAAAAAATTACGATCAACTAGACCATCCGTAACAGTCTTGTGATAGGTCCGTCAGTGACAATGTGCTCCAATTTCCCGTATATGTATTTCACCCGATACTTATATGGGGCCGAAAGCCAGAGTTTTACACTGATTCTATTCAAATTCTACATAAGGAGTACAATTAATAGTAATTGTCAAATGTATTAAATTTGATTGAAATCGGTTCATATTTTTATATATCTTCAATATTATCTTTCGCCCGATTAACACTTATAACGCTTTTAACACTTGTATAACCACAAAGACCAAAGGTTTCCTCTGATTTATGTAAAATTTTTCACAAGACATTATAGCTACACTGGAAAAATATTGTCATGAGGCCAAAGATTTCATGTCCTTCAAGTACGAAAGCGAATTTTGATTAGCGAAAAGAAATATTTCTCTGATGCAATTTTATAGTTAGGTGATTTGACCTAAAAATGGGTATCTTAACATGAACAAATTTTGTTAGACTAAGGTCAAGTTGGCTTTAATAATTCAGAAAATTTCTTCAAAATTAATGACGACGTCCTTTCTTCAACTTTCCGCTTCTTTTGCTCCGAATCAATATAAACATCAATAGTATAAAGACAACATCTTTGGAACAGGGCATGCTTTTCTTCAGTGCCTACAAGGTCTGAAATGTGATGAAGGGTATAATATAGTCGGGATTTTCCTTACCTCCACCATAGGATGGAGGGTATATTAAATTTGTCATTCCGTTTGTAACACATCCAAATATTGCTCTAAGACCCCACGAAGTATATATATTCTGAGTCGATCTAAGCATGTCCGTTCCAATTCTAATTTGGAACGTGGTGTTAGTATATGGCCGCTAACAACCATGCTAAAATTGGTCCATATCGGTCTATAGTTATATATGCCGATCCCTAATCATACAAAAATTTGATCCATACTCGAGCCAAAAATAATCTACCAAAATTTAATTATACCCTGCGCCACACTGTGGAACAGGGTATTATAAGTTAGTGCATATGTTTGTAACACCCAGAAGGAGACGAGATAGACACATGGTATCTTTATCAATAATGCTCAGGGTGGGTCCCTGAGTCGATATAACCATGTCCGTCTGTCCGTCCGTCCGTCCGTCCGTCCGTCCGTCTGTGTGTGAACACAGTCTAGGTCGTAATTTAAGTCCAATCGCCTTCAAATTTGGCACATGTTCCTAATTTGGGTCAGAATAGAACCCTATTGATTTTGGAAGAAATCGGTTCAGATTTAGATATAGCTACCATATATATCTTTCGCCCGATATGCACTAATATGGACCCAGCAGCCAGAGTTTTATACCGATTTGCTTGAAATTTTGTACAAACATAACACATAGTTGTATAGTCAAGTGTGCAAAATTTGATTGAAATCGGTTCAAATTTAGATATAGCTCCCATATATATCTTTCGCCCGATATGGACTTATATGGCCCCAGAAGCCAGATTTTTTGCCGAATTTGGTTGAAATTTTGCACTAGGAGTACAATTAGTAGTATAATCAAGTGCGCAAAATTTGATTGAAATCTGTTCAGATTTAGATATAGCTCCCATATATATCTTTCGCCCGATATGGACTAATATGGTCCTAAAAGCCAGAGTTTTGACCCAATTTGGTTGAAATTTTGCACAGGGGTTGATTTAGCATTGTAACTATGCGTGCCAAATTTGGTTGAAATCGATTCAGATTTAGATATAGCTCCCATATATATCTTTCGCCCGATATGCACTTATATGGACCCAGAAGCCAGAGTTTTATCCCGATTAGCTTGAAATTTTGCACAAAGGGGTACAATTGGTAGTATAGTCATTGTGTGCCAAATTTAATTGAAATCGGTTCAGATTTAGATATAGCTTTCATATATATTTTTCGCCCGATATGGACTTATATGGCCCCAGAAGCCAGAGTTTTGGCCCAATTTGGTTGAAATTTTGCACTAGGAGTACAATTAGTAATATAGTCATGTGTGCCAAATTTGATTGAAATCGGTTCAGATTTAGATATAGCTCCCATATATATGTTTTTCTGATTTCGACAAAAATGGTCAAAATACCAACATTTTCCTTGTTAAATCGCCACTGCTCAGTCGAAAAGTTGTAAAAATGACTCTAATTTTCCTAAACTTCTAATACATATATATCGAGCGATAAATCATAAATAAACTTTTGCGAAGTTTCCTTAAAATTGCTTCAGATTTAAATGTTTCCCATATTTTTTTACTAAAATTGTGTTCCACCATTGTGCATTAGCCAACTTAAATTTTGAGTCTATAGATTTTGTAGAAGTCTATCAAATTCTGTCCAAATCGAGTGATATTTAAATGTATGTATTTGGGACAAACCTTTATATATTGCACCCAACACATTTGACGGATGTGATATGGTATCGAAATTTAGATCTACAAAGTGGTGCAGGGTATAATATAGTCGGCCCCGCCCGACTTTATACTTTTCTTACTTGTTTCTATAGAAAATTTTGTCAACATTTTATTTCTAAAGAAAATTTTGTCAAAATGTTATTTCTATAGAAAATTTTGTTAAAATTTTATATCTATAGAAATTTTTTTCAAAATTTTATTTCTATAGAAAATTTTGTCAACATTTTATTTCTATAGAAAATGTTGTCAAGATTTTATTTCTATAGAAAATTTTGTTAAAATTTTATTTCTAAAGAAAATTTTGTCAAAATGTTATTTCTATAGAAAATTTTGTTAAAATTTTATTTCTATAGAAATTTTTTTCAAAATTTTATTTCTATAGATAATTTTGCCAAAATATTATTTGTTAAAATTGTATTTCTATAGGAATTTTTTTTTTAAATTTTATTTCTAAAGAAAATTTTGTCACAATTTTATTTCTATAGAAAATTTTGTCAAAATTTTATTACTATAGAAATTTTTGTCAAAATTTTATTTCTGTAGAAAATTTTGTTAAAATTTTATTTCTGTAGAAAATTTTGTCAAAATTTTATTTCTATAGAAAATTTTGTCAAAATGTTATTTCTATAAAAAATTTTGTTAAAATTTTAGTTCTATAGAAAATTTTGTCAAAATTGTATTTCTATAGGAAATTTTGTTAAAATTTTATTTCTAAAGAAAATTTTGTCAAAATTTTATTTCTATAGAAAATTTTGTCAAAATTTTATTTCTACAGAAAATTTTGTCAAAAATTTATTTCTATAGAAAATTTTGTCAAAATTTTATTTCTAAAGAAAACGTTGTCAAACTGAATTATATTCGTATTTAATCGACCTTTTTTAGTTTAATATATACCACGTATAGACTAACTTACAATTTAGAAGACGGTGTTAGGAGGCAAGTGTTACCGCAACCCAAGTTATTCGACTGTGGATGCGGAATGTTTTAAGAAGAAGTTTCTACGCAATCCATGGTGGAGGGTACATAAGCTTCGGCCTGGCCGAACTTACGGTCGTATATACTTGTTTTCTACTAACATTTTCCATTAGCCGATTTAAGTTTTAAGTCTAAGGATTTTGTAGAAGTGTAAAAAATTATGTCCAAATCGATTCAGATTTAAATATATGTACACTCATAAAACAAAGTTTACTTGGATCCAAAGATTTTGACGTTGCCAAAGTATTGATTCCGAGCCACAGATGATGCTTCTTTAAAATAAAGACATTTTTAGGGACTTATATATCTTTTAATCTAGGTTCAATAAAATTAAGATACATATCTCCTTTCTCTTTTTTCGATATATTAATAAAACTGATCTCGTAGAAACCAACATGCAAATTACAACAGATACTTCCAAACAAAAAAAAATAAATTTTAAACCAAAGATGCAAAATCCTCAAAATAAGCCTTAGAATTTTTATAGTAAATCTATAGTTTGAATATTTCAGTTAACTGAAAGACGAGTTCTTTAAATAAAAATGGGTTTCTCTTTAAAAAAAGAATTCTACCTTAATTCAAAGACATACGACTTTAGCGGACATAAATTTCTAAATTTTGTGTCCTAAAATTAATATACATTTTTATACCCTTCACCACTACTGTGGTACAGGGTATAATAAGTTTGTGAATTTGTATGTAACGCCAACAAGGAAAAGTCTGAGACCCATCGTTTAGTATACCGATCGTCTTAGAATTAAAGTCTGAGTCGATTTAGCGATGTCCGTCTGTCTGTCTGTCTGTCTGTTGATGTATTTTTGTGTGCAAAGTACAGCTCGCAGTTTTAGTCCGATTGTCCTAAAATTTGGTATAGGGTCCTGTTTCGACTCAAAGACGATCCCTATTGATTTTGGAAAAAATCGGTTCAGATTTAGATATAGCTGCCATATATATTTTTCACCGATCTGGTCATAATTGGCGTGTATATCAACCGATCTTCCTAAAATTCCAGACATCCGAATATTTTATGAGTCACGAAAAACTTGCAAAATATCAGCCAAATCGGTTCAGATTTAGATATAGCTCCCATATATAGCTTTCGCCCGATTTACACTCATGTGCCCACAGAGGCCAATTTTTTGCTCCGATTTAGTTAAAATTTTGCACAGGGAGTAGAATTAGCATTGTAGCTATGCATGCCAAATTTGGTTGAAATCGGTTCAGATTTAGATATAGCTCCCATATATAGCTTTCGCCCGATTTACACTCAAGTGACCACAGAGGCCATTTTTTTGCTCCGATTTAGTTGAAATTTTGCACAGGGAGTATAATTAGCATTGTAGCCATGCGTGCCAAATTTGGTTGAAATCGGTTCAGATTTAGATATAGCTCCCATATATAGCTTTCGCCCGATTTACACTCATTTGCCCACAGAGGCCAATTTTTTGCTCCGATCTAGTTGAAATTTTGCACAGTGAGTATAATTAGCATTGTAGCTATGCGTGCCAAATTAGGTTGAAATCGGTTCAGATTTAGATATAGCTCCCATATATAGCTTTCGCCAGATTTACACTCATATGACCACAGAGGCCAATTTTTAACTCCGATTTAGTTGAAATTTTGCACAGGGAGTAGAATTAGTAGCTACACGTGCCAAATTTGGTTGAAATCGGTTCAGATTTAGATATATCTCCCATATATAGCTTTCGCCCAATTTACACTCAAATGACCACAGAGGCCAATTTTTTGCTCCGATTTAGTTGAAATTTTGCACAGGGAGTAGAATCAGCATTATAGCTATGCGTGCCAAATTTGGTTGAAATCGGTACAGATTTGGATATATCTCCCATATATAGCTTTCGCCCGATTTACACTCATATGACCACAGAGGCCAATTTTTAACTCCGATTTGAAATTTGAAATTTTGCACAGGGAGTAGAATTAGTAGCTATACGTGCCAAATTTGGTTGAAATCGGTTCAGATTTAGATATATCTCCCATATATAGCTTTCGCCCAATTTACACTCAAATGACCACCGAGGCCAATTTTTTGCTCCGATTTAGTTGAAATTTTGCACAGGGAGTAGAATCACCATTATAGCTATGCGTGCCAAATTTGGTTGAAATCGGTTTAGATTTGGATATATCTCCCATATATAGCTTTCGCCCGATTTACACTCATATGACCACAGAGGCCAATTTTTAACTCCGATTTAGTTGAAATTTTGCACAGGGAGTAGAATTAACATTGTAGCTATGCGTGCCAAATTTGGTTGACATCGGTTCAGATTTAGATTTAGCTCCCATATATATGTTTTTCCGATTTCGACAAAAATGGTCAAAATACCAACATTTTCCTTGTAAAATCGCCACTGCTTAGTCGAAAAGTTGTAAAAATGACTCTAATTTTCCTAAACTTCTAATACATATATATCGAGCGATAAATCATAAATAAACTTTTGCGAAGTTTCATTAAAATTGCTTCAGATTTGAATGTTTCCCATATTTTTTTACTAAAATTGTGTTCCACCCTAGTGCATTAGCCGACTTAAATTTTGAGTCTATAGATTTTGTAGAAGTCTATCAAATTCTTCCAGATCGAGTGACATTTAAATGTATGTATTTGGGACAAACCTTTATATATAGCCCCCAACACATTTGACGGATGTGATATGGTATCGAAAATTTAGATCTACAAAGTGGTGCAGGGTATAATATAGTCGGCCCAGCCCGACTTTAGACTTTCCTTACTGGTTTTAATTTTATTTTCTTTATTTTAAAGAAATTTTTCCTTAATATTGTGTTAATTGCGCATCCGTTCTGAAATCTTTAATGTTACGTAAATATTTTTTTAGTATATATAGTAATATAAATTTTAATATTAGCTCCTAACAACTTTGAATTGTGCAGGATATAATAAAGTCGCCCCCCGCCCGACTTTAGACTTTACTTTTGTTCATTTAGGTTTTTGAGGATTTCTTTTATTTTTATGGAGGAATAATTTTACCAATATCTTTGAGCATTTACCAATTTTGGAAACTTATTTAATTGGAGATTTTGGTGTACTCTACTTCATGGGGACCTAAAGGCTCCGATGCCAACCTCCAACAAGCCTCCTTCGCAGTTGTGTTAAACTGTTGTAATTGTTATAATAGATTTGTAATAATAATTTCCTCAAATAATAATTGGTCTATAAGAACAAATATGCGAATATCATATGGGAAACCTGTGACCCGGCCTTATCATATGGCCAATGTATTGGAACTATTCATGGCTATATGGTAAACATTTATGGGCATCTTAAGCCATTAAATGGTTTTTATAGCTCTATTTGGGATAGAGGCTGGTTGTATTCAACATCGTACACACACACAAACATATATGTACAGTTTAGTCTTATTGGATTGCTATACAGAGTCTGTATTACAGACTGAGACTATTCGCTCGCATTGAACTCTCATATGCTCACAAACACACACGCACACTCTCAACCATTCACTTCCGTATCCGTTTTATGTGCTTATTCGTTTCGATGAGAGAATTTCGCAAGACCAACTAACTACACACTATGGTAGACTTTTCAATCGAAAAAAGGCATCTGCCCTCGACATAATCTGGCATGCTTACTTCCTATTGATGGTACTTACCGAATTACGCGATGGCACAAATTGTAACATTAGACCATACAAGTAGCCATAAACTATGCCAATTCCAATGCCAATGGGTCCTTGTAAAATTTGTTCTGTTAATGATCCTCCTGCAAAAAAACGAAAAAGTGGAATACCAGAAAAAAAGAGATTTGTTTTTTTTTTTTATTTGCCTCATGTATGTTAGTTTGCTCCATTTGTGTGACGTAGTTTTATCGTCACGTAGTTATTTATTTACCTGTTGAGAATACAACGCCATTAATGACACCAAAGACGAAAATTGCCACCACATCATTACACGTTGTCATCGCATAGATTAACGTGTGAATGCCATTGTTCAAACCCAGACGGTCTTCCTTCAGTTTAAGCATAACCGTTACAACAACATTTGGCGAGACAGCAGTTACGACTAAACTGTAATTGAGGCATTGAGGTGAAAATCGAAATCATTTATTAGTGGGGTTTAGGATTAAAACAAATTTCGGGTGATTAATATTTCTAAATAGATATTATATTAAAGTTGGCAAAGATTTTTGTTCAATTTATAATTTTCGTAAGATATAAAAAGGAAGTAAAGTCTAAAGTCGGGCGGGGCCGACTATATTATACCCTTCACCACTATGTAGACCAACATTTGTGTTACCATCTCAACCACTTCAAATTTGCTGGGAGCTATATAAAGGCTTGCATTTCCAGATACAAATACTTATAATGGAGACAATTTTTTGTACTTGTGCAAAATCTCTAGAATTAAAATTTAAATCGGCTAACGCTATTCAGTTAATTGGAGGAAAATCCCATTGAAAATGGGTCTAAAATATGAAACAGTCTAACATATTCCCTCAACCCTGGTGTACGTATATATGGGAGCTATATATAATCTTAACTAAATTTGATATGCATAGTTAGAATAATAATCCTGCAATCTCTGCAAAATTTCACGTAAATGGGAGGAACAGGTTGGCTGATAAGTCCCCGGTCTAACAAAGATATACATATTTTGTTGTCAAAATTCGTTTTTATTATTCAACATAGTTCCCTTCAAGAGCGATACAACGATTATAACGACCATCCAATTTTTTGATACCATTTTGGTAGAACTCCTTCGGTTTTGCCTCAAAATAGGCCTCAGTTTCGGCGATCACCTCTTCATTGCAGCCAAATTTTTTTCCCTGCGAGCATCCTTTTGAGGTCTAAGAACAAGAAAAAGTCGCTGGGGGCCAAATCTGGAGAATACGGTGGGTGGGGAAGCAATTCGAAGCCCAATTCATGAATTTTTGCCATCGTTCTCAATGACTTGTGGCACAGTGCGTTGTCTTGGTGGAACGACCATCCAATTTTTTGATACCATTTTGGTAGTACTCCTTCGGTTTTGCCTCAAAATAGGCCTCAGTTTCGGCGATCACCTCTTCATTGCAGCCAAATTTTTTCCCTGCGTACATCCTTTTGAGGTCTGAGAACAAGAAAAAGTCGCTGGGGGCCAAATATGGAGAATGCAGTGGGTGGGGAAGCAATTCGAAGTCCAATTCATGAATTTTTGGCATCGTTCTCAATGACTTGTGGCACGGTGCGTTGTCTTGGTGGAACAACACTTTTTTCGTCTTCATATGGCGCCGATTTGCCGCGATTTCGACCTTCAAACGCTCCAATAACGCCATATAATAGTCACTGTTGATGGTTTTCCCTTTTCAAGACAATCGATAAAAATTATTCCATGCGCATCCCAAAAAATATAGGCCATTACTTTGCCAGCGGCCTTTTGAGTCAGGAGTGTAGTGATGGAGCCATGTTTCATCCATTGTCACATATCGACGGAAAAACTCGGGTGTATTACGAGTTAACAGCTGCAAACACCGCTCAGAATCATCAAAACGTTGTTGTTTTTGGTCAAATGTGAGCTCGCGCGGCACCCATTTTGCACAGAGCTTCCGCATATCCAAATATTGATGAATGATATTTATGACCAACACGTTCCTTTGATATCTTTAAGGCCTCTGCTATCTCGATCAACTTCATTCTATGGTCATTCAAAATCATTTTGTGGGTTTTTATACCCTCCACCATAGGATGGGGGTATATTAACTTTGTCATTCCGTTTGTAACACATCGAAATATTGCTCTAAGACCCCATAAAGTATATATATTCTGGGTCGTGGTGAAATTCTGAGTCGATCTGAGCATGTCCGTCCGTCCGTCCGTCTGTTGAAATCACGCTAACTTCCGAACGAAACAAGCTATCGACTTGAAACTTGACACAAGTAGTTGTTATTGATGTAGGTCAGATGGTATTGCAAATAGGCCATATCGGTCCACTTTTACGTATAGCCCCCATATAAACGGACCCCCAAATTTGGCTTGCAGAGCCTATAAGAGAAGCCAATTTCATCCGATCAGGCTGAAATTAGGTACATCGTGTTAGTATATGGTCTCTAACAACCATGCAAAAATTGGTCCATATCGGTCCGCTTTTACGTATAGCCCCCATATAAACGGACCCCCAAATTTGGCTTGCGATTGCTCTAAAAGAAGCAAATTTCATCCAATCCGGCTGAAATTTGGTACATGATATTAGTATATAGTCTCTAAGAACCATTCAAAAATTGGTCCAAATCAGTCCATAATTATACATAGCCCCTATATAAACCGATCCCCAGATCTGAACTCCGGAGCCACTTGGACGAGCAAAATTCATCCGATCCGTTTGAAATTTGCAACGTGGTGTTAATATATGGCCGCTAATAACCATGACAAAATTGGTCCATATCGGTCTATAGTTATATATAGCCGATCCCCAATCACACAAAAATTGGTCCATATCGGTTCATAATCATGCTTGCCACTCGAGCAAAAATAATCTAGCAAAATTTGTCGAAATTTTATTCCTATAGAAAATTTTGTCAAATTTTATTTCTATAGAAAATTTTGGCAAAATTTTATTTCTGTAGTAAATGTTTTCAAAATTTTAATTCTATAGAGAATGTTGTCAAAATTTTAAACCTTTTGAAAATTTATTAAAAAATTTATTTCTATAGAAAATTTTGTTAAAATGTTATTTCTATAGAAAATTTTGTTAAAATCGTATTTCTATAGAAAATTTTGTCCAAATATTACTTCTATAGAAAATGTTGTCAAAATTTAATTTGGTCAAAATTTTATTTCTATACAAAATTTTGTCAAACTTAATTATATACGTATTTAATCGGCCATTTTAAGTTTAATATATACCACGTATGGACTACGTGGTATATATTACGGTATGAGGAAGTTTTAAGATACCTTGTCATCGGCAAAAGTTACCGCAACCCAAGTAAATAAATTGTGGATGACAGTCTTCAGTAGAAGTTTCTACGCAATCCAAGGTGGAGGGTACATAAGCTTCGGCCTGGCCGAACTTACGGCCGTATATACTTGTTTTTTTTATACCCTCCATCATAGGATGGGGGTATATTAACTTTGTCATTCCGTTTGTAACACATCGAAATATTGCTCTAAGACCCCATAAAGTATATATATTCTGGGTCGTGGTGAAATTCTGTGTCGATCTAAGCATGTCCGTCCGTCCGTCCGTCCGTCCGTCTGTTGAAATCACGCTAACTTCCGAACGAAACAATCTATCGACTTGAAACTTGACACAAGTAGTTGTTATCGATGTAGGTCGGATGGTATTGAAAATGGGCCATATCGGTCCACTTTTACGTATAGCCCCCATATAAAAGGAACCCTCAGATTTGGCTTGTGGAGCCTCTAACAGAAGCATATTTCATCCGATCCGGCTGAAATTTGGTACATGGTGTTGGTAAATGATCTCTAACAACCATGCAAAAGTTGGTCCACATCGGTCCATAATTATATATAGACCCCATATAAACCGATCTCCAGATTTGGCTTGCGAAGCCTCAAAGAGGAGCAAATTGCATCCGATCCGGCTGAAATTTGGTACATGGTATTGGTATATGGTCTCTAACAACCATGCAAAAATTGGTTCACATCGGTCCATAATTATATATAGCCCCCATATAAACCGATCCCCAGATTTGGCTTGCGGAGCCTCAAAGAGAAGCAAATTTCATCCGATCCGCCTGAAATTTGGTACATGATATTGGTATATGGTCGGTTTATAATTATATATAGCCCCCATATAAACCGATCCCCAGATTTGGCTTGCGAAGTCTCCAAGAGAAGCAATTTTCATCCAATCCGGTTGTAATTTGGAACATGGTGTTAGTATATGATCTTTAACAACCGTGCCAGAATTGGTCCATATCGGTCCATAATTATATATAGCCCCCATATAAAACATTCTCCAGATTTGACCTCCGGAGTTTCTTGGAGGAGCAAAATTCATCCGATCCGGTTCAAATTAGGCACGTGGTGTTAGTATATGGTCGCTAATAACCATACCAAAATTGGTCCAATATCACAAAAATTGGTCGATATCGGTTCATAATCATGGTTGCCACTAGAGCCAAAAATAATCTACCAAAATGTTATTTCTATAGAAAATTTTGTCAAAATTTTATTTCTGTAGAAATTTTTGTCAAAATTTTCTTTCAATAGAAAATTTTGTAAAAATTTTTATTTCTATAGAAAATTTTGTGAAAATTTTATTTCTATAGAAAATTTTGTTAAAATTTTATTTCTGTAGAAAATTTTGTCAAAATTTTATGTCTACTTTGTCAAACTGAATTGATATATATGAACTGATATATACGTATTGGATCGATCTTATTTGATTTAATGTATACCACGTATGGACTTACATACAATTTAGAAGGTGGTGTTAGGAGGTTGTAAGATACCTTGCCATCGGCAAGCGTTACCGCAACTTAAGTAATTCGATTGTGGATGGCAGTGTTTAGATGAAGTTTCTACGCAATCCATGATGGAGGGTACATAAGCTTCGGCCTGGCCGAACTTACGGCCGTATATACTTGTTTTTTTTTTTATGTTTTCGTCGGTAACCACCTCTTTCGGGCGTCCACTGCGTTCACTGTCCTCCGTGCTCATTTCACCACGCTTGAATTTTGCATACCAATCAATTATTGCTGATTTCCCTGGGGCAGAGTCTGGAAACTCATCATCTAGTCAAGTTTTTGCTTCCACCGTATTTTTTCCCTTTAGAAAACAGTATTTTATCAAAACACGAAATTCCTTTTTTTCCATATTTTTCACAATAACAAAAGTTGCTTCACAAAAGACGCTCTATCTCACAAACTAATTGACTTACAGACGTCAAATTTTGACACGAATCATTTGAAGGTTGGTACTATATAAAAATAATTTGCATTTATTACTAGCGACGCCATCTATGTGTCAGACCGGGGACTTATCAGCCAACCTGTTATAATTTTGGCCTCCGTGGTCATATGAGTGTAAATCGGTCGAAAGATATATATGGCAGCTACATCTAAATCTGAACCGATTTCAATCAAATTTACCAAGCATTGGTAGAATGTCAATTTTATTCTCTGTGCAAAATTTCACGAAAATCGGTAGTAAACTTTGGCCTCTGTGGTTATATGAGTCTAAATCGGACGAAAGATATATATGGGAGCCATATCTAAATCTGAACCGATTTGGCTGATATTTTGTACGTTTTTCGAGACTCCTAAAATATTTGGATGTACGGAATTCGAAGAACATCGGTTGATAAACACGCCAATTATGATCAGATCGGGGATAAATATATAAGGCAGCTATATCTAAATCTAAACCGATTTTTTCCAAAATCAATAGCAATTGTCTTTGTCCCAAAAAACGATCCTATGTCAATTTTGAGGACGATCGGACTTAAACTGCGACCTGTATTTTGCACACAAAAATACATGAACAGACGGACGGACAGACAGACGGACATCGCTAAATTGACTCAGAATTTAGTTCTAAGACAATCGGTATATTAAAAGATGGGTCTATGACCACTTTTTCTTGGCGTTACATACAAATGCACAAACTAATTATACCCTGTACCACAGTAGTGGTGAAGGGTATAAAAAACGATTAACAACACCAGAAATGATACGAAAAGTGCAGACCAAACTTGAAAATATCGCGAGAACTTATGCAACAATATTGAAAAATGAGCTTGGACTAAGGCCATTGGAGATCCAAAAAATTCAAGAGCTCACCGACGCACAAAAAAGTTATCTTGGAGCCTCTAACAGAAGCATATTTCATCCGATCCGGCTGAAATTTGGTACATGGTGTTGGTAAATGATCTCTAACAACCATGCAAAAGTTGGTCCACATCGGTCCATAATTATATATAGACCCCATATAAACCGATCTCCAGATTTGGCTTGCGAAGCCTCAAAGAGGAGCAAATTGCATCCGATCCGGCTGAAATTTGGTACATGGTATTGGTATATGGTCTCTAACAACCATGCAAAAATTGGTTCACATCGGTCCATAATTATATATAGCCCCCATATAAACCGATCCCCAGATTTGGCTTGCGGAGCCTCAAAGAGAAGCAAATTTCATCCGATCCGCCTGAAATTTGGTACATGATATTGGTATATGGTCGGTTTATAATTATATATAGCCCCCATATAAACCGATCCCCAGATTTGGCTTGCGAAGTCTCCAAGAGAAGCAATTTTCATCCAATCCGGTTGTAATTTGGAACATGGTGTTAGTATATGATCTTTAACAACCGTGCCAGAATTGGTCCATATCGGTCCATAATTATATATAGCCCCCATATAAAACATTCTCCAGATTTGACCTCCGGAGTTTCTTGGAGGAGCAAAATTCATCCGATCCGGTTCAAATTAGGCACGTGGTGTTAGTATATGGTCGCTAATAACCATACCAAAATTGGTCCAATATCACAAAAATTGGTCGATATCGGTTCATAATCATGGTTGCCACTAGAGCCAAAAATAATCTACCAAAATGTTATTTCTATAGAAAATTTTGTCAAAATTTTATTTCTGTAGAAATTTTTGTCAAAATTTTCTTTCAATAGAAAATTTTGTAAAAATTTTTATTTCTATAGAAAATTTTGTGAAAATTTTATTTCTATAGAAAATTTTGTTAAAATTTTATTTCTGTAGAAAATTTTGTCAAAATTTTATGTCTACTTTGTCAAACTGAATTGATATATATGAACTGATATATACGTATTGGATCGATCTTATTTGATTTAATGTATACCACGTATGGACTTACATACAATTTAGAAGGTGGTGTTAGGAGGTTGTAAGATACCTTGCCATCGGCAAGCGTTACCGCAACTTAAGTAATTCGATTGTGGATGGCAGTGTTTAGATGAAGTTTCTACGCAATCCATGATGGAGGGTACATAAGCTTCGGCCTGGCCGAACTTACGGCCGTATATACTTGTTTTTTTTTTTATGTTTTCGTCGGTAACCACCTCTTTCGGGCGTCCACTGCGTTCACTGTCCTCCGTGCTCATTTCACCACGCTTGAATTTTGCATACCAATCAATTATTGCTGATTTCCCTGGGGCAGAGTCTGGAAACTCATCATCTAGTCAAGTTTTTGCTTCCACCGTATTTTTTCCCTTTAGAAAACAGTATTTTATCAAAACACGAAATTCCTTTTTTTCCATATTTTTCACAATAACAAAAGTTGCTTCACAAAAGACGCTCTATCTCACAAACTAATTGACTTACAGACGTCAAATTTTGACACGAATCATTTGAAGGTTGGTACTATATAAAAATAATTTGCATTTATTACTAGCGACGCCATCTATGTGTCAGACCGGGGACTTATCAGCCAACCTGTTATAATTTTGGCCTCCGTGGTCATATGAGTGTAAATCGGTCGAAAGATATATATGGCAGCTACATCTAAATCTGAACCGATTTCAATCAAATTTACCAAGCATTGGTAGAATGTCAATTTTATTCTCTGTGCAAAATTTCACGAAAATCGGTAGTAAACTTTGGCCTCTGTGGTTATATGAGTCTAAATCGGACGAAAGATATATATGGGAGCCATATCTAAATCTGAACCGATTTGGCTGATATTTTGTACGTTTTTCGAGACTCCTAAAATATTTGGATGTACGGAATTCGAAGAACATCGGTTGATAAACACGCCAATTATGATCAGATCGGGGATAAATATATAAGGCAGCTATATCTAAATCTAAACCGATTTTTTCCAAAATCAATAGCAATTGTCTTTGTCCCAAAAAACGATCCTATGTCAATTTTGAGGACGATCGGACTTAAACTGCGACCTGTATTTTGCACACAAAAATACATGAACAGACGGACGGACAGACAGACGGACATCGCTAAATTGACTCAGAATTTAGTTCTAAGACAATCGGTATATTAAAAGATGGGTCTATGACCACTTTTTCTTGGCGTTACATACAAATGCACAAACTAATTATACCCTGTACCACAGTAGTGGTGAAGGGTATAAAAAACGATTAACAACACCAGAAATGATACGAAAAGTGCAGACCAAACTTGAAAATATCGCGAGAACTTATGCAACAATATTGAAAAATGAGCTTGGACTAAGGCCATTGGAGATCCAAAAAATTCAAGAGCTCACCGACGCACAAAAAAGTTATCTTGGATAGAAGCAAGGAATTGCTTCGCTTGCACAAAAGTGGTCAGTTACCAAGCTTGGTATTCTCCGGTAAGAAGCCATTTCAAATTGATCAGTTTGTGAAGTAACAAAAATTATTGGGTGTACTTGTCAAAGAGGAGTTTCCTCGCTTCATTTCTATCACACAGTAGCCACCAAAATGCGGTTCGGGCATATTGGACAGTATGATTAGCATTAAAAAATATTTGAAAGCCATAATTTGTGTCAACGATAGTCAACTCGAACAAATCGAAACTTAGTCTAAAATTTAATGTTATTTCTCACATTAAAAAAAAATATCTTACATTTATGCAACAAATATTTTGTTTCAGTTAATTTTTAAAATTGTTTAAGAAAAGTTTCCACCCCAATGATATTTTCTTTATTCCAAGTCTGTCCCAAACATTTTATAAACTAAACGTTGGAAAAAATATTAGTGACCGTACTAATAAGTTCAATGCTAACTAAATTACTTCTCCAAAATAGTAAGAATGAACTACGGTTTTCTTGGAATGGTAATGATTTGGCGTCAATAATTATACCCTTCACCACTACTGTGGTACAGGGTATAATAAGTTTGTGCATTTGTATGTAACGCCAAGAAGGAGTAATCATAGACCAACCTTTTAGTATACGGATCGGCTTAGAATTAAATTCTGAGTCGATTTAGCGATGTCCGTCTGTCTGTCTGTCCGTCTGTCTGTCCGTCTGTCTGTCCGTCTGTCTGTCCGTCTGTCTGTCTGTCTGTCTGTCTGTCTGTCTGTCTGTCTGTCTGTTGATGTATTTTTGTGTGCAAAGTACAGCTCGCAGTTTTAGTCCGATTGTCCTAAAATTTGGTATAGGATCCTGTTTCGGCTCAAAGACGATCCCTATTGATTTTGGAAAAAATCGGTTCAGATTTAGATATAGCTGCCATATATATTTTTCACCGATCTGCTCATAATTGGCGTGTATATCAACCGATCTTCCTCAAATTCCGTACATCCGAATATTTTATGAGTCTCGAAAAACTTGCAAAATATCAGCCAAATCGGTTCAGATTTAGATATAGCTCCCATATATAGCTTTCGCCCGATTTACACTCATTTGCCCACAGAGGCCAATTTTTTGCTATGATTTAGTTGAAATTTTGCACAGGGAGTAGAATTAGCATTATAGCTATGCGTGTCAAATTTGTTTGAAATCGGTTCAGATTTAGATATAGCTCCCATATATAGCTTTCGCCCGATTTACACTCAAATGACCACAGAGGCCAATTTTTAACTCCGATTTAGTTGAAATTTTGCACAGCGAGTAGAATTAGCATTGTAGCTATGCGTGCCAAATTTGGTTGAAATCGGTTCAGATTTAGATATATCTCCCATATATAGCTTTCGCCCGATTTACACTCATATGACCGTAGAGGCCAATTTTTAACTCCGATTTAGTTGAAATTTTACACAGGGAGTAGAATTAGCATTGTAGCTATGCGTGCCAAATTTGGTTGAAATCGGTTTAGATTTAGATATAGCTCCCATATATATGTTTTTCTGATTTCGACAAAAATGGTCAAAATGCCAACATTTTCCTTGTAAAATCGCCACTGCTTAGTCGAAAAGTTGTAAAAATGACTCTAATTTTCCTAAACATCTAATGCATATATATCGAGCGATAAATCATAAATAAACTTTTGCGAAGTTTTCTTAAAATTGCTCCAGATTTAAATGTTTCCCATATTTTGTTACAAACATTGTGTTCCACACTAGTGCATTAGCCGAGTTAAATTTTGAGTCTATAGATTTTGTAGAAGTCTACCAAATTCTTCCAGATCGAGTGATATTTAAATGTATGTATTTGGGACAAACCTTTATATATAGCCCCCAACACATTTGACGGATGTAATATGGTATCGAAAATTTAGATCTACAAAGTGGTGCAGGGTATAATATAGTCGGCCCCGCCCGACTTTAGACTTTCCTTACTGGTTTTGTTATTTACGTTTAGTTCATTTTTGCTGATAAGAAGAAAAAAAAGTAATGAATGGTAATTAAAAATTGAAAATTTCAGTGAAGTCTCGTTTTCTGAACAACGCATTATGGAAATCTATAAAATGCGAAGCAATTTACTTCAAATTTCACACCAGGTAGTTCATTCTTCCCATAAACCAGTTCACTGTTTTTTACGTGTGTATGTACTTACCCTAATAGTATACCCCATAACCATGGCATATTTAATAGAAAGTGGGCCAATCCCGCAATTACAGATACCTCTGCTATAGTTGGTATAAGCGTCAAACGTGCTATCATAAACCATAATTTCTTAAAGGCATTCGCATCTAGACCCAAACCAGCCAATAACATGATATTAATCAAAGCCATCTCCCTGTAAACATAATTAAAAAAAATATTTTAATTTAGTTTCATAAACAATGCATGCCGTGAAAATGTGTATACCTTAGAAATCCTTCAAATTTTGCATATCCCGCAAAATCGGCGAGACCAACATTTGTATAGAGGACACCAAAGAACAACATGCCCAGCATATCAGGTAAATGGATGAATGTCACCAAAATGCCAGCTGTTTGTGCTCCCACAAAGAGCAAAGCTATGCGCATTATCACCGTATTTGGATCAGCATATTGTGGCATTAGGAAATATGCCAATGTCCATAGACCAAAAAATATCAGTAAAATAGCCAAGGGCTGCGATGAAATTGGATAATTTCTTGTTAAGTACTGCCATCTGAATTAAAGTTTAAACATTTTTCGGGACATTAAAGCAAATTGTGTCGAAATTATATTTATGATAAGTAATTGTTGTGGACATTTTTAAGTTAGACTACATATGAATGGGTTTTAAAGTAGCTTGAGAAAATTTTCCATTGAAATAAAATGTTGACAACATTTTCTATACAACTAACATTTTGAGAAATTTTCTATTGATAAAAAAAAATGAGAAAATTGTCTATGGAAATGGAAACTTTCCATACTAAAATAATTTTCGACAAAATTATCTATAAAAATAAAATTTTGACAAAAATTTCTATGGAAATAAAATTTTGACAAACTTTTCTATAGAAATAAAATTTGGACAACATTTTCTATGGAAATAAAATTTTGGCTAAATTTTCTATAGAGATAAATTTTGACAAAATTTTCTTTGGAACTAAAATTTTAACTAAATTTTGTATAAAAATAAAATTTTGACCAACATTATTATAGAATTAAAATTTTGACAAAATTTTCTATAGAAATAAAATTTTAAGAAAATTGTCTATGGAATTAAAATCTTAAGAAAATTTTCTATAGCAATACAATTTTGACAAGATTTTCTATAAAAATAGAATTTTGACGAAATTTATTATGGACATAGAATGTTGACAACATTTTCTGTGGACATTAAATTGTAACAAAAATTTCTGTATAAAAATAAGAAAATTTTCAAACATTTTTTATGGAAATAAAATTTTGACAAAATTTTCTATAGAAAAATGCTTGATAACATTATCTTTAGAAATAAAATTTCGACAAAATTATAGAAATTAAATTTTGATAAAATTTCCATAACAATGACATTTTGACAAAATTTTCTATAGAGATAAAATTTTCACAAAATTTTCTATAGAAATAAAATTTTCACAAAATTTTCTATAGAAATACACAGATAAAACTAAGTTTGAGAACCAATAACTTTTGTTGGAAAACCAATAACAAAATTTGTTAATTTTCCTGCAACAAACTAATTTGTACTTTTAATAACCATTATTACAAAAAAGTTGTTAGCAATCGTTACCATCAGAAGGCAACAAATAATTTGTGTTCTCAATAACATAATTTGTAAGTAATTTGTTGAGCTTCCAACAATACAAAATATTTGTTGTTGATCGTTACGTTTAATCCTCAACAAATATTTTTGAATTTGAACGAAAAAATTTGTATGTGGTTTGTTGGAGTCTATCAATGACCTGTAACAAATTTATTGGTGTATTGACAAAAAATTAAATTGAAATTGACAGAATTATTGTACCAAAATTGCAAAATTGCCGGAACAATTTTGGAGATATTTTGTTAAGTACACACAGAGAAGGAATATGACCAAAATCCTATTTTTGGACGGGGAACATGTAACATTTTTGTGTCGAAAATCCTATACTCAGTTTTGTAAATGTATGACGATTATAAATTTGAGTAGTCCAGGTCTAGCAAGCATTTTGACAACTTTTTGCCTAGTGATATATATTCTAGTTAATTAGAACTGTAATAACTATAATCCCGATATTAATATGGTTTTATTAATTATCTCATACAACAAACACATTTAATATAATATAAATTTTTCACAGACATTTATAAATGCCTTTCTGTATTCTCTGATGAATGAGCTCTTTGCTTGCTATCATACACGTGCATGTGCTCATACTCATTTTGTTCTAACGGTATTCTTCGCATACTTCTTTTAGCTTTCGTACATGTTCTCAGCGATGTGCGAGTAACCAGTCTTGTATTTTTGTTTTTGTTTTCATATCGATAGCAGTCAACTATTTTCGCAACGAAACAATTTGTTGAAAATTCAGAAGATTCCTATTATTTCCTCTGTCAAGCATCTACAAACACATTTCAACAACAAATGCCTCATATTCAATAGACAAATTTGTTGAGCATCAGCAGATTTTACATACAAATAAAGTTGTTAATATTTATTTGCAGTTATTTTTTTGTGTGTAGATTTTTTTAGAATATAAAATATAACAAAATTTTTATATGAAAATAAAATTTTGACAAAATTTTCTATAGAAATAAAATTTTTGCAAAATTTTTTATAGAAATAAAATTTCTGCAAAATTTTCTTTAGAAATAAAATATTGACAAAAAATTTTCTATAGAAATACAATTTTGGCAAAATTTTCTAAAGAATTAAAATTTAGACAAAATGTTCTATAAAAATAAAATTTTCGAAAAATTTTCTATGGAAATAAAATTTTGACAAAATTTTCTATAGAAATAAAATTTTGGAAAAATTTTCTAAAGACTTATAATTTAGACAAAATGTTCTATGAAAATAAAATTTAAACAAAATGTTCTATGAAAATAAAATTTTGACAAAATTTTTTATAGAAATAAAAATTCGACGAACTTTTCTATGGACATTAAATTTTGAAAAGATTTTCTGTGGACATAAAATTTATTTGGACAAAGCCCTATTGACTGCAAAATGGTTGCATGAACGCACGCTTCGGAATTACCACATTCCACATCAGCATTCTCTACTTGCAGCAAAACTATCAACCAATTATCAGAATAAATTCAGGCAGTTCACTAAACCCAAAGTGAACCACACTTGAACCTTCCGAAAAAAGGTTTACGATAGCCAGTTTATGCCGAAATAAATTCGTACAATCATATCTCTTTTCCTTTGCCACCGTCAAATCATCGATTTGTGTGCAGTTGGTCAAAATTGTTGTCAACATTTTCTATATAAATAAAACGTTGACAAAATTTTCAATAAAAATAACATTTTGACGAAATTTTAGAAATAAAATTTTTTCCATAGAAATAAATATTTGACAAAATTTTCTTAGAAATAAAATTTTGACAAAAAAAAATTGCATGGGGGCTACCTATAATTTTGGAAGTGGTAAAATCCGGAAACCGGTTAACATGGGACCTATATATATAAATTTGGACCGATTGTGCATGGTTATTATAAAACACATACTAAGCAAAATGTTTTTTTTTTGTGCGAAAAACATTTAACATTTTTATAGCAACCATGTTATTTTATCGGCAATTATGTTTCTTATTTTTATTTAGACAAACTTTTCTATAATAATAAAATTTTGACACAATTTTTAATAGAAATAAAAATTCCACGAAATGTTCTATGGACATAAAATTTGTACAAGATTTTCTGTGGACATAAAATTTTGACAACTTTCTATAAACACAAAATGTTGATAAAATTTTCTATACAAATAAAATGTTAAGAAAATTTTCTATCATATTTGTTGTTTTGATCTCAGCTTTAAAACCATTGTGTTGACTAAACTACAAGAGTGGTTTAACCAAAAGAGCAGAGAACGGCTGCAATCTACCGCAACCAACCAATGTATTTAGTAAACACCAATATTTGCAATCTTTAAACACCAATTGGTAAAAAAATTCAACCACCAATATCCAATGCAACCGACGAATGTCAGTGTTGTTAGTATGAATGTTGGTATCTCGAAAACACCGTAGTGAAGCAATCACATAAATTGGTTACCTATATCTCAGCAGATTGGTATTCTCTTATTTGGTACTCTCTCAATTCTCTTGAGCTAATGCCGACTGCTGGTAATTGTTGTTGTTGAGTGCAATCACCCTTAAGTGCCACACTCGTTTTTTGTTTACCGAGCGTTGTTACGATGTCGATTGGTTTAAGATTGCAAGACACTGCATACGAACATTGTCATATGCTAGTGGTGTTTTTATGCTCGCATTTGTATCAATGTAAAAGATCGCATGGTAATTGGTGTCTTACTCACTGCCACCGACATTGTGTGAGTAAGATTGCAATACGAAAACAAGTATATACCAGGGATGGAAAATACAATTTTTAAGAAAGTACAAAAAAGGTATTTTTTTTGATCGAAAAAGTACTTTTCACCTAAATCAACAAAAATTTCATTAGAAGATTATTGACAAGAGCTCCATTAGACTGATTTTTAAAGAAAATAAAATTTTGTTGAGTTGACCTCAATTTTAAATATTTTTTTGGATTAGTTTTATATCCGCCTACAAAGACTACCGTAGCATTGTAATCACGGTCGCTACATTTGGTAGAATTCTACTGTTTTGTAGATTGGTAGAAATTGTATTTCTATAGAAATAAAATTTTGAGAAATTTTTTTATAGAAGTACAATTTTGACAAAATTTTCAATAAAAATAAAATTTTAACAAAAAATGTTCTATAGAACTATATTTTGACAAAATTTTCTATAGAAATAAAATCTTGACAAAATTTTCCACAGAAATAAATTTTGACAACATTTTCGATAGAAATAAAATTTTGATAACATTTTCTGTAGAAATAAAATTTTGATAAAACTTTCTGTAGAAATAAAATTTTGATAAAACTTTCTATAGAAAAAAAATTTTGACAAAATTTTCTACCGAAATAAAATTTTGAAAAAAAAGACATTTCTATAGAAATAAAATTTTGAAAAAAATTCTATAGATATAAAATTTTTACAAAAATTCTATAGAAATAAAATGTTGACAAAATTTACAATAAAAATAAAATTTTGTCAAAATTTTCTATAATTTTTTTTTGACAAAATTTTCAATAAAAATAAAATTTTGACAAAAAAATTTCTAAAGACCTAAATTTTGACAAAATTTTCCACAGAAATAAATTTTGACAAAATTTTCGATAGATATAAAATTTTGACATAATTTTCTGTAGAAATAAAATTTTGATACAACTTTCTGAAGAAATATATTTTTGGAAAATAATACTTTTTGGTAGTATTTGATAAGATTTTCTCCAAGTGTTGGTAGATTATTTTTGTCTCAAGTTTCGACCGTGACTGTAATGGTTTGCATTATTTTAGTACGCGATCGATAACGTCTTATCTAGAAAGTGTTCGTGTGGAAGTGTAATATAGAATCACATGCTTTTTGCTACTAAAACCTTCTTCAAATTTAAGAAATATTGTTCTAAGGCGTTTCCAAAATCGAGATTTTCTTTCCGCATGAATTTGTCTGTTGTGCCAAATTTGTAAGAGACTATTAGCAAATAAGTTTGTTAAAGACTTTCTCAAAATATTAAAATATTTTGTCAAACCTATTGTACCATAAATCTGATATCGGCTCAAAAATGTCTCCACAAAAGGTACTAAATCATTCGCGGGGGTACTACGGTACTGACCAGGGTGAAAAAGTATTGAAAATAGTCCTATAGTACTGCATTTTCCATCCCTGGTATATACGGCCGTAAGTTCGGCCAGGCCGAATCTTATGTACCCTCCACCATGGATTACGTAGAAACTTCTACGAAAGACTGTCATCCACAATCAAATTAATTGGGTTGTGGTATCTTAACTTCTTAACATCGTTTTCTACATTGTTAGTTAGTCCATACGTGGTATAAATATATTAGACAAAAAATGGTATGTATAGGTAAGTCTACAAATAATTACGAATCGATGTGGACTTTTGCACGGTAAGTAGAGAGCCATAATTGATATATGGGGGTCGATTGTATATGGGCTATATACAATTATGAACTTGATATGGACCAATTTTTGTGTGATTGGGGATCGATTTATCTGAGGGCCATATATAACTATAGACCGATATGGACCTAGCTAGGCATGGTTGTTAGTGGCCATATACTAGCATAATGTACCAAATTTCAATTGACTCGGATGAAATTTACTCCTCCAAGAGACTCCAAAACCAAATCTCGGGATCGGTTTATATGGGGGCTATATATGATTATGGACTGATATGAACCACTTTTGGCATGGTGGTTAAATATCATATAAAGGGTGGTTAAATTGTAAGGGCCGATGTTGAATGTGAACCACACCTAAACGCCAAGTTTTTTTCCGAATTTTATTTGACATTTCTCTATTTCAGACTTACTCAATTTGAACCATGGAGAGATACATAATCCAACAACGTGTTAAATGGTTCCAAGAAATGGCAACAATGGATGATCAATTTTCGAAGAAAATCATCTTCAGTGATGAGGCACATTTTCACCTCAGTGGATTCGTCAATAAACAGAATTGCCGCATTTGGGCGAATGAGAATCCAAGAGTGATTGTCGAAAAACCAAAGCACCCACAAAGAGTGACTGTTTGGTGCGGTTTATGGGCTGGCGGCATCATCGGGCCGTATTTTTTCCAAAATGAGGCTGGTCAGGCAGTTACTGTGAATGGTGTTCGCTATCGTGAGATGATAACGAACTTTTTATGGCCCGAATTGGAAGATATGGATGTGGACGATATGTGGTTTCAGCAGGACGGTGCCACTTGCCACACAGCTAACGAAACAATGGCTCTTTTGCGCAACAAATTCAATGGCCATGTTATCTCACGTAGTGGCGATGTAAATTGGCCGCCAAGATCATGTGATTTGACACCGTTGAACTTTTTTCTTTGGGGTTATTTGAAAGAAAAGGTGTACGTCGAAAAGCCAGCAACAATTCAAGAGCTAAAGGATGAGATGATTCGGCACATTAACGGCATAGAACCTCCATTATGCCTCAGCGTCACGAAAATTTGGACCATCGGATGAAGGTGTGCCACCGAGGTCGCGGCGCCCATTTGGCCGATAATTTGTTCCATACATAATTGAGTAATACCAATATATTATAATAAAATAAAATTACAATAATTTCCTAAATAGTTTGTGTTTTATTCAAAATCAACATCGGCCCTTGAAATTGTAACCACCCTTTACTACCACCACGTTACAAATTTCAACAAGATAGGATGAATTTTGCTCCTCCGAAAGGCACCCGGGGTCAAATCTGGGGATCGGTTTATATGGGGCTATGTATAACTGATATGAACCAATTCCTACATGGTTGTTGGATACCATATACTAACATGACGTACCAAATTTCAACCGAATCGGATGAATTTTGCTCTTCCAAGGGGCTCCGGAGGTCAAATCTGCGGATCGGTTTATATGGGGGCTATATATAATTATGGACCGATATGGACCAATTTTTGCATGGTCGTCAAAGACCATATACTAACACCATGTACCAAATTTCAGCCGGATCGGATGAAATTGGCTTCTCTTAGAGGCTCCGCAAGCCAAATCGGGGGATCGGTTTATATGGGGGCTATATATAGTTATTGACCGATGTGGACCAATTTTTGCATAGTTATTAGAGACCATATACCAACACCATGTATCAAATTTCAGCCGGATCAGGTAAATTTTCCTACTCTTAGAGGATCGGCAATCCACATTTGGGGCTCCGTTTATATGGGGGCTATACGTAAAAGTACACCGATATGTCCCATTTGCAATACCATCCGACCTACATCAATAGCAACTACTTGTGCCAAGTTTCAAGTCGATAGCTTGTTTCGTTCGGAAGTTAGCGTGATTTCAACTGACGGACGGACGGACATGCACAGATCGACTCAGAATTTCACCACGACCCAGAATATATATACTTTATGGGGTCTTAGACAAATATTTCGATGTGTTACAAACGGAATGACAAAGTTAATATACCCCCATCCTATGGTGGAGGGTATAAAAACAACGCTGGCAGTGAGTCTCAAAACACAAAAAGTTGCCCACAGGCAACTTTAGGGTCGAAAGGGTTAAGAAAATTTTCTTTAGAAATAAAATTTTATGAAAATTTTCTATTGAAATAAAATTTTCATAAAATTTCCTATAGAACATAAAAAAAATTTTTTGACAAAATTTTCTATAGAAAACGTTTTTGGCAAAATATTCTATAGACATAAAATTTTGACAAAATTTTCTTTAGAAAAAATTTTTGCAAAATTTTCTATAGAAAAAAAATTTGACAAAATTTTCTATAGAAATAAATTTTGACAAAATTTTCTATAGAAATAAATTTTGACTATATTTTTTATAGAAATTAAATGTTGACAAAATTTTCTATAAAAATAAAATTTTGTCAAAATTTTTAATAGAAATAAAATGTTGACGAAATTTTGTATAGAAATAAAAGCAATATTTCGATGTGTTACAAACGGAATGACAAAGTTAATATACCCCCATCCTATGGTGGAGGGTATAAAAACAACGCTGGCAGTGAGTCTCAAAACACAAAAAGTTGCCCACATAAGTCAATTTAGTCAAAATAAAATTTTGACTAAATTTTTTTAGAAATAAAATTTTGACAAACAAATTTTTATAGAAATAAAATCTTGACAAAAAATTATTTATAAAAAAAATTTCAAAATTTCTCTATAGAAATAAAATCTTGACAAAAAATTATCTCTATGGACATAAAATTTTAACAAAATTTTCAATAGAAATAGAATACAATAAAAAATTAATATATTTCTTTTAGAAATAAAATTTTGACAAACAAATTTTTATAGAAATAAAATTTTGACAAACAAATTTTTATAGAAATAAAATTTTGACAAACAAATTTTTATAGAAATAAAATTTTGACAAACAAATTTTTATAGAAATAAAATCTTGACAAAAAATTATCTCTATGGACATAAAATTTTAACAAAATTTTCAATAGAAATAAAATTTTAACAAAATTTTCTATAGAAAGAAAACAAAGACCATTGTATTTTTTTCCCCTTTTTGTAGAAGTAGTAACTTCCCATTTGTTGGGGCAAGCTAAATATTTATACTGCCAAAAATTGTCGCTAATAGGATCATAATGTATAATACTTCAAATATTGAAATAAAGTGCTAAAATAAAAAATTAATATATTTCTTTGGAAGAAAAAATATTTTGTTCATACTAAGCACAAAAATTTGATAAAAAATGATTAAAATAAAATTTATTAAATTCAGTAGATTTTTGGTAAATTTTTTTTCGTACTTTTGTAGATTTGTTGTAGAACGAGTGAAGATTTCTGGATCGTTTTCAAGAAGACTAAATACCATAGTAGTTTAGAATATAAAATGTAGCAAACACACTGAAAAAGACTTTTCTCTTCTAACGAATGAAATATTTGATAAACGAAGTTCTCATTTGACGTTAGAAAATTTTCTTTAATATCAAATAAAAAGTTTTGTACTGTTTCTCATAGTTTCGGGTTTATTTTTAGAAAATAATCTATAACAATGGGTAATTCCAGTTGTCCACAAAATTTTGTTCTGGACGAAAATATTTTTCCGTTCTGTGTAAATGTGTCGTATTTTGCCCTAAAATTTTCCTCACGCTGTCCTACATTTGATGACCTTCGTGTTGCTCTAATGTACACAAACAACATTATGTTTTCCAATAATTTCAAATTAACACAACAAAATGACCACCAATATTCGTGTAACACATCATCGTGGGTATGGAATATGGGGGCTTGATGAGTTCGAACATTCACATAATTTCCGAAATGCAATTAGCATGATTAGGAAGGTCATTAAAGGCAATTATCGTAACAATTATTGTTATTATTGTAATTTAATATAACAAGAGAGCACCTATTGCTATAAACAAAAGCCACGCAACCATGCCTTTTTACCATTCACATTTCATTGATTTTCATTTCTAGGAATTCCGAACACAAAAGCTATGGTGATGAATGGGAAAATGAAATTTTTTCTTCGACCAAAGGGTATATAGGTATTTTTGTTTTTATGATCAATTTTAACAATTTTCATTGTATATTGCTGTTGTAAATTTGTTATAATTAAACTTCATTAGAATAAAATTAGTTGGTATTGTTACATTGTCGAAGAGTTAATTTGTGAATATAAACGAAAGGTAATTTGTCAAGAATTTTGTTAAATACATTTAATGTACCATAAACTCGATACTTGTTGGATACGGCCGAAAGTTCCAGTCCGAATCTTATGCCCCCTCCACCATGGATTGTGTATACCTGTTTGCTAAAAACTGTCAATCAAAATCGCTGCATCTGGGGCTCTAGAGATGCCGACGCACTGGGATGATCTTGGTCTCCGCATAAAGGTGATCCAGGGGTGTACTTCGGAGACATCATGTTGCGGTCCTAAGGGCAGCGTTCTGAAAGGTCTGTATGTTATTCCAATGCGTATCCCTCGTTTAAGGTGTCCACACTGGCGCTGCATAGTTTATGTTACCACTGACCGGCCAATTGCCTTATATGTAGTTAACAAGGTTTCTTTGTCCGCACCCCAAGTGCTGCCGGCAAGCGACTTGAGGACCTTGTTACTACCGCGGAGCTTATCACAAATTGCAGTGGCATGGGCGGACGACTTAAAAAGGCTGTCGAATGTGACCCCGAGAATCTTGGGGTAATTTGTTGTCGGAATTGTTTCGCCATCGATTCTGATATTCAACTGCCTGCGTACTTCCGCCGTCCATGTTGTGAATAGTGTGGCTGAGGATTTGGTGGGAGATATCCTCAAATTTCTTGCAGTGAAATAACTGGTAAGATCAGCGAGGTAGACATTCAATCGATCGCAAATGTCATCAACAATGGGCCCGGATGCCATGATTGTGCAATCGTCCGCATAAGATACAATCTCGACGCCGTCAGGAGGGGGTGGAATCGAGGACTGGTTAAACAGTGCCGGAGATGTCACCCCGCCCTGGGGAACTCCCTGTTTAACTCTACGGGGTTTTGACTTCTTGTCCCTGAATTCCACGTACGACTGGCGTCCACACATATAATTCAGAACCCAACGCTTCGTTCCTACCGGTAGGGACGTATTCTCGATGTCCTCGAATATTGTGGCATGGTTGACCGTATCGAACGCTTTCGAAAGGACAAGCGCCACGAGGACCGTCCTATGACACGGCTTGGGCTGATTAAGTCCCCTATTGATATGTGTCGAAATGGCATGTAAGGCTGTCGTCGTACTGTGTACCTTACGGAATCCATGTTGTGATGGTGGGCAGCTGGAAAATTCTCCACAAGGCTGGGGAGGAGTAGTGCCTCAAGTGTCTTGGCTATTGGCGAGAGAAGGGATATCTGTCTGTACTATTCACCTCGAATCTTTGCCTGGAATCACTCTTCCCATCTTCCAGACATCGCATATAATGAGTGATTTCAAGGACAAATTGAGGAGTCTGGTCAGGTACTCAACTCCCAGTATTCCCAGATGCTTCAGCATTAGCATTGAAAATCCGTCGGGGCCCAGCGCCTTGGATGGTTTCGCGCTGTTGATGACATTGGTAACTTCGGCTGCGGTAAATTGTGGTGTGTCGTCGACTCGGAGACCACGTATGCGACGAGTGGCTCCCCTTTTCGCTCTATCACTCTCGGGATGCTCGACAAACTGTCGGTTGAAGTATTTGGCGCATCTCTTGGGATCAGTCACAGTCACGTCGCCATAGGTGACTGAAATCCCATCATCCCTTGTAGCGGGGTTCAAGAGGGCTCTCACTGTTGATCACAATTTACCAGTTCCTGTGCCTAAGTTACATTGCTTCAGGTGCTCTGCTTCAGGTGTCGCGGAACGCCCTCTGGGCATAGTATATGATATTTAACAACCATGCCCCCCTATATCCCGATCCCGAGATTTGGTTTTGGAGCCTCTTGGAGGAGCAAATTTCATCCGAGTCAGTTGAAATTTGGTACATTGTGCTAGTATATGGCCGTGAACAACCATGCTTAACTAGGACCATATCGGTCTATGGTTGTATATAGCCCTCAGATAAGTCGATCGCCAACGACACAAAAATTGGTCCATATCAAGTTCATATTTGTATACAGCCCCCATATAAGCGACTCCCATATTTCAATTCTGTCTCTCTACGTACCTAGCAAAAGTCCATATCGATTCGTAATTATTTGTAGACTTACCTACACGTACCTTTTTTGTGTAATATAAACCACATAGGGACTAACTCACAATTTAGAAAACGATGTTAAGAAGTTTTAAGATACCACAACCCAAATAATTCGATTGTGGATGGCAGTCTTTCGTAGAAGTTTCTACGCAATCCAGTTTATAAGTTTATAAATATACAAAGCTTTATATTTATTTTCTTATAATTTTTTAAATTATACCACCGAACTGAAACAATGAATTATTGCGACTGAAGTTTTGTTTTTCGTAATAAAAAGTAAAAGAAATTTTCAAAATGTTCGTCAATAAACTATTTTTGAATACTCGTAGGCGTTTCCGTCTCTTTACCATATAACAATTTGAAATTTAATCTACACCTATAATTATAACCTTTGAAGAGAAGGAAAAGTCTGAAATTTATCAAAGTCGCACAACAAAATACCCTTCGCAAATACTATATATTAATAATTTTAATTAATACGATATATTTCGCAGAAAAACAAATATAAACAAAATTTAGAAAATATTAAAATAAATATTGCAAAAATTAGATCATTTAAATTTTATTTAAGATTTATCATATTTTATAGAAAAAAAAAATATATATGAGATATTTGGTATTGTTATCGGAAGATGTTGCAAATCGATTGATGAATCTTAAATGCTTTACTTTAGTAGAAAAGTTTAGATAGAGAAGTTTACAAACAAACTTTAAGTATTTATATATTTTTTTTTTTTTGACAAATTTAGACAGTGGTTTACAAAATAACATTGTTGAATAAATAAATGGTATTGTACATGAAATATTTTTCAAGTGTATTAAATTTGCAAACTATCCCAGCAAAAAAAATTGGAAGTTGTTCCACAAGCATTTCTCTTAACATAAAGTGCATTCCGGAATCCCCTATTGATTTTTTTCACTTCCAATGCAGTCCTTTTTGGACAAGTATTAGAAAGTACGCAATTACAATATTTTAAGGGAAAATAAGTTTTTGAGAATTAAATTAAAAAAAATGAAAATGAAAATCAATAAAAAGTACAAAAATACTAATAAAAATTTAATTTTATCCCCGCTGGGATTTGAACCTGTGCCGTTTGACTTTTTTGCTTCCACAGAAGTTATTTTGAGAAGGTTTTGCAAATTACCATCATTTTTAATTTTTTGTTGATTTTTAATGGAAAAATATATGCCGAAAATAACAAGATAAAAACGATGTATAACATTAATAAAAAAAAAATTTTAGAAAAATATTTGATAAAAAAATTGCCGCTGGTGAGATTTGAACAAGTGTTCTTTAGTTTACATACATAATAATAAAGAACATCTAAGGAAGATTTTGCAAAATATTCCCCTCCAACTATGAGGCGATTCATAAATTTTCTATAGAACATTTTGACAAAATTTTCTACAGAAATTATATTTTGAAAAAATTTCCTAAAGAAATAAAATGTAGACAAATATTTCTTTAAAAATAAAATTTTGACAACATTTTCTATAGAAATATAAAATGTTGACACAATTTTCGGTTTATCTGGGGGCTATATATAATATAGATCGATACGGACTAGAGGTGTGCACGTGACACGAAATTGTCGTGACTCACGAAAATTTTCGTGATTCGTGCGTGAGTCACGCTCATGACAACAGCGTGAGTGTGCGTGAGCCTGATTAACAAACCAAAATGTCGTGTGTGAGCGTGAGTCACGAAAATAATATCTTCATGAGTGTGCGTGAGTAACGAATGACACTCACGAAAATATTCCTTATTGTATTATTGTATATGTTCGTTTATTGCCCGATAACAAAATATAAAGTGACTTGCCTTCCGAAATAGTAGAACAAAAATCAATTTTCTTTCGTTTGGAATATGAAAGAAAGCTTTCGTTCGATATACAGGAACAGGCCATAAATTCAATTACAATTTTAGTGACACCTGGGATGTTAAGAGTTTAATAACACCCTCGATTTTAATAATGCTCATGTTTTCAGACACTTCGGTAAGGTAAACTAATCATAAAATTATTCGTGAGTCACGATATTTTTCGTGAGTCACGGTATTTTTCGTCGTTTTCGTGCGTGAGTACAAATTTTCTTTTCGTGAGTGTGCGTGAGCGTGAGTCCTACCAAAAAATATCGTGCGTGAGTATGATTTTTCAGTCGTGAGTGTGCGTGAGCGTGAGTAAACTATTACTCACGTGCACACCTCTAATACGGACCAATTTTGACATGGTTGTTATCGGCCATATAACAGGTTGGCTGATAAGTCCCCGGTCTGACACATAGATGGCGTCGCTAGTATTAAATGCATATTATTTTAATAAAGTACTAACCTTCAAGCGATTCGTGTAAAAATTTGACGTATGTAATTCAATTAATTTGTGAGGTAGAGCGTCTTTTGTGAAGCAACTTTTGTTATTGTGAAAAAAATGGAAAAAGAGGAATTTCGTGTTTTGATAAAATACTGTTTTCTGAAGGGAAAAAATACGGTGGAAGCAAAAACTGGACTAGATAATGAGTTTCCGGACTCTGCCCCAGGGAAATCAACAATAATTGATTGGTATGCAAAATTCAAGCGTGGTGAAATGAGCACGGAGGACGGTGAACGCAGTGGACGCCCGAAAGAAGTGGTTACCGACGAAAACATCAAAAAAATCCACAAAATGATTTTGGATGACCGTAAAATGAAGTTGATCGAGATAACAGAGGCCTTAAAGATATCAAAGGAACGTGTTGGCCATATCATTCATCAATATTTGGATATGCGGAAGCTCTGTGCAAAATGGGTACCGCGCGAGCTCACATTTGACCAAAAATAACAACGTGTTGATGATTCTGAGCGGTGTTTGCAGCTGTTAACTCGTAATACACCCGAGTTTTTCCGTCGATATGTGACAATGGATGAAACATGGCTCCATCACTACACTCCTGAGTCCAATCGACAGTCGGCTGAGTGGACAGCGACCGGTGAACCGTCTCCGAAGCGTGGAAAGACTCAAAAGTCCATCAACAGTGACTATTATATGGCGTTATTGGAGCGTTTGAAGGTCGAAATCGCGGCAAACGGCCCCATATGAAGAAGAAACAAGTATATACGGCCGTAAGTTCGGCCAGGCCGAATCTTATGTACCCTCCACCATGGATTGCGTAGAAACTTCTACGAAAGACTGTCATCCACAAATTTCAACTCACATGGTTGTTAAATATCATATACTACCACCACGTACCAAATTTCAACCAGATCGGGTTAATTTTTTCTTTCTCCAAAAGGCACCGGAGGTCAAATCTGGGAATCAGTTTATATGGGAGCTATATATTATTATGGACTGATAGGAACCAATTCCTGCATGCTTGTTGGATACCCTATACTAACATCACGTACCAAATTTCAACCGAATGGGAAGAATTTTTCTCTTCCAAGGTGCTCCGGAAGTAAAATCTGGGGTTCGGTTTATATGGGGCCTATATGCGCAAAGAAAAAAAACGTTTGGAAAACGTGTACCGAAAACGTTTTTCTTTTGTTAGAGTTTTTTGAATTGCTTCGAAAATTTTAAACTTTTATCACCAAAAAAATTCGTTTGTTACAATATTTTTATTTTTTCAATAAAAAAAGTTATTTTTGAAACAACAACACAGTCCATTTCGTTTATATCAAACACTGTTCTTTTCTGACTTTAGGTCTTTAATAAGACACATTTTACAGTTCAAAATTTAATATACTACAATGTAATGTTGAACAATCTTCCGAACCTATCTGGAATATATGAAAAAAAAACCTTTGGTCGAAGCAGGGATCGAACCCACGACACTTGGCATGCCAGTCGGACGTAGCAACCACTGCTCCACGGTGCCAAACTAAATGTTTATTTCTGTTAAATAAACTTTGTTTATTCGGTTCGTGGTCGCCGCAAGCTATGCTATATAAATATAACTTATATGGATATTTATCTATTGATGACCACAACAGGTACATAGCTCAGTGGTTAGTGTGTTGGCTTACAAAGTGCATGGTCCGCGGTTCGATTCACCGTCCAGGCGAAAGGTAAAAAAATTTTAAAAATTTATAAAATCGTATAATATCTTCTACATTGTTGGTATTACAGGAAAAGGTGTTAAGAACTAAAAAATCTCGGGGATGTGAGAGAAAATGCAATTAGCAAGAAAACAATGTTTTTTTTGTTTTTTGAGTTTGTCTTTATGAAATTGTTTTTACATCCTGGAAAAGAATAAACGTTTATCACAAAAAGTATATACTTTTCATCCAAATACACTTCCTTACAGCGAAAAGCAAATGGGAAACGAACTTTGTTTGTCTAAAATTTCGTTTGGGAGGAAGGAATTATTTTTTTGCGTGTAGATAATTATGGACCGATATCGACCAATTTTGCATGGGTGTTGGAGGCCATATATTAACATCACGTACCAAATTTCAACTGAATCAGATAAATTTTGGTCTTCCAAGAGGCTCTGGAGGTCAAATCTGGTGATCGGTTTATATGGGGGCTATATATAATTATGGACCGATATGGACCAATTTTTGCATTGTTCTTAGAGACATTTTCTAACACCATGTACCAAATTTCAGCATGATCGGATGAAAATTGTTTCTCTTAGAGGCTCTGCAAGCCCAATCGGGGAATCGGTTTATATGGGGGCTATATATAATTATGGACCGATATGGACCAATTTTCGCATGGTTGTTAGAGACCATATACTTACACCATGTACCAAATTTCAGCCGGATCGGATGAAATTTGCTTCTCTTACAAGCCTCGCAAGCCAAATTTGGGGGTCAGTTTATATGGGGGCTATACGTAGAAATGGACCGATATGGCCCATTTGCAATACCATCTGACCTACATCAATAACAACTACTTGTGCCAAGTTTCACGTCGATAGCTTGTTTCGTTCGGAAGTTAGCGTGATTTCAACAGACGGACGGACGGACATGCTCAGATCGACTCAGAATTTCAAAAAATTGGAAGGTCGTTATAATCGTTGTATCGCTCTTGAAGGGAACTATGTTGAATAATAAAAACGAATTTTGACAAAAAAATATGCTTTTCTTTATTAGGCAGGCGACTTATCAGCCAACCTGTTACTAGCAATATGTACAAAATTTCAACCGCATCGGATGGATTTTGCTTCTTCAAGAGTCTCCAGAGGTCAAATCTGGGGATAGGTTTATATGATGGCTATGTATAATTTTGGGCCGATATGGACCAATTTTTGCATGGTTGTTAGAGACCATATACCAACACCATACTAAATTTCAGCCGGATCAGATGAAATTTGCTTCTCTTAGAGGATCCGCAAGCCAAATCTGGGGATTGGATTATATGGGGGCTATACGTAAAAGTGGACCGATATGACCCATTTGCAATACCATCCGACCTACATCAATAACAACTACTTGTGCCAAGTTTCAAGTCGATAGCTTGTTTCGTTCGGAAGTTAGCGTGATTACAGCAGACGGACTGACATGCTTAGATAGACTCAAGCCTCCAATTCAACCCAATTCATAGGAAAAAGTCTTTCCAAACGAAGTTTCATCAATTTCTTGTCACTGAATTTCTCTTGACATCCCATTGATTATAGATACTAATAATAATAATACAATTTAACCACATTGATATTTAATTTAATTTAATTTGAATTATCGTACTAATATAACCATATTGACTGGTTGTTATCCAATTACAAAATAAAATTTTTTAATTTAACTCTGTGTTAGAAATCAAATATGGAATTGATAAAAACACTGTATGACTTTTAATTAGAACGTTGGAAGCATATTATTATTCTGAAGATAATTAAATAATGCAACAATGACCAAATTATATGTTTTGGCCAATTGTTTGAACAATAATTATCACAAAATTGAATATGACAAAAATTCAATGTCATCTACGGGGGTAGCTGTAAAATGGTCTTTAGGCATAACATAATCAGAAATTTCCCTTCATCACTTCCAATTGATTTCGGTCTCATTGAAATGTTTCCAACAAATTAAAATTATATTGAAAACTATTTTCCTACCTCGATGCATACACTGAAAAAAATATTGTCGTGCGGTCAAAGATTTCGTGTATTTAAAACACGAATGCAAATTTTGCTTACCATAGAAGACGCAGTTCTCTAATATAAAGTTTTTTTCCTTGTCCAAAAGTCGATAAAATTTTCAATGAAGTCGTATTGTCCTTACAATTAAGTGATTTGAGTTAAAAATGGGTACCATAACATGAAAGAAAAAATGTTTGGGCTAAGGTCAACTTGACTTTAATAATTCAGAAAAATTCTTTAAATTTAATTAAATTGTCATTAAATTGGTTGTCTTTTTGCATCTTGACTACAAAGCAAAAAATCGTTCAAATATAGGACATGTTTTTCAAAACTTTATTTTATAGAAGTTTTTTACTTGAAACATAGCATAATTTCTACTGGAAGTCGAGTCTTAATTTGGAAAATAAAGTTGTCGTTAACTCATTTTTAAAGGACTTTGATAGCATATGAAGAAAAAAAGATGAAAAAGCGAAAAATTAAAATTTGCTTCCTAGAAGCAAGTACACAAAACCCAAATTTAAAAAAGAATTGTGTCTTAAAAGTATCCTCGGAATCAATACCGAATTTTTTAAAGTTAAGATAAAATCTTTGGAACCGGACATGCTTTTTTTTTTTCAGTGTATAATCACAACAATATGTTACAACAACAAATAATTTAATTTTATATTATTAATTTTATTTATATAAATTATAATTAAAGTACAGAATTCCCATCATATTTAATCGCACATTGAAATAAAGAAAAATTTATCTTGTACACTCAAAAAAAGAAAAAAAAAAATTACTTGGATCCAATGGTTTTGACTTTCCATTATGGATGTTGGTATTGTTCGGAGCCGCAAATATGGCTTCTTTAAATTAAATATATTTTTAGGCACCTACCTGACCATCCTCTCGTCGTCTGTTGAAATCACGCCTAACTTCAGAACGAAACAAGATATCGACTTGAAAATTTGTACAAGTTGACGTTACTAATGAAGGTAGAATGGTATTGTAAATGTGTCATATAAGTCCACTTTCAGGTATTGACCCCATATTAACCCACCCTCAGTTTTGGATTCCTGAACCGATCTGGACAAAAATTTGTTAGACTTCTACAAAATCATGTGTGTGAAGATAAATTCGAATTTGAAATTTGCAGCAAAAACTTAGCCGAGACACAAACCAGTACCAAAAATATTTTTCAAATTCGAATTTAGGATTTCAAATTCGAATTTGGATTTTTAGTATTTGGCTTATTATTTAAAAACTAAGCCGCGTGTGATATAGAGAGTAGGCTCATTGAAAAGGGCTTGAGCTCAGCTTTCATAATCACAAAAGTCTTCATTAGAAAAGTATTTGTGAAAAGCGAAAAATTGAAAACAAAATTTTCATCAAATTTTTACAACGGGCCCACTGTGCCAAAACTAAGCCGCGTGCGATATAGAAACTAGGCTCATTGGAAAGGGCTTGAGCTCAGCTTTCATAATCACAAAAGTCTTTATTAGAAAAGTATTTGTGAAAAGCGAAAATTTGAAAACAAAATTTTCATCAAATTTTTACAAGGGGCCCACTGTGCCAAAACTAAGACGCGTGCGATATAGGACTAGGCTCATTGGAAAGGGCTTGAGCTTAGCTTTCATAATCACAAAAGTCTTCATTAGAAAAGTATTTGTGAAAAGCGAAAATTTGAAAACAAAATTTTCATCACATTTTTACAACGGGCCCACTGTGCCAAAACTAAGCCGCGTGCGATATAGAGACTAGGCTCATTGGAAAGGGCTTGAGCTCAACTTTAATAATCACAAAAGTCTTCATTAGAAAAGTATTTGTGAAAAGCGAAAATTTGAAAACAAAATTTTCATCAAATTTTTACAACGGGCCCACTGTGCCAAAAAAAGTGAACCCTCTATTTCACTAAAGCCAATTTAACTTTATTTTAGTTCATGGAATTATTATGTATGGAGAAAGTTTCCTTTACTCTAATTATTTTTTGAGTACTTTAGTTAAATGAACTAAAAACGTGAACAAATTATACACAAATGAAGCATAAAGATGTACTAACTCCGTACTTCTCACAAAATAGTTCATTATTTCTTTAAATTTGTAAATTTTTGTGCAAATACTCCCATCTGGAACTCCGTATGGCACTAAAGACATTCTTGCAATTTTGAACTCCAAGTTTTTGCTTCAAACTACAATATTTTCTTTAACACGTGAAAAAAAAATAATTATGTCTAATAACTTATTTTTGTGATGTCGGCGTGATGTCAGCGTTTGTATTATTGTTCGGTTAAAATGTTCTAATAATAATCAAAATTTTCTAAAATGAACCAAAATTTTTCTTCCTGGTGAGTTCACTGCTTTTTCAGTGTATGTGCTAATATTTTATCCGATCCGATTACAATTCTTGCTTGACCTCATAACGTAATAAAATTTATTTTGTTTTTATAGATAGCCATGAAAAATAATACAATGTATGCAAAACCTACTTCAAAAATATTGATTCTTATAGCAACACCAACAATGAAAACATTATTCAATGAAACATCTTTGTGCATGTTGTTTAAAATAAAAAATATTAATTAATTTTAATTCAGCTTTATTAATAAAATGTAGCTATTTTTTTGATCTAACTATTTTTATACCCACCACCATAGAATGGTGACGGGGGTATAATAAGTTTGTCATTCCGTTTGTAACGCATCGAAATATCGATTTCCGACTATATAAAGTATATATATTCTTGATCAGGGAGAAATTCTAAGACGATATAACGATGTCCGTCTGTCCGTCTGTCCGTCTGTCTGTCTGTCTGTCTGTCTGTCTGTCTTTCTGTTGTAATCACGCTACAGACTTCAATAATGAAGCAATCGTGCTGAAATTTTGCACAAGCTCGTCTTTTGTCTGCAGGCAGGTCAAGTTCGAAGATGGGCTATATCGGTCCAGGTTTTGATATAGTCCCCATATAAACCGACCTCCCGATTTGGGGTCTTGGGCTTATAGAAATCGTATTTTTTATCCAATTTGCCTGAAATTTGAAATCTGGAGGTATTTTATGACCATAAAGAGATGTGCCAAAAATGGTGAGTATCGGTCCACGTTTTGGTATAGCCCCCATATAGACCGATCTCCCGATTTTACTTCTTGGGCTTATAGAAACCGCAGTTTTTATTCAATTTATCTGAAATTGGAAATCTAGAGGTATTGTAGGACCACAAATATGTGTGCCAAAAATTGTGAGTATCGGTCCATATTTTGGTATAGCCCCCATATAGACCGATCTCCCGATTTTACTTCTTGGGCTTATAGAAACCGCAGTTTTTATTCAATTTACCTGAAATTGGAAATCTAGAGGTATTGTAGGACCACAAATACGTGTGCCAAAAATTGTGAGTATCGGTCCATATTTTGGTATAGCCCCCATATAGACCGATCTCCCGATTTGGGGTCTTGGGCTTATAGAAACTGTAGTTTTTATCCAATTTGTCTGAAATTGGAAATTTAGAGGTATTTTAGGACCATAAAGAGGTGTTCCGAAAATGGTGAGTATCGATCCATATTTTGGTATAGCCCCCATATAGACCGTTTCCCCAATTTTACTTCTTGGGCTTCTAGAATCCGAAGTTTTTATCCTATTTGCCTGAAATTGGAAATCTAGAGGTATTTTCGGGTCACAAAGAGGTGTGCCGAAAATGGTGAGTATCGGTCCATATTTTAGTATAACCCCCATAAGAACGATCTCCCGATTTAACTCCTTGGGTTTCTAGAAACCGTAGTTTTTATCTGATATGCCTGAAATTGTAAATATTCTGGTATTTTAGGCTCACAAAAACGTGTATCGGATTAAGTTTATATCGGTCCATTTGGTAATGCCTCCATATAGACCGACTTCACTTCTTGAGGGTGTAGAAGGCGCACTGATCATGAAAATTGCTTGAAACTCAATGTAAAATTTCCAGATTTTACTTCTACAGATTTAAGATTTCAAAACAAGACGTTATTTTATAATTTTCTTGCACACTTACAAGAGATGTTAATGACTCCTCTAAACCTCAAACAAAAATGGTTCTTATAAATCCAGAATGTGATATAGTCCTCATAGGTGAAATCTTTAAATTTATCTTCGGGTTGTGTCCTCAAGTCCTCAAGCCCTCCTGAAATTTCAAAGGAAACCCTAATATTTGGTTCATGGTGGTGGGTATTTAAGATTCGGCCCGGCCGAACTTACTGCTGTATATACTTGTTGCTTCTCAATATGTTAGTTGGCAACAGTTATTGCAAGCTTTGTAAACTCTACATATCGAGAGAGAGCGAGAGAGAGAAAGAGAAAATATGGCTGTATTTGCGTGCTTTGCCACAATTCTACTACTCGCAGCCTTCATTAGAGGAAGCTATATTTGCTCATTTATATGCACTTCGAAACAGTATTGCCAACTCCCCAAGGCCAAAAAGCACCAAAAATATATTATAAATTCTAACATACCACCTTCCACCACAAAATCGAAAATTAAATGCTCTACTAAAAAAAAAAAAACTTCCGAAGATGAATTATGAATTGAATTTTAAGAAGTTAAAGTGGGTATTAAGATCGAGTTTAGCTGCTAAAATAGTCATTTTTCAACAATTACTTTTATTTAATAATTCTTTTTAAGGAATACAAACTTTGTGAAAATTTGGCTATTCCCCATTATAATAAAATTTGCAGCAAATATGCATAATTTTATACCTTTTTACTGATATAGTTTTAACTTTAGCGGCAAAACTCGAACTTAGTACTCACCATTATGAACCGCTATTTAAGTATACACTTTGATAAGTTTTAATGCTTTCGTCCAATTCATTTTGATCAGTCATGTTTTTCAACTTTAAAAATATTAATATATGGAAGAAGTCTATTGCTTATTCCAATTCTGCGTGCTTTTGTGAATTTAATACAACGTTTTTAATGACACCTTTACCAAATTCAAAAATTCGGCACTCATCGTTCGACTTTCCTACAGAATACCCTAAATAACAATATTAATTAAAAAATAATCAATACCAACTTCATAACAATCAAATTCTATATTTGGCAAAAAATTTGAGTTTCTTCGTCTCTTGAAGGTCTAATCAACATTTTTGTATCAATTAAACTTAATACTGTTCAAAATAAAAAAGCACCAAAAGCACTAAATGAAAATGCCAGACAGCACCAAGTTGGTGCTTTTTTTGAAAAGGCACCAAAAAGGCAATTTGGTGCTTTTTAGAAATCAAAAAGCACTAAATTTGGTGCTAAAAGCACCAAATTGGCAACACTGCTTCGAAACAAATAACACATATGCTCTTTAGTAGCTGTTAATGAGACAGTTAAAAATGAATGTTCATAGTGATCCCAACAATAAAAATTTGTTGAAAATGTTGTTTTCAAATTTTCGCTTTTCACAAATACTTTTCTAATGAAGACTTTTGTGATTATGAAAGCTGAGCTCAAGCCCTTTCCAATGAGCCTAGTCTCTATATCGCACGCGGCTTAGTTTTTAAATAATAAGCCAAATACTAAAAATCCAAATTCGAATTTGAAATCCTAAATTCGAATTTGAAAAATATTTTTGGTGCTGGTTTGTGTCTCGGCTAAGTTTTTGCTGCAAATTTCAAATTCGAATTTATCTTCACACACATTACAAAATCTATAGACCTAAAATTTTAGTGGGCTACTTCCTAGGGGTGTTAGTAAGAAAATATGGGAAACATTCAAATCTGTACTAATTGTGAGGCAACTTCGCAAAAGTGTATTCGCAAGTGCATATCGGGCGAAAGATATATATGGGAGCTATATCTAAATATGAACCGATTTCAATCAAATTTCATACACTTGGCTACACGACCAAGTGTTATGTTTGTGCCAAATTTCAAGGAAATCAGAAACTCTGGCATCTAGGCCTATATAAGTGCATATCGGGCGAAAGATATATATGGAAGCTATATCTAAGTCTGAACCAATATCTTCCAAAATCAACAGGGTTCTATTCTGACCCAAAACAAAATCTTGTGCCAAATTTGAACACAAAAATGTGTTCACACACCCTCAAAAAAAATCGCTTCTGTAACATATACCTCAAACACATTTTGCTTCAAGCATATATATTTGCAGGATTGGTCCAAACAAAACATTGTTTGTATTGCTCAAACATATTATGTTTCAGCTTAGGGCATACACTGGTAGAAAAAAAATTAATGAAATTCTCTTTGTAGGTATCTCTTTCTAAACACATATATGTTTGTAGGCTATTTCTAAATAAATATATGTTTGCACCTAAATATATTATATTTACAAACACTTTATGTCCCACACATAATATGTTCTAACATTGTAAAATATTTTATGCTAGTTTATATAAAAATATTGTGTTAAAAAATTTGAATTCCAAACATATAATTTTTACACCCAAACATATGAAAGACAATCTTTTTCGTCCATGCATGTGTTTATTTTTTTGCTTACTTGAATGACATTAACAAAAAAACACAATTTTACTAAATTTGAAAATTAAATTGTACACTAATAGAAAAAGTTTCGTTATATTAACGAAATGTGTCGTTAAAAGTCAGCTAACATTACAAATTCATTAATACAACGAAATTTTTCGTTATTATAACGAATTTTCTGTCAATCAACGTAACGTTTCGTACCATTAACGAATATTTTCATTGTATTAAAGAAAATGTTTCGTTATATTAATGAACATTTTTCGTTGGTTGACTTTTAATGAAATTTTCTTTATGTGTAAGGGCCGATGTTAAATGTGAACCACACCTAAACGCCAAGTTTTTTTCCAAATTTTATTTGACATTTCTCTATTTCAGACTTACTCAATTTGAAATTTGGAGAGATACACAATCCAACAACGTGTTAAAGTTATCCAGACTTATTATGAAAATGGGCGTTCAAATCAAAATGCATATCGTGCACTTCGTAATTTTTTTGGTCAATTTGATCGTCCAAATGTGTGTACAATCGCAAAAATCGTGGAAAAATTCGAGCAAACCGGGTCTATAGAAGATGTGAGAACACCAGTGCTTGCTCGTACAGCTCGTACTGCAGAAAATATTGCTGCTGTTCGCGATAGTGTGGCTGAAGAGCCGTCCACCTCATCTCGTCGTCGTGCCCAACAATTGCACCTCTCACGTTCGTCGTTGATGAACATTATGCATAAAGACTTGCATTTACACGCTTACAAGGTGCAATTGGCTCAAGAACTAAAGCCTCTTGACCATTCCAAACGTCGTGAATGGGCAGAATGGTTCCAAGAAATGGCAACAGTGGATGATCAATTTTCGAAGAAAATCATCTTCAGTGATAAGGCACATTTTCACCTCAGTGGATTCGTCAATAAACAGAATTGCCCCATTTGGGCGAATGAGAATCCAAGAGTGATTGTCGAAAAACCAATGCACCCACAAACAGTGACTGTTTGGTGTGGTTTATTGGCTGGTGGCATCATCGGGCCATATTTTTTCCAAAATGAGTCCGGTCAGGCAGTTACTGTGAATGGTGTTCGCTATCGTGAGATGATAATGAACTTTTTATGGCCCGAATTGGAAGATATGGATATGGACGATATGTGGTTTTAGCAGGCCTCTATCACCATACCCCCAAAGAAAAGAACGACATTTTTGATAGCCGTTTTAACTTTATTTTATTTCATAAAATTAGTTGATTTTAGTTAAATTTTGCCAAACGTGAGAAAATTTTCTTTATTTTAATTATTGTTTATTACTTACTTACTTACTTTACTTTAATGATATAAACAAAAACAAGTATATACGGCCGTAAGTTCGGCCAGGCCGAATCTTATGTACCCTCCACCATGGATTGCGTAGGAACTTCTACTAAAGGCTGTCATCCACTTGGGTTGGGATAACACTTGCCGATGGCAAGGTATCGTAAAACATTTTAACACTGTCTTCTAAATTGTAAGTTAGCCCATACGGGGTATATATTAAACAAAAAAAGGCCGATTAAATACGTATATAATATAGTTTGACAAAATTTTCTATAGAAATGAAAACTTGACAAAATTTTCTATAGAAATAAAATTTTGACAAAATTTTCTATAGAAATAAAAACTTGACAAAATTTTCTATAGAAATAAAATGTTGACAAAATTTTCTATGGAAGTAAAATGTTGAAAAATTTTTGTATAGAAATAAAATGTTGACAAAATTTTCTACAGAAATAAATTTTTTACAAAATTTTCTATAAAAATAAAATTTTAACAAAACTTTCTATGGAAATAAAATTTTGACAAACATTTCTATAAAAATAAACGTTTGACAAAACTTTCTATAGAAATGAAATTTTGACACAACTTTCTATAGTAATAAAATTTGACAAAATTTTCTATGGAAATAAAGTTTTGGTAGATTATTTTTGGCGATATGGACCAATTTTTGTGTAATAAGTCATCGGCTATATATAACTAAAGACCGATATTGACCAATTTTTACATGGCTGTTAGAGGCCATATATTGACAAAATGTACCAAATTTCAACCGCATCGGATGACTTTTGCTATATATAATTATGGACCGATATGGACCAATTTTTGCATGGTTGTTAGATACCATATACTAACACCATGTACCAAATTTCAACTGGATCGGATGAATTTCGCTCCTCCAAGAGGCTCCTGAGGTCAAATCTGGGGATCGGTTTATATGGGAGCTATATATAATTATGAACCGATATGGACCAATTTTTGCATGGTTGTTAGAGACTATATACTAACACCACGTACTAAATTTCAATTGGATCGGATGAATTTTGCTCCTCCAAGAGGCTCCGGAGTTCAAATCTGGGGATCGGTTTATATGGGAGCTATATATAATTATGAACCGATATGGACCAATTTTTGCATGGTTGTTAGAGGCCGTATACTAACATCAGGTACCAAATTTCAGCAGGATCGGATGAATTTTGCCCCTCCAAGAGGCTCCGGAGGTCAAATCTGGGGATCGGTTTATATGGGGGCTATATATAATTATGGACCGATATGGACTAATTTTTGCATGGTTGTTAGAGACCGTATACTAACATCAGGTACCACATTTCAACCGGATCGGATGAATTTTTCCCCTCCAAGAGGCTCCGGAGGTCAAATCTGGGGATCGGTTTATATGGGGGCTATATATAATTATGGACCGACATGGACCAATTTTTGCATGGGTGTTAGAGACCATATACTAAGACCACGTACTAAATTTCAACCGGATCGGATGAATTTTGCTCCTCCAAGAGGGTCCGGAGGTCAAATCTGGGGATCGGTTTATATGGGAGCTATATATAATTATGGACCGATATGGACCAATTTTTGCATGGTTGTTAGATGTGGTATACTAACATCAGGTACCAAATTTCAACCGGATCGGATGAATTTTGCTGCTCCGGGAGGCTCCCCAAGCCAAATTTTGGGATCGGTTTATATGGGGGCTATACGTAAACGTGGTCCGATATGGCCGATTTTCAATACCATCCGACCTACATCAATAACAACTACTTGTGCCAAGTTTCAAGTCGATAGCTTGTTTCGTTCGGAAGTTAGCGTGATTTCCACAGACGGACGGACAGCCGGACAGACGGACAGACGGACAGACGGACAGACGGACGGACGGACGGACATGCTTAGATCGACTCAGAATTTCACCACGACCCAGAATATATATACTTTATGGGGTCTTAGAGCAATATTTCGATGTCTTACAAACGGAATGACAAAGTTAATATACCCCCATCCTATGGTGGAGGGTATAAAAAAACACAATTTTACACAAACTGAAAATAGTTCATATTTTCCTAAAATGGCAGAGGTTTACTTAAATTGCGTTCATAATTTCATAAACCTGTTTTGAACTTCATAGGGATTCTAACAATTTTTATCTCCAATTTTTTTCCTTCAAAATATGAAGAAAAAATTCTTTCATGGTTCACTTTTTTTCTGGGTGTACGAAAATATCTGTTCTAAATTACTTATAGCCTCCTCCATATAGAAGACGATGTTAAGGAATGAAACTAAAATAATATTTAAAATAACTCAGATTTTGATTTGATAGATTGACGTGAATAGTTTCGTAAATATATCGGATAAAGATACGAGTAATGGAAATTCGATCAATTAGACATGTATCCCAATTCTAAATTTACAGAGTCTAAATTTAAAGCCAGATAGCTTCATGAATAATGTCTTCTTATTTTTGGCACGGAATCAATACTGAAATCTTTAAGGGAAGACCAAAACCTTTAGATCCCTTTTTTTCTGAGTGTATATAAAGTTTGCGATTAGTCACATATTACTCCCAAATTTCCTTCAACTATTGACAAATAAGTGTTAGACGCACACAATAATTAAAAGACATATGTAAATATTGCAGCAATTACTGTAATACACTCCAAACGTTTCAAACTTAATTATGGGGCGTAAGTATTTTCCTATATTGACAAATGTAAAAATCCTCCTTACCAAAAATTGCTACATCCCAATTGAGGATACATATACAATTTACAGTGATGGATATTTTAATATAATCATTATGGAATGTTTGATTTATTTTATTTCAGTGCGATGGCTCTGAGTGCGATGGAGCTGAGTCCTGTTAAAACGTTCATGGTCGGTGGCAATCAATAGTGTGAAAAGATATTTATTTGGACACCAAGATCGATGAATACGAGCGGGGAGCTACAAATGGCCGCTACGGCCTACACTTTATCATCGGCGCACAGTGGTTCCAAATCCATTTTTTGGAAATAATTCTACAACTTTTGAATGGATAAAGATATCAACATAATTTTCTGGGGCCATAATATGGCCAAAAAAATGGTAAAAATTTGGTATTTATATCCTAAACCACATAGTGGTCATGCTATAATAACTGCGATCTGCCAAACTTGTCTACGTGAATTACCTCCTGAGTCGATCTAGCGATTGGTTTCCGCCCGTCTGTCCATGTATTTGTTGTTCACAGGATTCCAGGCGCAATTATTCACCGATTTTGATGAAATTTAGTACATTTTTTTTTGGGCACAAGGGCAAAGGTTTTTGAATTTGGAAGAAATCGGATCAAATTTAGATAAAGCTCCCATATATATATTTATCGCCCGATTTTGACAAATGGGGTCACGTTGCACTTTTTTACTAACCGATCGTCGCCAAATTTCGCACAAATTAATCTTTTTCATCACCCTTTAAGTCTGCAAAATTTCATTGAAATCGGTTCGGATTTAGATATAGCTCTTATATATATGTATCGCCCGATTTTCCCAAATTTGACACAAACTTATCTTTTTTATCGCCGTTTAAGTCTGAAAAATTCATCAAAGTTATCTTACTCTAATCTTCTATAGTACAAACTATATGTGCGAAAAATTATGGAAATCGGTTCAGATGTAGATATAGCTCTCACATATATAAATCGCACGATTTTCAAAAAATTTCATCTAGTAACCTTATTTTTGACCATAGTGGTCTCATACCTTTTCTGGTATCAACCAAACCTGTAAAATATTATACAAATTGGTTCAGATTTAATGGTTTTTCTATACAAATAAGATAATATTCACCATTTATTTTGACCCCACGACACGGTTGCCACTCGTGCCAAAACTAATTTACTAAAATTTGGAGAAAATTTTACCAAAAACCCACCAAATTAAAAAAAAAATGTTACCTTGAAGTTTTTGATCAAATTTTGTAGCTATGATAAAAAAAATGGTTTTTCTTCTTATATTATTTTAGAAGTTTATTTCAATAATTGAAATATTATATGTACATTATATATAGCGACGAAGTTTTGAGTGTAACATATAATAATTAAATGTTTTAACGATTTAGCTTGAATCAGCAAGGGCAAGTTACTACTTGCTTAAAAAGCAAGAACTTACTCACCATGGTCTTTGAGGGTATGACCCAACACGAAAATTAAAATATTTAATGATATTGCATTTATACAAACTTTTGTCAACATTTTATTTCTTTAGAAAATTTTGTCAAAATTTTATTTCTTTTCTTTTTATTTAGAACATTTTGTCAAAATTTTATAGAAACTTTTGTCAAAATGTTATTTCTTTAGAAAATTTTCTCAAAAATTTTACTTCTAAAGAAAACTTTGTCAAAATTTTATTTCTATAGAAAATGTTGCCAAAAATCTATTTCTATAGTGAATTTTGTCAAAATTTACTTCTATATTATACACCGATAATTGTCTGTTGACACTTAACAGCTATGAGCCCAGTGGATAGTGGGATGGCATAGAAACTCTATAGTCCGAGGCTCGATTCTCCGTCCAGGCGAAAGTTAAAATTAAACAAGTATATACGGCCGTAAGTTCGGCCAGGCCGTACCTTATGTACCCTCCACGTGGTATATATTAGACAAAAAAGTTATGTATAGTTAAGTCTACAAATAATTACGAATCGATATGGACTTTTTGCACGGTACGTAGAGAGCCAGAATTGAAATATGTGGGTCGCTTATATGGGGGCTACATACAATTATGAACTTGATATGGACCAATTTTTGTGTGATTGGAAATCGATTTATCTGAGGGAATAAATATAACTATAGACCGGCATGGTTGTTAACGACCACATACTAGCACAATGTACCAAATTTCAACTCACTCGGATGAAATTTGCTCCCCCAAGAGGCACCAAAACCAAATCTTGGAATCGGTTTATATGGGGCTATATATGATTGTGGACTGATATGGACCACTTTTGGCATGGTTGTTAAAATCATATACTAACACCACGTACCAAATTTCAATCAGATCGGATGAATTTTGCTTCTCCAAGAGGCTCCAAAACCAAATCTCGGGATGGGTTTATATGGACCTATATATAAATATGGACTGATATGAACCAATTCCTGCATGGTTGTTGGATACCATATACTAACATCACGTACCAAATTTCAACCGAATGGGAAGAATTTTGCTCTTCAAAGAGGCTCTGGTGGTCAAATCTGGTGATCGGTTTATATGGGGGCTATATATAATTATGGACCGATGTGGACCAATTTTTGCGTGGTTGTTAGAGACCATATACTAACACCATGTACCAAATTTCAGCCAAATCGGATGAAATTTGCTTCTCTTAGAGTCCTCGCAAGCCAAATCGGGGGATCGGTTTATATGGGGGCTATATATAATTATGGACCGATGTGGACCAATTTTTGCATGGTTGTTAGAGACCATATACTAACACCACGTACCAAATTTCAGCCGGATCGGATGAAATTTGCTTCTCTTAGAGTCCTCGCAAGCCAAATTTGGGGGTCCGTTTATATAGGGGCTATACGTAAAAGTGGACCGATATGACCCATTTGCAATACCATCCGACCTACATCAATAACAACTACTTGTGCCAAGTTTCAAGTCGATAGCTTGTTTCGTTCGGAAGTTAGCGTGATTTCAACAGACGGACGGACGGACGGACATGCTCAGATCGACTCAGAATTTCACCACGACCCAGAATATATATACTTTATGGGGTCTTAGAGCAATATTTTGATGTGTTACAAACGGAATGACAAAGTTAATATACCCCCCATCCTATGGTGGAGGGTATAACAAGTATATTCGGCCAGGCCGAATCTTATGTACCCTCCACCATTCGATGGGAGAATTGTAAGGGTTGTAACGACACCAAGCAAACATGGCCCCATTTAAACTTAAACCGCACACTATATATGCTAGTGTTCTCGAGACGCCAGATATCACTCCTGATATCTGCTATAACGGGTCGCTGCCTGACAGGCGATTTTGCAAAAACTATTGGTGCGAAGTATAATGACTATTGTATGAGCTGTCATGATGCGGAGGAAAATTAATCAATAAAACACCTCTTGTGTGAGTGTCCTGCATTTTGTGTAAGGCGTAAGCAAATTTTAGGCGCATATAGCTTCAGATTACTGGCGGACCTGGAAAACGTTAACTTAAGCAGTCTGCTAATGTTTTTGGAACAATCTGGTTGGTTCAACAGAAGAAAATAATCGAGAAGGTTCAACGGTTAAAACTAGAAGTGCCCATATGTAATAGGTACTTTTAGTTAATGTGGTATCACAATGGACTGAATAGTCTAAGTGAGCCTGAATCTTAATCGGGCTGCCACTTTAACCTAACCTAACCTACCTTCCACCATGGATTGCATAGAAACTTGTACTAAAACTGTCATCCACAATTGAATTACTTGGGTTGCGCTAACACTTGCCGATGGCAACGTATCTTAAAACTTCTTAACACCGTCTCCTAAATAGTAAGTTAGTCCATACGGGGTATAACATATATTAAACCAAAGAAAAAGGCCGATTAGGTTAGGTTAGGTTAGGTTATGTGGCAGCCCGATGTATCAGGCTCACTTAGACTATTCAGTCCATTGTGATACCACAGTGGTGAACTTCTCTCTTATCACTGAGTGCTGCCCGAATCCATGTTAAGCTCAATGACAAGGGACCTCCTCTTTATAGCCGAGTCCGAACGGCGTTCCACATTCCAGTGAAACCACTTAGAGAAGCTTTGAAACCCTCAGAAATGTCACCAGCATTACTGAGGTGGGATAATCCACCGCTGAAAAACTTTTTGGTGTTCGGTCGTAGCAGGAATCGAACCCACGACCTTGTGTATGCAAGGCGGGCATGCTAACCATTGCACCACGGTGGCTCCCAAAAAGGCCGATTAAATACGTATATAATTTAGATTGAAAAAGATTTTTATAGAAAAAAAAAAACAAAATTTTTTATAGAAATAAAATATTGACAAAATTTTCTGTAAAAATAAAATTTTGACAAAATTTCCAATAGAAATAAAATTTTGACAAAAATTTTCTATAGAAATAACATTTTGACAAAATTTACTAAAAAAATAAAATTTTGACAAAATTTACTAAAAAAATAAAATTTTGACAAAATTTACTAAAGAAATAAAATTTGGACAAGATTTACTATTGAAATAAAATTTTGACAAAATTTACTATAGAAATAAAATTAGGACAAAATTTTCTGTAGAAATAAAATTTGGACAAAATTTTTATAGAACTAAAATTTTGACAAAAATTTCTGTAGAAATAAAATTGTGACAAAATTTTCTGTAAAAATAAAATTTTGACAAAATTTTCTGTAAAAAAAAGAAATAAAATGTTGACAAAATTTACTAAAGAAATAAAATTTTGAAAAAATTTACTATAGAAATAAAATTTGGACAAAATGTACTATTGAAGTAAAAGTTTGACAAAATGTACTATAGAAATAAAATTTTGACAAGATTTTCTGTAGACATAAAATTTGGACAAAATTTTTATAGAACTAAAATTTTGACAAACATTTTTGTAGAAATAAAATTTTGACAAAATTTTCTATAGAAATAAAATTTTGACAGAGATTTCTATAGAAATAAAATTTTGACAAAATTTACTATAGAAATAACAATTTGACAAAATTTGCTATAGAAATAAAACTTGGACAAAATTTTCCATAGAAATAAAATTTGGACAAAATTTTCTACAGAAATTTAATTTTCACAAAATTTTCTGTAGAAATAAAATTTTCACAAAATTTTCTATAGAAATAAAATTTTGACAAAATTTTTTATATAGAAATAAAATTTGGACAAAATTTTTTATATAGAAATAAAATTTTGGCAAAATTTTCTATAGAAATAACATCTTGACAAAATTTTGTGTAGTAATGAAATTTTGACAAAATGTACTATAGAAATAAAATTTTGACAAAATTTACTAAAGAAATAAAACTTTGACAAAATTTTCTATAGAAATAAAATTTTGACAAAATTTACTATAGAAATAAAATTTGGACAATAAAATTTTGGCAAAATTTTCTATAGAAATAAAATCTTGACAAAATTTCTGTAGAAATAAAATCTTGACAAAATTTTGTGTAGTAATGAAATTTTGACAACATTTGCTATAGAAATCAAATTTTGGTAAATTATTTTTGGCGATATGAACCAATTTTTGGGTTGTTGGGGATCGGCTATGTATACTATAGACCGATATAGACCATTTTTGGCATGGATCAGATGAATTTTTGCGTGGTTGTTAGAGACCATATACTTACACTACATACCAAATTTCATCCGGATCGGGTGAATTTTGCTCCTCCAGGATGCTCCGGAGATCAAATCTGGGGATCGGTTTATATGGGGGCAATATATATTTATGGACCGATATGGACCAATTTTTGCGTGGTTATTAGAGACCATATACTAACACGACGTATCAAATTTTAACCGGATCGGATGAATTTTGCTCCGGAGTTCAAATCTACACTGAAAAAAAAAGCATAATCGGATCCAAAGATTTTTTATTTACTTTAAAAAATTTGGTATTGATTCCGAGCCAAAGAAGCGGAGAATACAAGTAGGGATACTTTTAAGACACAATTTTCTTTTAAATTTAGATTTTGTGTACTTGCTTCTGGGAGTCAAATTTTAATTTTTCGCTTTCTCATCTTTTTTTCTTCATATGCTATCAAAGTCCTTTAAAAACGAGTTAACGGCAACTTTATTTTCCAAATTAGGACTCGACTTCCAGTAGAAATTATGCTATGTTTGAAGTAAAAAACTTCTTTAAAATAAAGTTTTGAAAAACATGTCCTATATTTGAACGATTTTTTGCTTTGTATTCAAGATGCAAAAAGACAACAAATTTAAAGACAATTTCATTAAATTTAAAGAATTTTTCTGAATTATTAAAGTCAAGTTGACCTTAGCCTATAAATTTTTTTTTTTCATGTTAAGATACCCTTTTTTAAGTCAAATCACTTAATTATAAGGACAATACGACTTCATTGAAAAGTTTATCGACTTTTGGACAAGGCAAATAACTTTATTTTAGAGAAATGTGTCTTCTATGCTAAGCAAAATTTGTATTCGTATTTTAAAGACATGAAATCTTTGACCTCACGACAATATTTTTTTCAGTGTAGGGATCAATTTATATAGGGGGCAATATATAATTATGGATCGATATGGACCAATTTTTGCGTGGTTATTAGAGACCATATACTAACACGACGTATCAAATTTTAACCGGATCGGATGAATTTTGCTCTTCCAAGAGGATCCGCAAGCTAAATCTGGGTTCCGTTTATATGGGGGCTATACATAAAAGTGGTCCGATATGGCCCATTTGCAATACCATCAGTCTTAGAGCAATATTTTGATATGTTGTAAACGGAATGACAAAGTTAATATACCCCCCATACTATGGTGGAGGGGTTAAAATCACACGCAAAGAAAAAAAAAACGTTTGGAAAACGTGTACCGAAAACGTTTTTCTTTTGTTAGAGTTTTTTGAATTGCTTCGAAAAATTTAAACTTTTATTACCAAAAAAATTCGTTTGTTACAAAATTTTTATTTTTTCAATAAAAAAAGTTATTTTTGAAACAACAACACAGTCCATTTCGTTTATATCAAACATTGTTCTTTTCTGACATTAGGTCTTTAATAAGACACATTTTACAGTTCAAAATTTAATATACTACAATGTAATGTTGAAAATTTTTTTCGGAATCTTCCGAACATATCTGGAATATATGTAAAAAAAAACAAAAAAAAACTTTGGTCGCAGCAGGGATCGAACCCACGACCCTTGGCATGCAAGTCGGACGTAGCAACCACTGCTCCACGGTGCCAAAATAAATGTTTGTTTCTGTTAAATAAACTTTGTTTATTCGGTTCGTGGGCGCCGCAAGCTATGCTATATAAATATAACTTATATGGACAATTATCTATTGATGACCATAACAGGTACATAGCTCAGTGGTTAGTGTGTTGGCTTACAAAGTGCATGGTCCGCGGTTCGATTCTCCGTCCAGGCGAAAGGTAAAAAAAAATTAAAAATTTATAAAATTGTATAATTTCTTCTACATTGTTGGTATTACAGGAAAAGGTGTTAAGAACTAAAAAACCTCGTGGATGTGAGAAAGATGTGAGGGAAAATGCAATTAGCAAGAAAACAACGTTTTTTTTTGTTTTGAGTTAGTCTTTATGAAATTGTTTTACATCCTGGAAAAGAATAAACGTTTATCACAAAAAGTATATACTTTTCTTCCAAATACACTTCCTTACAGCGAAAAGCAAATGAGAAACGAACTTTGTTTGTCTAAAATTTCGTTTGGGAGGAAAGAATTATTTTTTTTGTGCACTGTCAATTTCAATTCTATCAAGCATTATTCTTTTCTGACTTTAAGTCTTTAATAAGTTACATTTTGATGTTTCATAATAAAAATTTTATATAGTAGTATGTAATTTTGAACATTTTTATATGCTGTTCTTCCAAACTTCCTTACAGAGAAATGTAAATGGGAAATCATATTTGTTTGTCTCACATTTCGTTTAGGGGGAAAGAATATATTTTTTTTTTTGGTGGGGGTTGTAAACATTTAACACGGATTTCGGTCAAAATCTCCTTAAGTAAGATTTCGTGCCTAGTGTAGATTAATTAAAAATTTATAAAATTAATCAAAATTTGCTTTCCGGGTGGCTTCACTTTATTTTAATTGTATATGTAGAACCATTAATATATATTATTTATTACAATTAAACAAAAAAAAAACTATAATAAACATTAAAACACTAGCTACAAAGGTTAGCGTTTTAATAAATATTGTATTAGCCTGTGTAAACATCGTGTGGACATATTTAAATTTCCTATAGAGTAGTCGAAAAATGCTTCATATATAAGGCCACACATCACTTGAGACATTGCGATAAATCTTCAATAGTGCTCTGTAGTATCCATTTCAAAACCTATTTGCTTAACGGACAAGTGAAAGTTAAAAAAACAAAAAAAAAAAAAACAACAGCCGAGAAAATTATGAGTGGACACTTGCATTTGTCCCAGGCTGGCGAAACCGCTTGCGAGAGAATTTATGCAGCAGAAATTTTATTAAAAATTATGAAAGTCATTGGTCTATGGCAATGGTCACCATCGAATGGCCAACTGGATTCGAATATGGTCAAATGTGGGCAACTATGGCAGTACATCCAACGTTTTGTCCTGCACATGCCATTCACTTTCATATTCATTGGCCTGATGTGGATTGAAGTATTGCGTGCCAGCGATATTGACCAAATGGGTGATGTGCTCTACATGTCACTGACTGAGGCGGCTTTAATTGTGAAAATTTTAAATATTTGGCAGCATTCGGTCAAGGCTTCAAATTTCATTTGCATTTTGAATGAAAGTCCCCAGTTTGCATTGCATTCGTTGGAGGAAGTTGAATATTGGAAGAGGGCACAGCGTCAATTTCGTTATGTAATTTATATGTATGCATCAGGAAGTTTCCTAACTGTGGTCTCGGCATTTTTGGGTGTCCTGGTCATCGATGAGCCCCAAATGGCTTTTGCCTATTGGGTTCCCTTTGAATGGCGTTCTGGCGGGAGGAATTATTGGATGGCCTATTTTTATAATTTCGCTGCTATGGCCTGCACTGCCACATCAAATGTTTGCCTTGACATGATGGGTTGTTATTTTCTTTTCCACACATCATTGCTGTATAAAATCTTGAGTTTTCGTTTGCAAAAGTTCAAAGGTGTCAAAAGTGAGGATGTGCAACATGAATTTCGAAGTATATTTCAAATGCACAAAGCAATCAGAAGGTGAGAAGTTATTTGTGGGCGATAAACAAATTAGCATACAATTATATTTCCTACACTCAGAAAAATGCCGTGCATATATTTTTGAACCCACCACCATTGGATAGAGATTGGGGCGTAATATATTTGCCATTCGGGTTTGTAGCACATCTACGATTTCAGACTATATACACAAAAAAATTTTACCGATCCAACGAAATTTCTTCATTGATAATATGAAACACTTTCGTCAATGTCATTGAAAATATTATGAAATGTTTCGTTGATTAACCGAGATTCGTTATAGTAATGAACAATTTCGTTATATCAATGCATTTATTTCATTGGGTCAATTTTAATGACATATTTCGTGAAGTCTTTTTTTAACGTTTGTGTGTTTTTATACCCTGCGCCACACTGTGGAACAGGGTATTATAAGTTAGTGCATATGTTTGTAACACCCAGAAGGAGGCGAGATAGACACATGGTGTCTTTGGCAATAATGCTCAGGGTGGGTCCCTGAGTCGATATAACCATGTCCGTCTGTCCGTCCGTCCGTCTGTCTGTGAACACATTTTTGTGATTAAAGTCTAGGTCGCAATTTAAGTCCAATCGCCTTCAAATTTGGCACACGTTACTAATTTGGGTCAGAATAGAACCCTATTGATTTTGGAAGAAATCGGTTCAGATTTAAATATAGCTCCCATTTATATCTTTAGCCAAATATGCACTAATATGGACCCAGCAGCCAGAGTTTTATACCGAATTTTGTACAAACATAACACTTAGCCGTATAGTCAAGTGTGCAAAATTTGATTGAAATCGGTTCAGATTTAGATATAGCTCCCATATATATCTTTCGCCCGATATGGACTAATATGGTCCTAAAAGCCAGAGTTTTGCCCCAATTTGGTAAAAATTTTGCACAGGGAGAATATTTAGTACTATAGCTATGTGTGCCAAATTTGGTTGAAATCGATTCAGATTTAGATATAGCATCCTTATATATCTTTCGCCCGATATGCACTTATATGGACCAAGAAGCCAGAGTTTTATCCCGATTTGCTTGAAATTTTGCGGAAGGAGTACAATTGCTAGTATAGTCATGTGTGCCAAACTTGATTGAAATCGGTTCAGATTTAGATATAGCCATATATATTTTTCGCCCGACTTACACTCATATGACCACAGAGGCCAGAGTTTTGGCCCAATTTGGTTGAAATTTTGCACTAGGAGTACAATTAGTAATATAGTCATGTGTGCCAAATTTGATTGAAATCGGTTCAGATTTAGATATAGCTCCCATATATATGTTTTTCTGATTTCGACAAAAATGGTCAAAATACCAATATTTTCCTTGTTAAATCGCCACTGCTTAGTCGAAAAGTTGTAAAAATGACTCTAATTTTCCTAAACTTCTAATACATATATATCGAGCGATAAATCATAAATAAACTTTTGCGAAGTTTCCTTAAAATTGCTTCAGATTTAAATGTTTCCCATATTTATACCCTTCACCACTACTGTGGTACAGGGTATAATAAGTTTGTGCATTTTTATGTAACGCCAAGAAGGAGTAATCATAGACCAACCTTTTAGTATACGGATCGGCTTAGAATTAAATTCTGAGTCGATTTAGCGATGTCCGTCTGTCTGTCCGTCTGTCTGTCTGTCTGTTGATGTATTTTTGTGTGCAAAGTACAGCTCGCAGTTTTAGTCCGATTGTCCTAAAATTTGGTATAGGGTCCTGTTTCGGCTCAAAGACGATCCCTATTGATTTTGGTTCAGATTTAGATATAGCTGCCATATATATTTTTCACCGATCTGGTCATAATTGGCGTGTATATCAACCGATCTTCCTCAAATTCCGTACATCCGAATATTTTATGAGTCTCGAAAAACTTGCAAAATATCAGCAAAATTGGTTCAGATTTAGATATAGCTCCCATATATAGCTTTCGCCCGATTTACACTCATTTGCCCACAGAGGCCAATTTTTTGCTCCGATTTAGTTGAAATTTTGCATAGGGAGTAGAATTAGCATTGTAGCTATGCGTGCCAAATTTGGTTGAAATCGGTTCAGATTTGGATATATCTCCCATATAAAGCTTTCGCCCGATTTACACTCATATGACCACAGAGGCCAATTTTTAACTCCGATTTAGTTGAAATTTTGCACAGGGAGTAGAATTAGCATTGTAGCTATGCGTGCCAAATTTGGTTGAAATCGGTTCAGATTTAGATATAGCTCCCATATATATGTTTTTCTGATTTCGACAAAAATGGTCAAAATACCAACATTTTCCTTGTAAAATCGCCACTGCTTAGTCGAAAAGTTGTAAAAATGACTCTAATTTTTCTAAACTTCTAATACATATATATCGAGCGATAAATCATAAATAAACTTTTGCGAAGTTTCCTTAAAATTGCTTCAGATTTAAACGTTTCCAATATTTTTTTTACTAACATTGTGTTCCACCCTAGTGCATTAGCCGACTTAAATTTTGAGTGATATATAAAGATTGAGTGATATATAAATCTATGTATTTGGGACAAACCTTTATATATAGCCCCCAACACATTTGACGGATGTGATATGGTATCGAAAATTTAGATCTACAAAGTGGTGCAGGGTATAATATAGTCGGCCCCGCCCGACTTTAGACTTTCCTTACTGGTTTTTTACTAAAATTGTGTTCCACCCTAATGCATTAGACAACTTAAATTTTGAGTCTATAGGTTTTGTAAAAGTCTATCAAATTCTGTCCAAATCGAGTGATATTTAAATGTATGTATTTGGGACAAACCTTTATATATAGGATGTGATATGGTATCGAAAATTTAGATCTACAAAGTGGTGCAGGATATAATATAGTCGGCCCCGCCCGACTTTAGACTTTCCTTACGTGTCTAAATTATAAGTAAGTCCATACTAATATATATCACATATTAAATTAAAAATGACCGATTAAATACGTATATAATTCAGTTTGACAAAATTCATCGGTTACAGAGACCAATGCAAAAAACGGCACTATCAACACACTGTGCAGCAGAACATCACCACCCCGATATAGAGAGAATGCGTGTGCTACAGTGTGAGAGTAACTATAATAAGAGACTAACACTGGAGATGTTACACATTCTCAACACAACAACAGAAAAGAGAATGAACTATAAGACAGACATTGACAATTTGGCGCAAAGCTACAGGAATCTGATCAGAAAAACAAAAGGGCGGAAGAACAATAGTTAGTATGACAACAGACGCTGTGTCGTTAGGTTCTACTCAATAGTGGGTGTAATATTTTTGTTGTTTTCGTAAGTGTTTTTAATGTAACATCAAATTTGTACGTATTTCAATGTTTTTGTATATATTTTCTTTTCTTTTTGTACACTCAGAATAATTTTCCCGATGAAGTCTTTCAATGAAAAGACGAAATATTGAATAAAAAAATAAATTAAAAAATACAGACCTCGAGCTCGTTTCAATCAACAATTCATTAATTGGCAAAATTTTCTATAGCAATAAAATTTTGGTAGATTATTTTTGGCTCGAGTGGCAACCATGATTATGAACCGATATGGACCGATTTTTGTGTGATTGCACTAATAGAAACAATTACGTTCCATAGTCGTGAACGGACGGTGACAAAATGAAACGGAAACGGTCACAAAAAATCAAAACGGAATTTTCACAATTTCGTCCACGGGCGTTTTTGTGCGTGGTTTTGCGTGGTTGTTACAGAGAAGCTAATTTCATCCGATCCGGTTGAAATTTGAAATTTGAAATTATATATAGCCCCCATATAAACCGATCCCCCGATTTGACCTCCGGAACCTTTTGAAGGAGAAAATTTCATCTGATCAGGTTGAAATTCGGTTTATGGTGTTAGTATATGCTCTCTAATAACCATGCAAAAATTGGTCGATATCGGTCCATAATTATATATAGCCTCCATATAAACCGATCCCCAGATTTAGCTTGTGGAGCCTCTAAGAGAAGCAAATTTCAACCCATCAGATTGAAATTCGGTACATGGTGTTAGTATATGGCCTCTAACTTCCATGCATAAATTGATCCAAATCGGTCCATAATTATATATAGCCCCCATATAAACCGATCCCCAGATCTGGCTTGCGGAGCCTCAAAGAGAAGCAAATTTCATCAGAAACTGCTGAAATTTGGTACATGGTTTTAGTATATGGTCTCTAACAATCATGCAAAACTTGGTCCATATCGGTCCATATTTATATATAGCCCCCATATAAACCGATCCCCAGATTTGACCTCCAGAGCCTCTTGGCCTCTTCAATCCGATCCGATTGAAATTCGGTTCATGGTGTCAGTATATGGTCTCTAATAATCATGCAAAAATTGATCCAAATCGGTCTAAATTTATATGTAGCCCCCATATATACCGATCCTCCGATTTGAACTCCAGAGCCTCTTGGAGGAGCAAATTTCATCCGATCCGATTGAAATTCGGTACATGGTGTCAGTATATGGCCTCTAACTTCCATGCACAAATTGATCGAAATCGGTCCATTATTACATATAGCCCCCATATAAACCGATTCCCAGATTTGACCTCCGGAACCTCTTGAAGGAGAAAATTGCATCCGATCCGGTTGAAATTCGGTACGTGGTGTTTATATACTGCCTCTAACATCCATGCAAAAATTGGTACAAATCGGGCCATAATTATATATAGCCCCCACATAAACTAACTTACAATTTAGAAGAGTTTTAAGATACGTTGCCATCGGCAAGTACTTGTATTACCACAGCCGAATAATTCTATTGTGAATGACAATCTTTAGTAGAACGACAATCAAAATATATATAAATATTTAAATATTAATAAATATTTGTTTTTTTTTTAATCCCAAATTATAAAAGGCGACCGTCGTAGTGCTATTCTGAGTTCGTAAAACCTCATAAATTTAAAGTTTTACGATGGAGTTGCCAGTTGGCAGATGGCAATACTATGATTGTTTAATCCGGCCAAATAAAAGGTCACCCTCGTATAGTGACAACCGTTACATAGTGATACCACACATAATGGACTTGTTTCTGTCTTATCTATGAATGCGTCCTGATTCTTTTTCAGCTTAATTACAAGGGACCTCCTTTTTATAGCCGAGTCCAAACGGTGTTTCACCTTGCGTTGAAAGCGCTTAGAAAAGCTCTCAAACACTCCGAAATGTCTCCAGCATTAATGAGAGAGAATAATCCACCGCTAAAACAGTTTTTGGTATTTGGTTGAAACAGGTGCCAATTTTTGATAATTTTTACCTTTACTGAAAATTATTTTGTTTTTGTTAAAGACATAATTATAATAATTTGGTAATTTTGGTATTTTCTTTCAGAATGACAAAAGAATGTGAAATTCTAACTTCGAAATATGTTTTGGCTCAAATTATTTTAAGTGCTCTAATTTTATGTTTTTGCTGTTATCGAATACAAAAGGTGAACTCGTAAAAAAAATTTGTCACTACAATTTTTAACATAGCCTTTAAATATGGTTTTCTTTTCTTTTTCTAGATGGACATAGCTGAAAATATTGGACAATTTTTCTCAATGCTACAATTTTTGTGTGTTATGATATTGGAAATATTTCTACCCTGTTATTTTGGCAATGAAATCACTGTGAATTCATCACAGCTAACAATGGACCTATATCATATTGAATGGTTGAATTTTTCCATATCGAATCGTAAATTAATGGTTTTATTTAAAGAATTTTTAAAACGTCCAGATCAGGTTAAAATTGGAGGATATTTTCAAGTTGGTTTGCCCATATTTACAAAGGTAAAATATTTCAAATTGAAGGTGTTATTTCACGCTATCTTTCGATAACTGTCATTTTGAATGCTTTTATTAAACGGACCTTAGATGGTCGGATAAACCCAACGACAGAGGTTCGTCTATTTGTTGTGTGTTCGTTCAAGATTTGCCCTTACTTGCCCATGAAAAAATAAGAAGAAGCATAAACATAAACAATGAAGATGTATGAAGAGTTATGGGTGAAGCCAATTTTTACTGAAAAAATGGAAGAAAATAATAAAAATCCGGGTATATATTGCAAAACAATGATTCCTGGAGTAATCCACATTTAATATATTACTTGATGGATTTCAAAATACTTCTCGCCTGGTTTTCCACTGAATAGCAGTGTAATTTTTCTACGTTTTTGCCACAATTCTTGTTTAGATTTATATATTTTTTAAATGTCCAACCAGAATTGGCGATCCATCATTAATTTCATTGCAGAAATGCCTGTTTTTAATGTAAAAACAAGTATATACAGCAGTAAGTTCGGCCGGGCCGAATCTTAATATTCGGCCATGAATCTAATATAATAGCTTACTTTGAAAACTCTTCGTCGTAGCGGGTTTCTTGATAATATATAGAATTTTAGAGGGTTTGATGGCAAATTTTCTCCCAAGCAAATCAGTTCAACCAGATTCTACCTATGAAGACTAGATCAGATTCTGGATTTAGGAATACCAATTTTGTTTGAGTTTTAGAGAAATCATAAACATATCGTGTATATAATAAAATAACGCCTTGATTTGAAATCTTAAATCTGTAGATTTTTTCCGCCATTATTTAAATGAATACGATGGTGATCAGTGCGGCTGTTATACCATGTGTTTTCTTTTCTGAGGAACGAAATTTTCGACAAGCATAGTTTTCTTTTGACACAAATTTTAGAGACAATCGTTGAACCGCTTATTAAACATTCGGATTAGTTTGCTCTAAACGAAAATACTTTAAACGAAAGGGAAATTTCGTTTGTCTAAAATTTCATTCCGGAGGAAAATATTTTGTTCTTTGGGTGTACCCTAGATAGGGTCACGAAAAAAGTTGATGCGGTCACCCCCCAGTTTTGTAGCATATTCGAAGACAATTTCAGAACACCAAAACTTTTTTTTTTCGTGCACCCCCCGAACTACAATTTACTGTGCTGTCTGACAACACAGCAAAAACTATTTGGTGGTGTGTAGGGTGACCTATTGACTCTTTAAAATCTCTGTAACTTTTTTGTTTATGAATATAAGTAAATACTTCAAAAGCAAAAGTTGCATAGTTTGTTAAGATCTTTATGATGGTTATAGGAAATGGGCGTCATAGGGGTATACGAAGCGAAATAAAAAAAATAAAAATCAAATTTGACGTCGGAGTCAAAAATGACCAATGTACGAAACAACGATATGCGTTTCTTTTCTATCGGACTTCAAATGACGACACAGCACAATAAATTGTATTTTGGGGGGTCGTAGGGTGCTCGAAAAAAAGTTTTGTTATTATGAAATTGTCTTCGAATATGCTACAAAACTGGGGGGTGACCGCATCAACTTTTTTTTTCCTTTAGGCCGTGACCCTATCTAGTGTACCCTCAAGAAGTTAAATCGGTCTATATCGATGCCTTACCAAACGGACCGGTAAAAATAAATGCGATACTGATTTTTGAGGGTCTAAAATTCCAGTATATTTACATTTTTGTGCAAATCGGATAAAAACTACGGTTTCTAGAAGCCCAAGGAGTTAAATCAGGAGATCCCTCTATGTGGAGGCCGGATTCCAGAAGTCCTAAAAATAAATTCGGGAGTTAGGTCTATATGGGGGCTATATCAAAACATGGGCCATTACTCACCATCGTGGTGCAATGGTTAGCATGCCCGCCTTGCATACACAAGGTCGTGGGTTCGATTCCTGCTTCGACCGAACACCAACAAGTTTTTCAGCGATGGATTATCCCACCTCAGTAATGCTGGTGACAATTCTGAGGGTCTCAAAGCTTCTCTATGTGGTTTCACTGCAATGTGGAACTCCGTTCGGGCTCGGCTACAAAAAGGAGGTCCCTTGTCATTAAGCTTAACATGGAATCGGGCAGCACTCAGTGATAAGAGAGAAGTTCACCAATGTGGTATCACAAAGGACTAAATAGTCTAAGTGAGCCTGATACATCGGACTGCCACCTAAATAACCTAACCTAACCTAATACTCACCACCTCTTAATGTTTCTCACAATACATCTAGAATTCTACTTTCAGACGAATTGGGTGAAAACTACGAATTCTAGAAACCCAAGAAGTAAAATCGGGAGATCAATCTATATAGGGGCTATACCAAAGCACGGACCGATACGTACCATTTTCGACACACCTCTTTATGGTCCTAAAATACCTCTAGATTTCTAATTTCCGGCAAATTTGATAAAAACTACGGATTCTATAAGCCCCAGTAATAAAGTCGGAAGGTAGGTCTATATGGGGGCTGTACCAAAACATGAGCCGATATGCACCAGTTGCGACACACCTATTTGTGATCTTAAAATACCACTAGATTTTCAATTTCAAGCAAATCGGCTAGAAAATAGACGCCCAAGAAGTAAAATCGGGAGATCGGTCCATATGGAGGCTATACCAAAACATGGACCAATATACCCCATTTTCCAGATTTTCAATTTCAGGCAAATCGGATAAAAAACGGTTTCTAGAAGCCCAAGAATTAAAATCGGGAGATCGGTCCATATGGGGGTTATTCAAAACATGACCGATACGGACCTTTTTGGGCACACCTCTTTATGGTCCTACAATACTTCTAGATACTTGCATGCAAATCGGATAGAAAATACACTTTCTAGACGCCCAAGAAGCAAAATCGGGAAATCGGTCCATATGGGACCTTTATTTTGATAATGTTTGTCGAACATCCCCTTACACCTAATAATTTGTGCCACCCAATCAGAAAAAAATCAAAGTTGTTTTGATTTTATGCCAACACGTCCCCGCAACACGCGAACATGACCTTATTCTATCGGATTTGTCGCCGCAACGTGTTGTGTCGCAGGGTTTATCCGACCGTATAAGGTCCCCTTTAGGTTAGAAAATACGCCATTACAAACGAGTATCTACGGATATAAGTTTAGCCAGACTGAGTTTCCGTGTATCGTTTGGAAACTCCTTGTCATAGCGGGGTTTCCGCAAATCGCAGGAACTTACTTTTCTTTAAAAAAACATAATTGAGATACTATCGGACTTAAATTCAATTTATTTTTGAACTTCTTATTAAACTATATTGCCAAAATGTTAATTTGTGTGAGTTTAGAGTAAAGAAATTATCACCAAAAGAAAATTTTGCGATTAGCGATTCCGAAAATCGTAACATACCCCACATAATGCAACTTTTCTTACATTTATGAAGTACTATGTATAGATATAGGGAAACAATTCTTATTTTAAAACAATATGTGATTCAATTGTTTTTATATCTTCTTTTCATTTATTATATTTTCTTTCAGGTAATAAACAATGCGTATAGTGTATTTGCCCTTCTCATGAATGTCGAAAGGAAGTAAGAATATCAAAGTATGAGCCCACAATGTACCCTAATCTTTCACTACAACTACATTGATTATCAACGTTACGATTATTAATTAATAAAATACACTAAAAAAATTACTTGTATCTAAAGATTTTGACCTTTTCTGAAGGATTTTCGTATTAATTTTTTACTTATTTAGGGACCTCTCTGGCATTAAATCTAGAATCAATAAATTTAAAATTAGTATACAGATCTCATTCATCGAATTTTCATTCTCCTTTTGTGATATAATTATAAAGCTACTCACGTACAAACAAATTCCAGTTTCATAATCCATATTCTAACAAATAATTCAAAGTAAAAACTGGTTTCTTAATTAATTCTCTAAACGAAAGATACATAATCCACAAAATAAGTCTTAGCCTATATATGAGGCGTTTTTATCTTAAGTCAAAAATTTAATATTTCAGTTAATTTAAGGACGATTTCTTTAAATCAAACACGTTTTACTTCACTTTAAGGAAAATTATTCTTAACTCAAAGACATACGACTATAACGAGAGGATGCAAATTTCCAAACTTTGTGTCCTACATTTAATAAAAAAATACTAAGCAAAGATTATAAACTTTCTTTTATTTAAAATTTCATTATTTTAAAGTAATGTTTACTTAAAAGTGTGTAAGTTGCACATCCTAAAATTGGAGTTGCGTAATCTTTAATACCATTTAAATTTTTTTTTTTCAGTGCAGTTAGAAACCAAACTTTTATAAAGGAAATTGTAACTAAAGGGTGATTTGTTAAGAGCTTGATAACTTTTTTTAAAAAAAAAAACGCATAAAATTTGCAAAATCTCATCGGTTCTTTATTTGAAACGTTAGATTGGTCCATGACATTTACTTTTTGAAGATAATTTCATTTAAATGTTGACCGCGGCTGCGTCTTAGGTGGTCCATTCGGAAAGTCCAATTTTGGGCAACTTTTTCGAGCATTTCGGCCGGAATAGCCCGAATTTCTTCGGAAATGTTGTCTTCCAAAGCTGGAATAGTTGCTGGCTTATTTCTGTAGACTTTAGACTTGACGTAGCCCCACAAAAAATAGTCTAAAGGCGTCAAATCGCATGATCTTGGTGGCCAACTTACCGGTCCATTTCTTGAGATGAATTGTTCTCCGAAGTTTTCCCTCAAAATGGCCATAGAATCGCGAGCTGTGTGGCATGTAGCGCCATCTTGTTGAAGCCACATGTCAACCAAGTTCAGTTCTTCCATTTTTGGCAACAAAAAGTTTGTTAGCATCGAACGATAGCGATCGCCATTCACCGTAACGTTGCGTCCAACAGCATCTTTGAAAAAATACGGTCCAATGATTCCACCAGCGTACAAACCACACCAAACAGTGCATTTTTCGGGATGCATGGGCAGTTCTTGAACGGCTTCTGGTTGCTCTTCACTCCAAATGTGGCAATTTTGCTTATTTACGTAGCCATTCAACCAGAAATGAGCCTCATCGCTGAACAAAATTTGTCGATAAAAAAGCGGATTTTCTGCCAACTTTTCTAGGGCCCATTCACTGAAAATTCGACGTTGTGGCAGATCGTAAGTCTTCATTATGAAATGTCAAAGCATACTGAGCATCTTTCTCTTTGACACCATGTCTGAAATCCCACGTGATCTGTCAAATACTAATGCATGAAAATCCTAACCTCAAAAGAATCACCCTTTACCTCCCAGCAAAAAATGTAAGTTGTTCTACAAATATTTCTCTTTAACCCTCCGATGGGTTATTGTCACGAATGTTTTCGTGAGTAACAACAATTTCGTGTCACGTTCACACCTTTATATTATAAAGGTTTTTACACCCATAAACATTTTTTAAATCTAAACCGAGCAAGAAACAAGTATATATGGCAGTAAGTTCGGCCAGGCCGAATCTTAAGTACCCTCCACCATGGATAGTGTAGAAACTTCTAAGAAAGACTGCCATCCACAATCGAACTACTTGGGTTGTGGTATCTTAAATCGTTTTCTAAATTGTGAGTTAGTCCATACGTGGTATATATTAGACAAAAAAGGTATGTATAAGTAAGTCTACAAACAATTACGAATCGACATGGACTTTTGCACGGTACGTAGGGAGCCAGAATTAAAATATGGGGATCGCTTATATGGGGGCTATATACAATTATGAACTTGATATGGACCAATTTTTGTGTGATTGGGGATCGATTTATCTGAGGGCTATATATAACTCGATAAATAAATATAAATCGACCAATATGGACCTAGTTAGGCATGGTTGTTAACGGCCATATACTAGCACAATGTACCAAATTTCAACTGACTCGGATGAAATGTACTCTTCCAAGAGGCTCCAAAACCAAATCTCGGGATCGGTTTATATGGGGGCTATATATGATTACACTAGGTCACAAATAACAAAATTTTCTCTGTGATTTGTTTCTAGCATACTTTTTCCCATTGATTTTGACCTACTAAACACGAAAATGAGTTTGTCTGTCGATTGGTTTTCGAGATACAAATTTTTGAACTTTTTTTTTTTTTAATTTTTAGGGGTACACTTACAATTTTGAGCATATCTTTCGTCTTATTTGACTTATTTGATCCTAGTGCTACTCAAATTAAAGAAAATTGAGCCGTCTACAACTCATTCTCAGAAAATTTTCAAATCGGGTAAGTAGTTTGGATGTTGGCGGCTTAAAAAAGTTAAAAACGGCGTTTTTTTAGTAAAAATGTGGCAGAAAAAAACATATAAAAACTCGTATAAAATAAAAAACACGCAGCTAACAGCAATTTTGGACTTATAGCGGACTTATAATTTTTTTGGTAGAAGACCGAAAAGACCATACTATCAAATACTAACATCACGTACCAAATTTCAACCGAATCGTATTAATTTTGCTCTTTCAAAGGGCTCCGGTTTATATGGGGGCTATATATAATTATGGACCGATTTCGACTAATTTTTTCATGGGTGTTTGAGGCCATATATTAACACCACGTACCAAATTTCAACCGAATCGGTTGAATTTTGCTCTTCCACGAGGCTCCGGAGGTCAAATCTGTTGATCGGTTTATATGGGGGCTATATATAATTACGGACTGATGTGGACCAATTTTTGCATGGTTCTTAGATACCATATACCAACACCATGTACAAAATTTCAGCCGGATCAGATGAAATTTGCTTCTCTTAGAGGCTCGGCAAGCCAAATCGGGGGATCGGTTTATATGGGCGCTATATATAATTATGGACCGATGTGGACCAATTTTGGCATGAATGTTAAAGATCGTATACTTACACCATGTACCAAATTTCAGCCAGATCAGATGAAATTTGCTTCTCTTAGTGGCTCGGCAAGCCAAATCGGGGGATCGGTTTAAATGGGGGCTATACGTAAAAGTGGACCGATATGGCCCATTTTCAATACCATCCGACCTACATCGATGACAACTACTTGTGCCAAGTTTCAAGTCGATAGCTTGTTTCGTTCGGAAGTTAGCGTGATTTCAACAGACGGACGGACGGACGGACTTGCTCAGATCGACTTAGAATTTCACCACGACCCAGAATATATATACTTTATGGGGTCTTAGAGCAATATTTCGATGTGTTACAAACGGAATGACAAAGTTAATATACCCCCATCCTATGGTGGAGGGTATAAAAATATAATGTTCCTAGACTAGCATTAAAAGGTTGAGACACCTATGTTAATATATTAGAATATATTATGTTTGGGACATCAATATTTCACAAATATAAAATGTGTGAATATAAACGTATAATAATTTAGAAGTAAACATTGATATCTTATTCAGAGAGTGAGAGTATAGAGAAAGAAATAGAGATTGAAACTGAGAGAGTTGACATTTTTTTTTGACTAAATTTTCTATAGAAATAAAAGTTTGACAAAATTTTCTATAGAAATAAAATATTGAGAAAATTTTCTATAGAAATAAAATTTTGAGAAAATTTTCTATAGAAATAAAATTTTGACAAAAATTTCTATAGAAAAAAAAATTTTGACAAAATTTTCTATAGAAATAAAATTTTGACAAAATTTTCTATAGAAATAAACATTTTACAAAATTTTCTATAGAAATAAAATTTTGACAAAATTTTCTATAGAAATAAAATCTTAACAAAATTTTCTATATGTATACAATTTTGACAAAATTTTCTATAGAAATAAAATGTTGACAAATTTTCTATAGAAATAAAATGTTGACAAATTTTCTATAGAATTAAATTTTAACATTTTGTATAGAAGGTTAGGTTAGGTTAGGTTAGGTGGCAGCCCGATGTATCAGGCTCACTTAGACTATTCAGTCCATTGTGATACCACATTGGTGAACTTCTCTCTTATCACTGAGTGCTGCCCGATTCCATGTTAAGCTCAATGACAAGGGACCTCCTTTTTATAGCCGAGTCCGAACGGCGTTCCATATTGCAGTGAAACCACTTAGAGAAGCTTTGAAACCCTCAGAAATGTCACCAGCATCACTGAGGTGGGATAATCCACCGCTGAAAAACTTTTTGGTGTTCGGTCGAAGCAGGAATCGAACCCACGACCTTGTGTATGCAAGGCGGGCATGCTAACCATTGCACTACGGTGGCTCCCTTTTTTTCTATAGAAATAAAATTTTGTATAGAAATAAATTTTTTACATAATTTTCTATAGAGATAAAATGTTGACAAAATTTTCTACAGAAATAAAATGTTGACAAAATTTTCTATAGAAATAAAATTTTTACAAAATTTTCTATAGAAATACAATTTTGAGAAAATTTTCTATAGAAATAAAATTTTGACAAAATTTTCTCTAGAAATAAACTTTTTACAAAATTTTCTATAGAAATAAAATTTTGAGAAAATTTCCTATAGAAATAAAATTTTGAGAAAATTTTCTATATGAATACAATTTTGACAAAATTTTCTATAGAAATAAAATGTTGACAAATTTTCTATAGAAATAAGATGTTGACAAATTTTCTATAGAATTAAATTTTATTAACATTTTCTATAGAAATAAAATTTTGACAAAATTTTCTATAGAAATAAAATTTTGATAAAATATTCTATAGAAATAAAATTTTGACAAAATTTTCTATAGAAATACAATTTTGAGAAAATTTTCTATAGAAATAAAATATTGACAAAAATTTCTATAGAAAAAAATTTTTGACAAAATTTTCTATAGAAATAAAATTTTGACAAAATTTTCTCTAGAAATAAACTTTTTACAAAATTTTCTATAGAAATAAAATATTGAGAAAATTTTCTATAGAAATAAAATTTTGACAAAATGTTCTATAGAAATAAAATGTTGACAAATTTTCTATAGAAATAAAATGTTGACAAATTTTCTATAGAAATGAAATCTTGACAAAATTTTCTATAGAATTAAATTTTATTAACATTTTCTATAGAAATAAAATTTTGACAAAATTTCCTATAGAAATAAAATTTTGACAAAATTTTCTATAGAAATAAAATTTTGACAAAAATTTCTATAGAAATAAAATTTTGATAAAATATTGTATAGAAATAAAATTTTGACAAAATTTTCTATAGAAATACAATTTTGAGAAAATTTTCTATAGAAATAAAATTTTGACAAAAATTTCTATAGAAAAAAATTTTGACAAAATTTTCTCTAGAAATAAAATATTGAGAAAATGTTCTATAGAAATAAAATTTTGACAAAATTTTCTATTGAAATAAAATGTTGACAAATTTTCTATAGAAATTAAATGTTGACAAATTTGCTATAGAAATGGAATCGTGACAAAATTTTCTATAGAATTAAAATTTTATTAACATTTTCTATAGAAATAAAATTTTTACATAATTTTCTATAGAGATAAAATTTTGACAAAATTTACTATAGAAATAAATATTGACAAAAAATAAAATAAAATTTTGACAAAACTTTCTGAAGAAATAAATTCTTTAAAAATAATATTTTTTGTTTTTTTTTTTTTTTTTTTGTTAAGATTTTCTCCAAATGTTGGTGCATTATTTTTGTCTCGCATTACTTAGTACGCGATTGATAACTTATCTAGCAAGTGTTCGTGTGGAAGCATACCAAATTTATAAAAGACTATTAGCAAATAAATTTGTTAAAGACTTTCTCAAAATATTAAAATATTTTGTCAAAACTATTGTACCATAAATTTTATATCGGTTTAAAAATGTCTACACAAAAGGTACTAAATCATTCGCGGGAGTACTACGGGTCAAAAAGTATTGAAAAAAGTACTATTGTACTGCATTTTCAACCCTGTTGTATGCTGTTAAGGAAAAGTGTGTTTTTATCCGTGCATTCGTTTTGGCTATGAGGCCTCTACAAAAAATTCATATACTTATGTCTAAACATTATTTAATTTGAAGTTTAAAATAGCTATGTAGACTTCGATTAAAAAAAAATGTGTTCATAGACAGACGGACATGGCTAGATCGCTAGATGGCGAGATAGACACCATGTGTCTACACACAAAAAAAAAATTTTCTGATTCAATCACGAAATTAATTTATCCAATTAATGTTTAATTGAAATGTCATCAATCACAGAAATGATAGTATCAATTAAAAAATTAATTGAAGGTCAATTAAAAAGTTAATTGATCTAATTAAAAAATTAATTGATAATATTATTTTTGTGATTGATTTTTGTTTCAATTTTAAAAATTTGTTGAATCAATTAAATTTTTAATTGAACATTTTTTAAAACTCATTTAAAATTTTAATTGGAAAAATTTCGTGAAATTTTTTGGTGTGTATGTTATAGCCCCCATATGAACCAATCCCCAAATTTGACCTCCGGAGCTCTTGAATTGCAAAATTCATCCGATCCGGTTGAAATTTGGTACGTAGTGAAATTTGGTACATTGCGCTAGTATGGCCGCTAACAACCATGCCAAAATTGGTCCATATCGGTCTATAGTTATATATAGCCGATCGCCAAAAATAATCTACCAAAATTTTATTTATATAGAAAATTTTGTCATAATTTTATAACTATAGAAAATTTTGTCAAATAGTAATAGAACATTTTGTCAAAATGTTATTACTATACAAAATTTTTTTAAATCTTATTACTATACAAAATTTTGTCAAAATTTTATTTCTATAGAAAATTTTGTCAAAATTTTATTTCTATAAAAATTTTGTCAAAATTTTATTTCTATAGAAAGTTTTGTCAAAATTTAATTTCTATAGAAAATTTTGTCAAACTGAATTTTATACGTATTTAATCTGCTTTTTTATTTTTGTTTAATATATACCCCGTATGGACTAACTTGCCATCGACAATTTTATTACTATAGGAAAATTTTGTCAAAATTTTATTACTATAGGAAATTTTGTTAAAATGTTATTACTATACAAAATTTTGTCAACATTTTATTCCTGTAGAAAATTTTGTCAAAATTTTATTTCTATAGAAAATTTTGTCAACTTTTTATTACTATACAAAATTTTGTCAAGATTTTATTTCTATAGAAAATTTTGTCAAAATTTCATTTCAATAGAAAATTTTGTCAAAATTTTATTTCTATTGAAAATTTTTTTCAAAACTTTATTTCTATAAAAAATTTTGTCAAAATTTTATTTCTGTAGAAAATGTTGTAAAAATTTTTTTTCAATACAAAATTTTGTCAAACTGAATTATATACGTACTTAATCGGCCTTTTTTATTTTTGTTTAATATATACCCCGTATGGACTAACTTACAATTGAGAAGACGGTGTCAAGAAGTATTAAGATACCTTGCCATCGGCAAATGTTACCGCAACCCAAGTAATTCGATTGTGGATGGCTGTCTTTAGTACAAGTTTCTACGCAATCCATGGTACATAAGATTCGGCCCGGCCGAACTTACGGCCGTATATACTTGTTAATGACTAATTTATTTGGAATGCATATGGTTCGTAGAATGCTTGGACAAAATTGGAGAACATGCGAGATGGTAACAATACTTTACATGGAATTTTAAAATAGATGAAGTGCTCAGGCAGATTTGATATGACATTAATTGTTTACCATTTTTTTATAATTTTAATTATTTATTTAAATTAAAAAATATAATAATTACCCTAGTCATTCCACAATTAATATGGCTCACTATTAATTTCTTTTTTCATAAGCAAAGAAAATATGAGTTACACTGGAAAATATGTTTTAAATTTGAGATTTACATACTTGTCCTTTAAAATCGAAACAAACTTCATCCAAGCCGGTTGAAAAAAAAATTGGTTCATAGCGGTTCATAATTATACACTGAAAAAACAGTTAACCCACTACGAAAGTTTTTTTTTTTAACTTTAGAAAAATTAGATTAATTTTTGAAAAATTTAGCTAAACTGTATAGGTTACGAAAATGTCACGGCGATTTCACAAAAATAAATAAATAACTTCCGACAAGTTCAAGAAAATTTATTAGACAAAATTACTATTTTTCACTTATTAAAGAAAATTTCGTAGTGTGGAGGAAAAAATTGAGATTCAAAATTGTCTTTTGTACCATACGAAGTTCATGATGCGCGCATAATTGGTAAAATTTATAAATTTTAAGAGATTCTGAACTATTTTGTGGAGACACGAATTTAGTTTATCTTTATAATTCATTTGTGTATAATTTGTTCCTCTGTTTTAGTTAATTTAACTAAAGTACGCAAAAAATTATTAAGTCATGGAAACTTTCTTAGAAAGTAATAATTTCATGAACTAAAATGGATTTTTTTCGGCTTTGGTGAACTATAGGGTTCACTTTATTTTGAGTGTATATAGCCCTCATACAAACCGATCTTCCATAAACTTTCGGCAAATTTCATCCGATCAGTTTGAATAAAGAAGGCAGGTTATATACATAACAGGTTGGCTGATAAGTCTCCGGTCTGACACATAGATGGCGTCGCTAGTATTAAATGCATATTACCTTCAAATGATTCCTGTCAAAATTTGACGTATGTAAGTCAATTAGTTTGTGAGATAGGGCGTCTTGTAAGAAGCAACTTTTGTTGATGTGAAAAAATGGAAAAAAAACTTGGCTTGATAATGAGTTTCCGGACTCTGCACCCAGTGAAATCAACAATAATTGATTGGTACGCAAAATTCAAGCGTGGTGAAATGAGCACGGAGGACGGAGAACGCAGTGGTTGTCCGAAAGATGTGGTTACCGATGAAAACATCAAAAAAATCCACAAAATGATTTTGAATGACCGTAAAATGAAGTTGATCGAGATAGCAGAGGCCTTAACGATATCAAGGGAACGTGTTGGTAATATCATTCATCAATATTTGGATATGCGGAAACTCTGTGCAAAATGAGTGCCACGCGAGCTCACATTTGACCAAAAACAACAACGTGTTGATGATTCTGAGCGGTGTTTGCAGCTGTTAACTCGTAATACACCCGAGTTTTTCCGTCGATATGTGACAATGGATGAAACATGGCTCCATCACTACACTCCTGAGTCCAATCGACAGTCGGCTGAGTGGACAGCGACCGGTGAACCGTCTCCGAAGCGTGGAAAGATACAAAAGTCCGCTGGCAAAGTAATGGCCTCTGTTTTTTGGGATGCGATGGAACAATTTTTATCGATTATCATGTGAAGGGAAAAACCATCAACAGTGACTATTACATGGCGTTATTGGAGCGTTTGAAGGTCGAAATCGCGGCAAAATGGCCCCATATGAAGAAGAAACAAGTAAATTCGGCCGTAAGTTCGGCCAGGCCGAATCTTATGTACCCTCCACCATGGATTGCGTAGAAACTTCTACTGAAGCCGATGGCAAGGTATCTTAAAACTTCCAAACACCGTAATATATACCACACTAGCGTAACCCGGCCCGCTTCGCTGCGCCTTCCGAAGCGTATTTGGAGGAACATTTTGCGTTAACTTAGTCAACTATATCCTTCGTGTTGAAAACAAATTCGAAAAGATTTGAATTCTTTTAAACAAATCGGACTACTTGATTTTTCGTTTATAGGTACAAATACGGCGGGAGAGGGTGTACCTTCTTCTATATTTCTTGTGAATTTTAAGTGTGGTTTGTCAAGGAAAGGTATCCTTCTCCTCAACATATCTGAAAATTAAGCACTATATTATAACATACAAAGAATTACTCTTTCCCATCCAATAAATCGCAAAAAGTAAAAGTAGTAAAAAATTTTACCACATTAACATTTGCTAAAATGTTGAAAAATGATGCACCCTCTACGTTGGCTGCCAATTTCATGTAAATTTAAGTTCTTTACTAAAAAGAAGTCTGGCAGAAGCCTGTGCAAAAATCATCAAATTATGTACCGAGTTCCCATTTACGGACAACCCTCTACTTTCAATTTAAGAAAAAAAAACGGACAAAAGGGAACCCTCTCCCCACCTTCGCCCCACTCCGACCTGATACCGGACTATCACGTTCCCTATATTAATTTCGCAACGACTCAATGGTCCCTATAAATTCTATCGAAGTAAATCGACAAAGTTTATACAAATTTTCCCCTTCCCCAACCAGATATTGAAAAATCATATACTAATATAAAAATCATGTATAAATTTAATCACCTCCTCCCACGTTCCCTGTAAATTTCAAGTAGATCGACGATGTTTAAATTTTGCTCTATTGTTTTAAAGGGACGTCACTTTCCCCGATACAATATCGACAAACACCGTAGTGAATAGCACCCCTAACCTTCCCTGAAAAATCTTGAAACTTTCCTTCAAGTGTGGGGCAAGGAAGGTTGCCTCTTCGTTCATAACCTTCCCCCACTGCCTATGTAAATTTCAAGAAAACTTAAGAATTGTTGTTTTTTTATGCAGTTTTAGAGGAGGACCTCCTCCCCGACTAAATATCGAAAAGTGATGTAGCGTATCTTTTGTAAAGGTCCCAGAAAATTTCAAGCCAATTATAAGCCTAAAAGGGCGGCCTCTCCTCCGTCCAAATATCACAAAATCAGGTATCAACTATTAATATCGTAACCTCTCCCCAGTCCTCTGTAAATTTCAAGTAACTCGGTAAAGTTTAATTGTTTCTCTGTATGTATTTAAGAGAAGCGGATGTCTCTCTATGCCCTTTTATTTTTATTAAAAAATCAGGAACCTGATATAAATTTCACAACCTCACCTATTTTTCCGTAAAATTTCTGTCGGGGAGTTTAGTTTTGTTTTCACTGTACTTTAAAAATAAAGTCGGTCAAAGGGGTGGTCCCCCTCCCCGACCAAATATCGAAAAATAATGTAGCGGATTTTTGTCTAGATGCCAATCCCAACATTCAATGAAAATTTCAAGCAAATCGCATAATTTTGTTCTAAGTTTCAAAAAGTAGGGCAAGGAGGAGGTCCCCCTTCCCATCCACATATGAAATCATCGGGTACCCCATATTAATTCCATAACCTTACCACATGTTCTCTGTAAATCTCAGATAATTTAAAGAATTTTAGTTTTTTCACTGTACTTTAAAAAAAAGTCGAACAAAGGGGAGGCTACCCTCCGACGCCAAATATCGAAATAAAAAGTAGCGGATCTTTGTCTAGATGCCAACCCCAATCTTTAATGAAAATTTCAAGCAAATCGGTCAACTTTGGTCCAATTTTCAAAAAGTCCGACGAAGGGGAGGTCCCCCTCCGCGACCAGTTGTCAAAAAATTAGGTACCCTATTTTCACCACATGAACGCCCCCTACGATCTCTGAAAGTTTCAAGTAAATCGGTTCACCCGTTTCGGAGCCAACTCGGAACATACAAACAAACAAACAAATAAACAAACATAGATTGAATTTTATATATATAGATAGTCCATACGCGGTATATATTAAACTAAAAAAGGCCGATTAAATACGTATATAATTAAGTTTAAAGTTTCTATAGAAATAAAATTTTGACAAAATAAAATTTTGACAAAATAAAATTTTGACAACATTTTCTATAGAAGTAAAATTTTGACAAAATTTTCTATAGAAATAAAATTTGGAAAAAATTTTCTATAGAAATAAAATTTTGACAAAATTTTCTATAGAAACAAAATTATGTCAAGATTTTCTATGGAAATAAAATTTTGACAAAATTTTCTATAGAAATAAAATTTTGACGAAATTTTCTATAGCAATAAAATTTTGACAAAATTTTCTATAGAAATAACATTTTGACAATGTTTTCTATAAAAATAAAATTTTGGTAGATTATTTTTGGCTCGAGTGGCAACCATGATTATGAACCGATATGGACCAATTTTTGTGTGATTTGGGATCGGCTATATATAACTATAGACCGATATGGACCAATTTTGGCATGGTTATTAGCGGCCTTATACTAACACCATGTTGCAAATTTCAACTGGATCGGATGATTTTGCTCCTCCAAGAGGCTCCGGAGATCAAATCTGGGGAACGGTTTATATGGGGGCTATATATAGTTATGGACCGATGTGGACCAATTTTTGCATGGTTGTTAGAGACCATATACTAACACCATGTACCAAATTTCAGCCGCATCGGATGAAATTTTCTTCTCTTAGAGGCTCCGCAAATGAAATCGGGGGATCAGTTTATATGGAGGCTATATATAATTATGGACCGATGTGGACAAACTTTTCATGGTTGTTAGAGACTATATACCAACACCATGTACCAAATTTCAGCCGGATCGGATTAAATTTGCTTCTTTTAGAGGATCTGCAAGCCAAATCGAGGGATCGGTTTATATGGGGGCTATATATAGTTATGGACCGATGTGGACCAATTTTTGCATGGTTGTTAGAGACTATATACCAACACCATGTACCAAATTTCAGCCGGATCGGATTAAATTTGCTTCTCTTAGAGGATCTGCAAGCCAAATTTGGGGGTCCGTTTATATGGGGGCTATAGGTAAAAGTGGACCGATATGGCCCATATGCAATACCATCCGACCTACGTCAATAACAACTACTTGTACCAAGTTTCAAGTCGATAGCTTGTTTCGTTCGGAAGTTAGCGTGATTTCAACAGACGGACGGACGGACATGCTCAGATCGACTCAGAATTTCACCACGACCCAAAATATATATACTTTATGGGGTCTTAGAGCAATATTTCGATGACATGGAATGACAAAGTTAATATACCCCCATCCTATGGTGGAGGGTATAAAAAAGTGTTGTTCCACCAAGACAATGCCACAATTCATTCAGAATGATGGCAAAAATTCATGAATTGGGCTTCAAATTGCTTCCCCACCCACCGTATTCTGCAGATCTGGCCCCCAGCGACTTTTTCTTGTTCTCAGACCTCAAAAGGATGCTCACAGGGAAAAAATTTGGCTGCAATGAAGAGGTGATCGCCGAATCTGAGGCCTATTTTGAGGTAAAACCGAAGGAGTACTACCAAAATGGTATCAAAAAATTGGAAGGTCGTTATGATCGTTGTATCGCTCTTGAAGGGAACTATGTTGAATAATAAAAACGAATTTTGACAAAGAAAATGTGTTTTTCTTTGTTAGAACGGGGACTTATCAGCCAACCTGTTATATAAGCCTCTTTACTTTCTGATCGGTTTATATAGACGTGTCTATAGATAATTTAGAACCGATATGAATCAATTTTCACATGGTATTTAAAGGACCAAATTTCAACAGGATCGGATGAAATTTGTATGTCAATGCGGCTCTAGAAGTCAAATTTTTGGGGTCGCTTTATATGAGGGCTATATATAGTTATGGACCGATATGGACCTTTTTTTTGCATGATTGTCCGAGGGCGATCGGATGAAATCTACTCGTCCAAGAAATTCCGGAAGCAGTGTTGCCACACTGGAAAAAAAAGATTTTGATATTGATTCCGAGCGGATAATTTAAGTAATTATAACTTTAAGATATACATCTCTTTTAATTTTGAGTTTTGCGTACTTGATACTAGGAAACAAATTTGGAAATCGTGCCCAAAAAATGCAGTGTAAGTTCTCAAAGGTATTCACAAAAAAATGGAAGGATAAAGGATTGTGTCCAAATTTAATTTCAACTAAAAAATATATCAAACCAATAATTCTCCCTCTTTTATTGTTGTGTTTATATGAAATTAATAAATAATTAAGCGTCACAAATAAATAAATATGTTTAAATAAATAATAATTAAAAATGAATTGAAGTAAAGGTTTCAATATTTAACAGTCGGTAATTTATCTTCACTGGAGGTGAAAGCTAAAGAAAAACCAAAGAAATGTCCCTAAAAGATATTTCAACAGCTAATACTACTAAAAAAATTGATAGAGTGTCCAGTACACGAATTTTGGTAATAATTCTAAAAATATCCGGATTATGGCATTGGCAGGAAGAAGAGGATCAAACCTTATTCACAAGGATTCTACATCATTTGCACTGTTATATTCTTCATATACCGACCTCATTCATTTTTTGTTTCCTTATGTGGGTTGAGGTATTTCGAGCCCCCGACATCGTAGAAGCTGGCCAAGTTCTGTATATGTCTCTGACGCTGATTATAGTTACACCAAAACTTATAAGTTTTTGGTTCCTCTCGACCAGAGTGCGACGCTTTATTAAAGATTTGGAAATTAATCCGATTTATGAATTATGCTCCCAGGAGGAGATTGATCTATGGCTTGAAAAACAATTATTTTTCAAAAGAGTTATAAAACTCTTTATGAGTGGTAGTGTATTTTCCGGAGCTGCAGCCTTTGTGGGTGTCCTCTTTGAAAAGGAATATCAATTGGGCTTTCCCTATTGGGTTCCCTTTGAATGGCATAATCCCCGGGGATATTGGTTCGCCTATTTCTATGATGTATTGGGAATATATGTGGCCTGTTTTTCCAATGTGGCTTTTGATATGTTGGGATGTTATTTGATATTCCATATAGGTCTTTTGTATAAAATTCTTAGTAAGCGATTTGAGGCATTACAAGAGGCAGGGGAAACAGAGGCCAAAGAAAAATTAATGAAATTTATACAATTGCATGAGAATATAAAAAGGTAACAGATTGAGTGATATAAGATTTTTTTATTTAAATTATTTTTCCCTTAATTTTTTAGGGCCACCAAAGAATGTGAGTCTTTGGTTTCCCATTATGTGCTGAGCCAAATTGTCTTTAGTGCTTTGATTATCTGTTTTTGTGGTTATCGTTTACAAAAGGTTTGCTGGGATTTTCATTTTAATTTTAATAAAATTGAAAATTAATTGTGTATTTTCTTCATCAGATGAACATCATGGATAATCTGGGCCAATTCTTTGCTATGCTACAATTTTTATCAGTCATGATTTTGGAAATATTTTTACCCTGTTATTTTGCCAATGAAGTTACTGTGAATTCTTCATCTCTTTTATTCGATATGTATAACTCGAATTGGTTTGCATATGCACCGCAGACAAGGAAGTTCATTATTTTGTATATGGAATTTTTAAAGAAACCCATAATTATCAAAGCGGGTGGATATTTTGAAATTGGCTTGCCCATATTCACTAAGGTGGGTCGAAGTTAATGTGGCTTTGTTTTTATTTAACCAAAAACATTTTATTTGTAAAATCGTAATGTAAAAATATAAATTTTATTTATATTTGTAGGTTATGAATAATGCCTATACATTCTTTGCTCTGCTTTTGAATGTGGATAACAAGTGAATTAAAAAATTTGAAAAAATTTAAATATTAATCCTAAAGACGTACACCCACTTAAATGTATGTTTGCACATTTGTTTGTATTTTATTCCAATTGCTTCTACAAAGATTTCCACGCTGAATAAATATTTTCTCCATATTCAACACACATTTTAGCCCAGAAAACTTACTCAAAAATTTAAACTACTTTCCAAGTCCTTACTTTTAATAGACGTCGAAAAAAAAATATTTAAGATAAGCTTAATTCTCACTACAGGAGAAGGTAATTGAAGGTAATATAAAAATCATTTCATTTTCCATACATTTTACCGGACAAACAAAAGCTCTGGAAATTAAAAACAATTTTTGAAAACAATGAAATTTTAAACAGCATTAAAAAATATTGCAGAGACTCGTTTCGTCGCCGATGATAAAATTGCCGTCATTTGGTCTTACAGAAAATACGATATGGTATAACTTCTATAGAAATAAAATGTTTACAAAATTTTCTGTAGAAATAAAAATTTGACAAAATTGTCTATAGAAATAAAATTTTGATAAAATTATCTATAGAAATAAAATTTTGACAAAATTTTCTATAGAAATAAAATTTTGACAAAATTTTCTATAGAAATAAAATTTTGAGAAAATTTTCAATAGAAATAAAATTTTGAGAAAATATTCTATAGAAATAAAATTTTAAGAAAATTTTCTTCAGAAGTAAAATTTTGACAAAATTTTCTACAGAAAAAAAATTTGACAAAATCTTCTATAGAAATAAAATTTTGACACAATCGTCTACAGGAATAGAATTTTTCTAGGGGAATAAAATTTTGACAAAAATTTCTATAGAACTAAATTTTTGGCAACATTTTCTATGGAACTAAAATTTTTACAAAATTTTTTGTAGAAATAAAATTTTGACAAAATATTCCATATAAAGTGTGATTCTTTTGAGGTTAGGATTTTCATGCATTAGTATTTGACAGATCACGTGGGATTTCAGACATGGTGTCAAAGAGAAAGATGCTCAGTATGCTTTGACATTTCATCATGAATAGACTTACTAACGAGCAACGCTTGCAAATCATTGAATTTTATTACCAAAATCAGTGGCAGAAAATCCGCTTTTTTATCGACAAATTTTGTTCAGCGATGAGGCTCATTTCTGGTTGAATGGCTACGTAAATAAGCAAAATTGCCGCATTTGGAGTGAAGAGCAACCAGAAGCCGTTCAAGAACTGCCCATGCATCCCGAAAAATGCACTGTTTGGTGTGGTTTGTACGCTGGTGGAATCATTGGACCGTATTTTTTCAAAGATGCTGTTGGACGCAACGTTACGGTGAATGGCGATCGCTATCGTTCGATGCTAACAAACTTTTTGTTGCCAAAAATGGAAGAACTGAACTTGGTTGACATGTGGTTTCAACAAGATGGCGCTACATGCCACACAGCTCGCGATTCTATGGCCATTTTGAGGGAAAACTTCGGAGAACAATTCATCTCAAGAAATGGACCGGTAAGTTGGCCACCAAGATCATGCGATTTGACGCCTTTAGACTATTTTTTGTGGGGCTACGTCAAGTCTAAAGTCTACAGAAATAAGCCAGCAACTATTCCAGCTTTGGAAGACAACATTTCCGAAGAAATTCGGGCTATTCCGGCCGAAATGCTCGAAAAAGTTGCCCAAAATTGGACTTTCCGAATGGACCACCTAAGACGCAGCCGCGGTCAACATTTAAATGAAATTATCTTCAAAAAGTAAATGTCATGGACCAATCTAACGTTTCAAATAAAGAACCGATGAGATTTTGCAAATTTTATGCGTTTTTTTTAAAAAAAAAGTTATCAAGCTCTTAACAAATCACCCTTTAAATTACATTTTGACAAAATGCTCTATAGCAATAAAATCTTGAGAACATTTTTTATAGAAATAAAATTTTAACAAAATTTTCTATAGAAATAATATTTTGGGAAAATTTTCGATAGAAAAAAAATTTGAGAGAATTTTCTATAGAAATAAAATTTTGACAAATTTTTGTATAGAAATTATATTTTGACAAAATGTTCTATAGAAATAAAATGTTGACAAAAATTTCTCTAAAAATAAAATAAAAAATATAGAAATTATATTTTGCCAAATTGTTCTATAGATGTAAACTTTTGACAAAATTTTCTAGAGAAATAAAATTTTGGCACAATTTTCTATACAAATAACATTTTGACAAAAGTTTCTACAGAAGTAAAATTTTTAGAAAATTTTCTGTAGAAACAAAATTTTCAGAAAGTTTTCTATAAAAATAAAAATTTCACAAAGTTTTCTATAAAAATAAAATTAAAAAAAATTTATAAAAATACAATTTTGACAAAATCTTCTATAGAAGCAAAATTTAGAGAAAATTTTCTATAGAAATAAAATGTTTACAAAATTGTTCAGCAAATAAAACGACTGAACGAAAACAATGAATTACAATTTTGCTGTGATAAAATCTCATTAATTTTTTTTTATTTAAGCGAATACAAACATATATGATGCTTAATTTGTACTACAACTAGTCACTATTATGAATATCTCATTAAATGGATTGTAATTATTAAATAAAATAAATAAAGAGGAATATGAAAACTGAACTGAAAATTGTCTATAAAAATAAAATGTTAACAAAATTTTCTATAGAAATTAAATTTTGACAAAATATTCTATAGAAATAAAATTTGGAAAAAAAATTTTTATAGATATAAAATGTTGACAAAATTGACCAACCAATAAAACGACTGAACGAAAACAACAAAAACAATGAAATACAATTTAAAAAAAATGTCTATAGATATAAAATTTTGACGTAGTTTTCTATAGAAATACAATTTTGACAAAATTTTCTATAGAAATGCAATTTTGGACGAATATTTTATAAATTCATTATTATTATTATTTTTATACCTTCACCATAGGATGGGGGTATATTAACTTTGTAATTCCGTTTGTAACACATCGAAATATTGCTCTAAGACCCCATAAAGTATATATATTCTGGGACGTGGTGAAATTCTGAGTCGATCTAAGCATGTCCGTCCGTCTGTTGAAATCACGCTAACTTCCGAACGAAACAAGCTATCGACTTGAAACTTGGCAGAAGTAGTTGCTATTGATGTAGGTCGGATGGTATTGCAAATTGGCCAAATGTGTCCACTTTTACGTTTAGCCCCCCATATAAAGGACCCCCAAATTTGGCTTGTGGGCTCTCTAAGAGAAGCAAATTTCGTCCGATCCGGCTGAAATTTGGTACATGGTGTCAGTATATGGTCTCTAATGATCATGCAAAAATTGGACGTTATCGGTGCATAATTATATATAGCCCCCATACAAACCGATCACCAGATTTGACCCCCGGAGCCTCTTGGAAGACCAAAATTCATCTGATTCAGTTGAAATTTGGTACGTGGTGTTAATATATGGCCTCAAATACCCATGCAAAAATTGGTCTAATTCGGTCCATAATTATATATATCCCCCAGACTTGAACTCCAGAGCCCCTTGGAAGGGCAAAATTCATCTGATTCGGTTGAAATTTGGTACGTGATGTTAGAATATGGTATCCAACAACCATGCAGGAATTGGTTTATATCAGTCCATAATTATATATAGCCCACATATAAACCGTTGCCCAGATTTGACCTCCGGTGCCTTTTGGAGAAGCAAAATTCATCCGATCTCGTTGAAATTTGGTACGTGGTGGTACTATATGATATTTAACAACCATGCCAAAAGTGGTCCATATCAGTCCATAATCACTTATAGCCCCATATAACCGATCCCCAGATTTGGTTTTGGAGCCTCTTGGATGAGCAAATTTCATTCGAGTCACTTGAAATTTGGTACATTGTGCTAGTATATGGCCGTTAACAACCATGCCTAACTAGGTCCATATCGGTCTACAGTTATATATAGCCCTCAGATAAATCGATCCCCAAGCACACAAAAATTGGTCCATATCAAGTTCATAATTGTATATAGCCCCCATATAAGCGACCCTCTGGCTCGCTTCTGGCTCTCTACGTACCGTGCAAAAGTCCATATCGATTCGTAATTATTTGTAGACTTACATACAGATACCTTTTTTGTCTAATATATACCACGTATGGACTAACTCACAATTTAGAAAACGATGTTAAGAAGTTTTAAGATACCACAACCCAAGTAATTCGATTGTGGATGATAGTTTTTCGTAGAAGTTTCCACGCAATCCATGGTGGAGGGCACATGAGATTCGGCCTGGCCCAACTTACGGCCGTATATAATTGTTTTTTTTTTTTTTTTTAATTGGGTAGATTTACCTTAAACCTTAAAATTTTGGCACGGATGATGTCTCCGAACCCATAAAGTATATAAATTCTGGGACGTGGTCTGTTCAACTCACGCTAACTTCCTAACGACACAAGCTATCCACTTGAAACTTGTCACAAGTGTTTTATGTTGATGTAGGTTAGGTTAGGTATAGTGGCAGCCCGATATTTCAGGCTCACTTAGACTATTCAGTCCATTGTGATACCACAGTAGTGAAATTCTCTCCTATCACTGAGTGCTGCCCCATTCTATGTTAAGTTCAATGACAAGGGACCTCCTTTTTATAGCCGAGTCCGAACGGCGTTCCACATTGCAGTGAAACCACTTAGAGAAGCTTTGAAACCCTCAGAGATGTCACCAGCATTACCGAGTTGGGATAATCCACCTCTTAAAAAACTTTTTGGTAGAAATTGGGTTCGAACCCACGGCTCTGTATGCAAGGCGGCCATGTTAACCTTGCACGACGGTGGCTCCTGTAGGTCAGATGGTATTGCAAATGGGTCATATCGGACCATTTTTAGGTATAGGCCCCATATATTTAAACCGTTTACCCAGGTTTGGCTTGAGAATACTCTTGGAAGAGCAAATTTCGTCCATCCTAATTCAAATTTTTTACCTGATGTCAGTATATGGCCTCCAATAATCATAGAAAATTTGGTCGCTAACGGTTTATGATTATATAGGCTAATATCAAAATTTTATATTTGGAGGACCAAATTTCATACGGTCGCATTGAATTTGATCTTCTTATTACCGTACGTAAATTGTTTCATGTCGGTTCATAATAAAATACTCTATATAAGCGATCAACAGCTGAATTGGTTTACATAGGTATCTAACCTGCCTTTTTATACCCTGCGCCACACTGTGGAACAGGGTATTATAAGTTAGTGCATATGTTTTTTATTTAGCCATATGAATTCTTTATATGGATAAGTTACAATTTTAAGAATACTTAAGATGCCTTGCTATCGGCAATTGCTACCACAACCCAAGTAATTTGATTGTGGATGGCAGACTTTAGTGGAACTGTGTGCGCAATCCACATCCACACTGCCAAAATTTTTTCAATTAAAATTTTAATTGAATTCTAAAAAATATTCCATTAAAAATTTAATTGGTTCAAAAAATTTTTTAATTGAAAAAAATAACAAATCAATCGGAAAAATAATTGTATCAATTAACTTTTTAATTGACTTTGGTGACTGATACTGTCATTTCTGTGATTGAAGACATTTCAAATAAAAATTATTTGGATCAATTGGAGTAATTGAAGACACAAAACATTTTTTGTTTCTGTGTAAAAATCTACCTGACAGAACATTTGGAATAAATTTTCTAACATTTGAAAAAATACCGCATTTTTAATTTGCGCTCCAATATCACAAAACCAAAAAATTTGAATTATTTTTCCCCTTCTCCCAGTGTGCATAGTCTAATTTATTCGAGTTCATTGAATTAGAAACACACGATGTTTCACACAGTGGCCTTTATATTTACAGTTTAATATGGTCAATGCACATATATTCCTAATCCCTCCAAATGATCCTCAAATTCGTGACTTCATAGCCTTTTTCATATTTTTTTCAAATCTTTTGGGTATTTTGTCGCATAAAACGATTATGGGACACGATATATTAGAACAATTAAACATATTTTTAAAATTAAAATAAATAATTAATTTCCATATATAAACATTGAACAAACATTAAACAAACTTTGAATGATGATGTTTGTGTCCAAACCAGTTTGTCGTTGAAGCTCATCCTCGAAAGAAGACCGACAAACAAACGAATGTCATGAATAAGGACAATTTCACTCTAACAGACCGCAATCGATAGTATTTCAAATGCCCGTGTATTGATTAAAAATTTTAAAATATATATGAATATATACACGCAAAAAAATAACTCTTTCCTCCCAAACGAAATTTTGGGCAAACAAAGTTCGTTTCTCATTTGCTTTTCGCTGTAAGGAAGTGTATTTGGGAGAAAAGTATATACTTTTTGTGATAAACGTTTATTCTTTTCCAGGATGTAAAAACAATTTCATAAAGACTAACTCAAAAAAAAAAAAACATTGTTTTCTTGCTAATTGCATTTTCCCTCACATTTTTCTCACATCCACGAGATTTTTTAGTTCTTAACACCTTTTCCTGTAATACCAACAATGTAGAAGAAATTATACGATTTTGAAAATTTTCAAAAATTTTTTTACCTTTCGCCTGGACGGAGAATCGAACCGCGGACCATGCACTTTGTAAGCCAACACACTAACCACTGTGCTATGTACCTGTTATGGTCATCAATAGATAAATATCCATATAAGTTATATTTATATAGCATAGCTTGCGGCGCCCACGAACCGAATAAACAAAGTTTATTTAAGAGAAACAAACATTTAGTGGTTGCTACGTCCGACTTGCATGCCAAGGGTCGTGGGTTCGATCCCTGCTTCGACCAACGTTTTTTTTTTACATATATTCCAGATATGTTCGGAAGATTCCCAAAAAAAATGTTCAACATTACATTGTAGTATATTAAATTTTGAACTGTAAACTGTGTCTTATTAAAGACCTAAAGTCAGAAAAGAACAGTGTTTGATATAAACGAAATGGACCGTGTTGTTGTTTCAAAAATAAATTTTGGTTTTGAAAAAATAAAAATTTTGTAACAAACGTATTTTTTTGGTGATAAAAGTTTAAAATTTTCGAAGCAATTCAAAAAACTCTAATAAAAGAAAAACGTTTTCGGTACACGTTTTCCAAACGTTTTTTTTTTTTCTTTGCGTGTATGCATTATAAAGGGTGATTCTTTTGAGGTTAGGATTTTCATGCATTAGTATTTGACAGATCACGTGGGATTTCAGACGTGGTGTCAAAGAGAAAGATGCTCAGTATGCTTTGACATTTCATCATGAATAGACTTACTAACGAGCAACGCTTGCAAATCATTGAATTTTATTACCAAAATCAGTGTTCGGTTCGAAATGTGTTTATCGACAAATTTTGTTCAGCGATGAGGCTCATTTCTGGTTGAATGGCTACGTAAATAAGCAAAATTGCCGCATTTGGAGTGAAGAGCAACCAGAAGCCGTTCAAGAACTGCCCATGCATCCCGAAAAATGCACTGTTTGGTGTGGTTTGTACGCTGGTGGAATCATTGGACCGTATTTTTTCAAAGATGCTGTTGGACGCAACGTTACGGTGAATGGCGATCGCTATCGTTCGATGCTAACAAACTTTTTGTTGCCAAAAATGGAAGAACTGAACTTGGTTGACATGTGGTTTCAACAAGATGGCGCTACATGCCACACAGCTCGCGATTCTATGGCCATTTTGAGGGAAAACTTCGGAGAACAATTCATCTCAAGAAATGGACCGGTAAGTTGGCCACCAAGATCATGCGATTTGACGCCTTTAGACTATTTTTTGTGGGGCTACGTCAAGTCTAAAGTCTACAGAAATAAGCCAGCAACTATTCCAGCTTTGGAAGACAACATTTCCGAAGAAATTCGGGCTATTCCGGCCGAAATGCTCGAAAAAGTTGCCCAAAATTGGACTTTCCGAATGGACCACCTAAGACGCAGCCGCGGTCAACATTTAAATGAAATTATCTTCAAAAAGTAAATGTCATGGACCAATCTAACGTTTCAAATAAAGAACCGATGAGATTTTGCAAATTTATGCGTTTTTTTTTTAAAAAAAGTTATCAAGCTCTTAACAAATCACCCTTTATAGTCAGAAATCGATATACCGATGTGTGGTAAATGGTATAGCAAACACCCACCATCTTATCGAGATGGTTACAAAAATATGAAGAGTTGGTTAAGGTTTTTTTCTAGAATCCTCTTCATTAAGATTGTAACAAAATCCCTGAAGGTGCAGGTGAGTGGTGGGCATTGTTCATGACCACTATGTCATGGAAATGTTAACACCCTCCACCACCATTCCCATTCTTTCGCTTTCCTGGCGAGTCCAACACCAGATGGAATTGTTGATGTGGTTTGCAAAGTGTGTCTCAGACACCGTTGATTACATTGCCATCTAGTGTGGCATTGTGTACTGCGCTGTAGTGCATACTCGTTGGCAGTGTTGCCAGGGAAAATTTTCGTATTACCCTACCTACATTCCAAAACAATTTCCCTACAATTTCCCCTACAATATTTTTTGTTAAATTTAAACAAAATTTACAAAACAAAAATGGTTTTATGTGCTTTATTATCTTAAAAAATATTCTACCAAAAATAATCGATTTGTTTTTGTTTGATAGATTGGTAGAATTTTTGATGTTTTGGTAGATGAAATCGCTATAGAAATAATGTTTTGGAAAGAGTTTATATAAAAATAACATTTCGGAAAAAAAAATTTTTATACAAAAATGTTGAGAAATTTTTCTAAAGAAATAAAATTTTGATAAAATTTTCTATAGAAATAAAATGTTGAGAAAATTGTCTATAGAAATAAAATTTTGATAAAATTTTCTATAGAAATAAAATGTTCAAAAATTTTTCTACAAAAATAAAATTTTGACAAAATTTTCTATAGAAATAAAATCTTGAGAAAATTTTCTATAGAAATAAAATCTTGAGAAAATTTTCTATAGAAATAAAATTTTGAATAAATCAAAATGTTCTATAGAAACGAAATTTAGCAAAATTTTCTATAGAAATAAAATTTTGACAAAATTTTATAAAGAAATAAAATTCTGACAAAATTTTCGATATAAATACAATTTTGAGAAAATTTTGTATAGAAATAAACTTTTGAGAAAATGTTCTATAGAAATAAAATTTTGAGAAAACTTTCTACAGAAATAAAATTTTGAGAAAATTGTCAATGGAAAAAAATTTTGAGAAAATTTTCTATAGAAATAAAATCTTGAGAAAATTTTCTATAGAAATAAAATTTTGACAAAATGTTCTATAGAAACGAAATTTAGCAAAATTTTCTATAGAAATTAAATTTTTACAAAATATTCTATAGAAATAAAATTTTTACAAAATTTTCTATAAAAATACAATTTTGAGAAAATTTTCTATAGAAATAAAATTTTGAGAAAATTTTCTATAGAAATAAAAATTTGAGAAAATTTTCGATAGAAATAAAATTTTGACAAAATGTCCTATAGAAACGAAATTTAGCAAAATTTTCTATAGAAATAAAATTTTGACAAAATTTTCTAAAGAAATAAAATTCTGACAAAAGTTTGTATAGAAATAAAATTTTGACAAAATTTTCTATAGAAATACAATTTTGAGAAAATTTTCTATAGAAATAAAACTTTGACAAAATTTTCTATAAAAATAAAATTCTGACAAAATTTTCTATAGAAATAAAGTTTTGACAAAATTTTCTATAGAATTAAATTTTTTAAAAAATTTTGTATAGAAATAAAATTTTGACAAAATTCCTATAGATATAAAATTTTAACAAAAGTTTCTATAGAAATAAAATTTTGACAAAATGTCCTATAGAAATAAAACTTTCAAAAAATTTTCTATAAAAATAAAATTCTGACAAAATTTTCTAAAGAAATAAAATTTTGACAAAATTTTCTATAGAATTAAAATTTGTAAAAAATTTTATATAGAAAAAAAATTGACAAAATTTCTATAGATATAAAATTTTAACAAAAGTTTCTATAGAAATAAAATTTTAGCAAAATGTTCTATAGAAATAAAACTTAAAAAAAAAATCTATGGAAATAACATTTTGACAAAATTTTCTGTAGAAATAAAATTTGGCAAACATTTTTATAGATATAAAATTTTAACAAACGTTTCTATAGAAATAATTTTTTTACAAAATTTTCTGTAGAAATAAAATTTTGACAAAATTTTCTATAGAAATAAAATGTTGACAAAATTTTTTATAGAAGTAAAATTTTGAGAAAATTTTCTATAGAAATAAAATTTTGAGAAAATTTTCAATAAAAATAAAATCTTGAGAAAATTTTCTATAGAGAAAAAAAGATAAAATTTTGACAAAAAAATTGTATAAACATAAAATTTTGACAAAAGTTTCTATAGAAATAAAACTTTGGAAAAATTTCAATAGAAATAAAATTTTGAAAAAATTTTCGAATGAAATAAAATTTTTACAACATTTTTTATAGAAGTAAAATTTGGCAAAAATTTGTATATGTATAAAACTTTAACAAAAGTTTCTATAGAAATAAAATTTTGACAAAATTTTCTATAGAAATAAAATTTTGAGAAAATTTTCTATAGAAATAAAATGTTGACAAAATTTTCTATAGGAATAAAATTTTGATAAAATTTTCTATAGAAATAAAATGTTCACAAATTTTTCTACAGAAATAAAATTTTGACACAATTTTCTGTAGGAATAAAATTTTGACAAAATTTTCTATACAAATAAAATGTTGAGAAAATTTTCTATAGAAATAAAATTTTGAGAAAATTTTCTATAGAAATAAAATTTTGACAAAATTTTTTATAAAAATAAAATTTTGACAAAAGTTTCTATAGAAATGAAACTAAAAGAAATAAAATTTTGACAAAATGTTCTATAGAAATAAAACTTTGAAAAAATTTTCTATAGAAAAAAAATGTTGGCAAAATTTTCTGTAGAAATAAAATTTTGAGAAAATTTTCTATAGAAATAAAATCTTGAGAAAATTTTCTATAGAAAAAAAAATAAAATTTCGACAAAAAAAATTTTTAAAAATAAAATTATGACAAAATTTTCTATAGAAATAACATTTTGAAAAATTTTTCTATAGAAATAAAATTTTGAGAAAATTTTGAGAAAATTTTCTATAAGAATAAAATGTTGAGAAAATTTTCTATATAAATGAAATTTTGACAAATTTTTTTATAAAAAATAAAATTTTGACAAAAGTTTCTATAGAAATAAAACTTTGAAAAAATGTTCAATAGAAATAAAATTTTGACAAAATTTTCTAATGCAATAAAATGTTTACAACATTTTTTATAGAAGTAAAATTTGGCAAAAATTTTTATATGTATAAAATTTTAACAAAATTGTTTATAGAAATAAATGTTGAAAAATTTTTCCATAGAAATAAAATGTTGACAAAATTTTCTATAGAAATAAAATTTGGACAAAATTTTCTATAGAAATAAAATTTTTACAAAATGTTCTATAGAAATAAAATTTTGACAAAAAATTTTATAGGAATAAAATGTTGATAAAATTTTCTATTGGAATATTGATTGGGTAGATTTGTGGTAAGATTTTCTGGCATGTGTGGTAACCGTAGTTACCACACTTTGTTATAGATCAAGCCTTGCCGGCTTCTAATTACCTCCTCTAGAGCTACCAAAATGTAAAAATTATTAAACTTTGTGTTGAGTGAAAAAGTCCCAACATTTTGCCCCTACGTTCCAATACAAGACGTTAAATATTAGAAAAACCCTACTTGTAAGGAATTTCTCCTACTTCTGGCAACACTGCTCGTTGGTGGAAAACAAAAATTACGCAGCATAATTATGGAAAAACCACCTATGCAGATACCGGCCACCAGGAGGCATTTTTTGTATGCTCCCTCTATAGGTGCGTGTGTGTGTGTGAGTGTTTCTTTTGTGGCATCAACATTTACGAAGACAACAACAAAAACAGGCAGGACTGAATGGAAGCGAACAATGTTTGTTCACATGATTGCAATACAGCCGCCGTCGACATTCAACTACCCAAGGATACTGCATCCTCAGTCGTTGATTGCTGAGACAACCGCCCGCAGTGTATGTGGAAAGCAGTTAAAATGGATTCAAAAAAAAAAAACCCTACCCCCTCCCCAACCCAACAAAAGCTGTCGTCTGTCCATGATGATGATGATGATGATGATGGTAGGTGGTGAATTTTCGAAGGCACTGGATAATGCATCCTGCTAAAGGAAAAACAATTAAAGGTGATTGTTGTTGTAGGCATTGCTGTTATTGTTGTTGTAGCTATTTTGGCGTGTCGTGTTTGAATGAAATATCCAGGATATGAAGGATAACAGCATATTGTTTTGTCTTCCATTCTATGTTGTTGTCTCTGGAGTTTTTGCGCTTTTTTCCACCTGTAGTTACCAAAGCTAGCTGGATGGATGGCTGACTGGCTGGTAGTGGTCCTGAACATTGCAGGTTTTATCCCATTTTAAAGACTGTATTCTGTTACGCTTTCATTAGGAGAAATTTCTTTTCAATTTTTGGCGTACAGATTTCCATTGAGTTTAGGTGTCTGCTAAAGACATCGGTTGTTATTAAAGCGTCGTTGTTTCTCATTATGGCTTAATTGCTGAACTAATATGCATCAGTTTGGGTGTGGATGAGAATGTAAACTGCAAATGCAGTTCTTGATGGAAACTATGAAATCCTTGGTGGGCATGTGATTCAGAAAAATGTAATCAAGCTTTAAACGTTAGAAGTCATATTTCGACCACATGGAGATATGAAATTAAAATATGAAGATTCGATATAAATTTTCTAACATTTGAAAAAAATCCCGCATTTATAATTTACGCTCCAATATAAGAGAAACAAACAATGTGAATGTTTTCAATGTTTTGATCAAATTAACAAAATTTTCTATAGAAGTTGAATTTTGACAAAAAAAATTTATAGAAATAAAATTTAGAAAAAAATTTATATGGAAATAAAATTTAGCAAAAATTTTTCTATAGAAATAAAATTTTGACAAAATTTTCTATAGAAATACAATTTTGACAAAATTTTCTGTAGAAATAAAATTTTGACAAAATTTTCTATAGAAATAAAATTTTGACAAAATTTTCTATAGAAATAAAATTTTGACAAAATTTTCAATAGAAGTGACATTTTGACAACATTTTCTAAAGTAATAAAATTTTGACAAAATTTTCTATAAAAATAAAATTTTAAGAAAATTTTCTATAGAAATAAAATTTTAAGAAAATTTTCTTTAGAAATAAAATTTTCACAAAAATTTCTATAGAAATAAAATTTTGATAAAATTTTCTATAGAAATAAAATTTTGACAAAATTTTCTATAGATATAAAATTTTGACAAAATTTTCTATAGATATAAAATTTTGACAAAATTTTCTATAGACATAAAATTTTGACAAAATTTTCTATAGAAATAAAATTTTGAGAAAATTTCTATAGAAATAAAATTTTGACAAAATTTTCTATAGTAATAAAATTATGACAAAATTTTCTATAGAAATAAAAAAAATCTTTAGAAATAAAATTTTCACAAAATTTTCTATAGAAATAATATTTTGAAACAATTTTCTATAGAAATAAAATTTTGAGAAAAATTTCTATAGAAATAAAATTTTGATAAAATTTTCTATAGACATAACATTTTGACAAAATTTTCTATAGAAATAAAATTTTGACAAAATTTTCTATAGAAATAAAATTTTGACAAAATTTTCTATAGAAATAATATTTTGAAACAATTTTCTATAGAAATAAAATTTTGAGAAAAATTTCTATAGAAATAAAATGTTGATAAAATTTTTGACAAAATTTTTGACAAAATTTTCTATAGAAATAAAATTTTCACAAAATTTTCTATAGAAATAATATTTTGAAACAATTTTCTATAGAAATAAAATTTTGAGAAAAATTTCTATAGAAATAAAATTTTGATAAAATTTTCTATAGACATAAAATTTTGACAAAATTTTCTATAGAAATAAAATTTTGACAAAATTTTCAATAGAAGTGAAATTTTGACAACATTTTCTAAAGTAATAAAATTTTGACAAAATTTTCAATAAAAATAAAATTTTAAGAAAATTTTCTATAGAAATAAAATTTTAAGAAAATTTTCTTTAGAAATAAAATTTTCACAAAAATTTCTATAGAAATAAAATTTTGAGAAAAATTTCTATAGAAATAAAATTTTGATAAAATTTTCTATAGAAATAAAATTTTGACAAAATTTTCTATAGATATAAAATTTTGACAAAATTTTCTATAGACATAAAATTTTGCAAATTTTTCTATAGAAATAAAATTTTTTTTTTCGAGCTTGAGATCTCTATGTTTTTTATTTATATTTTCTTCAATATTTCGCAATTTTCTTGAATTGCTTCTTCAGGAAGTATTGATCTATAATAAATTTATTATAATAAATTACATTAGTAGTATATACTAATTGCTACAATCTTATTCTAACATTTAGTACATTTTTAATATAAATTATAAACATCTCAATATGACACATTCTACTAGGCGAACATAACAAATGGGTAGATACAACTATCCTTCACTTACATCAGTTACAACAACTAAACACAACACATATTTTTGTTAGAGACAGCGAAACATCACTGCTCTCGTCTGTTTATAATATTGCACTGAGTATGGATGCTGCTATGCAACTTGCGCGTTGTTCTTTTTCTCATCGTTTCTGCATATCATTTGTCTGTATATGTGTGCGATGTTGTCCGTGTCCGTTTTGTAATTTATTCTACTCGTTGTTGGTACGTTGTTGATGTGTAACATTTCTAATGTGTATATTTTGCTCGTGTTGCTCTCTCGTTGTAAAACACGAACTCTATCAAAGTTTGGTTGGTGGTTTGTTGCTGCACAGTGTGTCGCTAGCGCAGTTTTTTGTAGCTTGCTGTTGTTATTCCGTATTTTTATGTCGGATTTATGTCCTGATAATCTTGTTTTTAATTTGTTTTTGGTAGTTCCTATATATATCATCTGACACTTTTCTTTTGATTTTCCATCGCACGGAATCTCATAAATGACTTTTGGGGTTTCGGATAAGGGGATGTTGTCTTTGGAATTGGTAAAAAGATTTTTTAGTGTATTGTTGGATTTATGGGCCAAGTTGTATTTAATTGTATCGAAAATATCGGACTTTGATATCCTTTCTGAGATCGTTGGTATGTATGTCAACGATTTGTATGATTTTGGATCTTTATTATCGTCCGTCTGTTCTGATGAAGGCTTGTAATTCGCTATTAACTTTTTTATGATGTTCGGGGGAAAATTGTTGTATTCCAAGATATCGTGTAGTTTTTTCTTGTTTTTTTTGTTGGAATTGTTGATCGCTGATAGTTAGTGCTCTTTGGATTAGGTTTTTTGCTGTATTTATTATTATCTGTTTTGGATGGTTTGAGAAGAAGTTCATAATTATTCCAGAAGCTGTGTTTTTTGGTACCAGTCCATTGTAAGTTTTTCTTTGTCCCTGGTGATTAATAAATCTAAATACGGCAATTTTTGATGTTGTTCTAGCTCCATTGTAAACCGGATATTGTTGTGATAACTGTTAAGTGTTGTCAGAGTTTTTTCTATTTCCGTTTCCTTGACGATTGCAAATAAATCATCCACGTATTTCGTTATGAACTTCGGTCTTATTGTCAGTTTTTGCATACAGCTGTCTAGTACTCTCTCCATTAATATGTCAGCGAAATATTGAAGAAAATATAAATAAAAAACATATAGATCTCAAGCTCGAAAAAACATAGAATTTTCATTTGAAAAACAAAGATCGCAAAAGCACAAAAATCAAAAAAAAAAATTTTTTTGACAAAATTTTCTATAGTAATAAAATTTTGACCAAATTTTCTATAGAAATAAAAATTTAAGAAAATTTTTATAGAAATAAAATTTTAAGAAAATTATCTTTAGAAATAAAATTTTCACAAAATTTTCTATAGAAATAATATTTTGAAACAATTTTCTATAGAAATAAAATTTTGAGAAAAATTTCTATAGAAATAAAATTTTGATAAAATTTTCTATAGACATAAAATTTTGAGAAAATTTTCTATAGAAATAAAATTTTGAGAAAATTTTCTGTAAAAAAATGACATAATTTTCAATAGAAATAAAATTGTGAGAAACCTGTCTATAAAAATAAAATTTTCACATAATTTTCTGTAGAAATAAAATTTTCACAAAATTTTCTATAGAAATAAAATTTTGAAAAAATTTTCTATTAAAATAAAATTTTGAGAAAAATTGCTATAGAAATAAAATTTTGATAAAATTTTCTATAGAAATAAAATTTTGACAAAATTTTCTATAGAAATAAAATTTTGACAAAATTTTCTATAGAAATAAAATTTTGACAAAATTTTCTACAGAAATAAAATTTTGACAAAATTTTCTGTAAAAAAATGACATAATTTTCTATAAAATTGTGAGAAACCTGTCTATAAAAATTAAATTTTCAAAAATTTTTCTATAAAAATAAAATTTTCACAAAATTTTCTATAGGAATAAAATTTTCACAAAATTTTCCACAGGAATAGAATTGTGAGAAACTTGTCTATAAAAATAAAATGTTCACAAAAGTTTCTGTAGAAATAACATTTATTGTTGATTTTGATTTCAGCTTAAAACTAAACTAAACTACAAGTGTAGCTTAACCATTAGAGGAAAAGTATGCTTGTCAAATTTAAATATTTGGGCAAAGCCATATAGACTGCAAGATGGTTGGATGTACAGCTGTTTTCGGAATAACCACATTCCTCATAAGCATCCTCTACTTGCAGCAAAACTAGCAACCAAGTATCAGAATAAATTCGGGTAATTCGCTCAACCCAAAGTGAACTACACTTTAACCTACCGAAAAAAGGTTTGATAGTCGGCTACTGCCTAAACAAATTTGCAAGCATATTTCTTTTCCTTTGCCAAACTCGAATCATCGATTTGAATGTAGTTGGCAAGGTTTGGTCTCTTTACACGCTGAAAAAAGGACATGCCGGTTCCAAAGTTTTTGTTTTTACATAAAGGATTTTGGAATTGATTCCGATTCTAAGAAGCGGAGAATTGGAGTTAGGTATTAAAAAACATGTCCTATTTTTGTTTTGTATCCAAGATACTAAATGTCAACAAATTTTAAGACGATTTCATTAATTTTTTAAAAAATTTTTACGAATTATTAATTCAATAAAATTTTCTTTCATGTCATGTTACTTCATATCAAGTTTAAATCGGAAAAATTACTTCATTAAATAGTTTATAGACTTTTCGACAAAGGGGGGAAAAAACTTTATATCAGAGAAATGCGTATTCAATGCAAGGCAAAATTTGCATTCGTATTTCAAGGACATGAAAAAATCCCTGAGTGATGGGCAATTTTCTGCATAAATTATTGCCAGCGTTTAATTTTGATATCAATTCACCCTTTTTACCAAATCATTAAAAGCCCAAAATGATTCCTCCTCAACGATTACATTAAACTACTTACGCTTTTGGTCCTTTATACTCGCCATCGACACCATTAGAAAAACCTCCATAACCTGGACCAACACCACCACCACCACCACCGCCCTCGCCCGATGATGAATGCATTGTTAATGATGTTGGTGCTGGAATTATTGTTGAACCATTTTGTTCTTTATTGTTGCGGGACTGCATCACGATAATGTCCTGGGGAATTTTTTGCAAATCCAAATTAGAATGTATTTTCAAATCTATGTCCTCGACACCAGTGGCAATAGCATTAGAAATCCAGTTGCCTACAGGACTTTCAGGATGCTGGCTTGGGTTAACAGCTGGAATGAAAAGGAAACACAAAGACACAGTTCAGTTGAATTTGTAACAAGAAAATGAGGACAAACGGAATGGCATTGTTCCTATAGAACTGAAGCAAGAAGAAAACGGAAAAGCTTCTCGGCTGTAAAATTGCCAATTGCTTTTGTGCAACTTTTGCCAACTGGACAATCAGTCAGTTAAGATTTCAAAATGGTTAATAAATGAAAAAAAAAAAGAAAAAACTAAATGTGCATTATAGTCCAAAGATTACTGGGTATATAAAAGTGTGGCTTAGTTTTCATCCATTTTGCTAGAATTTTTTTTTAAACACAAAGAAACTTTCCTTTAAATTTAGCCAACGAATTTTTTCCATTGGCGTAATAAAGGGGAGACCGTGGGAGAAATGGAGGATATCGCAACAATCCATTATCGTATAACTGAAATGACCAAAGCTGCCGCGTGTGATATTCTGACGTTAGTAAGATGGTATTTGAGAATGGAGCTTTTTATCAAAATATTATTTCAATATAAAATTTTGTCAAAATTTTATTACTTTAGAAAATGTCAAGGTTTTATTTCTATAGAAAATTTTGTTAAAATTTTATTTGTATACAACTGTTGTCAAAATAGAAAATTCAATAGAAAATTTGGTCAAAATTTATTTCTATAGAACACTTTGGCAAAATTTTATTTCTATAGAAAATTTTGTCAAAATTTTATTTCTATAGAGAATTTTGTTAAAAGTTTATTTCTATAGAAATTTTTTTCAAAATTTTATTTCTATAGAAAATTTTGTCAAATGTTATTTCTATAGAAAAATTTGTCAAAATATTATTTCTATAGAAAATTTTGTGAAAGTTTTATTTCTATAGAAAATGTCAAAGTTTTATTTCTATACAAATTTTTTTTAAATTTTATTTCTATAAAAATTTTTTTCAAAATTTTATTTCTATAGAAAATTGTGTAAAAATTTTATTTCTATAGAAAATTTTGTCAAAATTTTATTTCTATAGAAAATTTTGTAAAAATTTTATTTCTATAGAAAATTTTGTCAAAATTTTATTTCTATAGAAAATTTCGTCAAAATTTTATTCCTATAGAAAATTTTGTCAAAATTTTATTTCTATAGAAAATTTTGTCAAAATTTTAATTCTATAGAAAATTTTGTCAAAATTTTATTTCTATGAAAAATTTTGTCAAAATGTTATTTCTATAAAAAATGTTGTCAAAATTTTATTTCTTTAGAAAATTTTGTCCAAATTTAATTTCTATAGAAAATTTTGTCAAAATTTTATTTTTATGAAAAATTTTGTCAAAATTTTATTTTTATAAAAAATTTTGTCAAAATTTTATTGCTATGAAAAATGTTGTCAAAATTGTATTTCTATAGAGAATTGTGTAAAAATTTTATTTCTATAGAAAATTTTGTCAAAATTTGTTTTTTCTATAGAAAATTTTGTCAAAATTTTATTTCTATAGAAAATTCTGTTAAAACTTTATTTCTATAGAAAATTTTTTCAAAATTTTATTTCTATATTTTTTTTTCAAAATTTTATTTCTATAGAAAATTGTGTAAAAAGTTAATTTCTGTAGAAAATTTTGTCAAAATTTTATTTCTATTGAAAATTTTGTCAAAATGTTATTTCTATAAAAAAAAAATTGTAAAAATTTTACTTTTATTGAAAATTTTGTCAAAATTTCATTTCTATAGAAAATTTTGTCCAAATTTTATTTCTATTGAAAATGTTGTCAAGATTTCATTTCTATAAAAAATTTTCTCAAATTGTTATTTCTATAAAAAAATATGTCAAAATTTTACTTCTATAGAAGTTTTGTCAAAATTTTATTTCGATAGAAAATTCTGTTAAAATTTTATTTTTATGAAAAATTTTGTCATATTTTTTTTTTGAAATGGTGATACGGTCAAATTTTATATATAAACTTAACGTTTTTCTTTCAATTTTGCATTTAGAAAACCTGAACACCCCTCATTTCGAAGGTGTGTGTGTGTAGAATGTTGCTCCTATTTTGATTTTGGAATTCACTTTTCAGTTGTCAAAATGCCGTCCAAGCAAGAAGAGCAGCGAATCAAAATTTTGCTCGCGCATCGCGAAAATCCGAGCTACTCGTACGCAAAGCTGGCAAAATCGCTAAAAGTTGCCAAATCAACCGTTACGAATGTAATTAAAGTATTTGGGGAACGTTTGTCGACAGCCAGGAAGTCTGGATCGGGGCGAAATCGAAAACCGGAAGCCGCTGAGACGACAAAGAGAGTTGCCGGTAGTTTCAAGCGAAACCCTAACCTCTCTCTCCGAGATGCCGCAAATAAGCTGGGTGTATCGTCTACAAACGTGCATCGAGCCAAAAAACGAGCCGGACTATCGACTTACAAGAAGGTAGTGACTGAACAAAATACGACGGCCAAAGCGTGATCCCGGAGGCTGTACACGACGTTGCTGACGAAGTTTGACTGCGTGGTAATGGACGACGAAACCTACGTCAAAGCCGACTACAAGCAGCTTCCGGGACAGGAGTTTTATACGGCAAAAGGAAGGGGAAAGGTAGCAGATATTTTCAAGCACATAAAACTGTCAAAGTTCGCAAAGAAATATCTGGTTTGGCAAGCCATCTGTACCTGTGGCTTGAAAAAACAGCATTTTCATAGCTTCCGGGACTGTCAACCAAGAAATTTACGTGAAAGAGTGTTTGAATAAACGTCTGCTGCCTTTCCTGAAGAAACACGGTTGTTCCGTACTGTTTTGGCCGGATTTGGCATTTTGCCATTACGGTAAAAAGGCCATGGAGTGGTACGCGGCCAACAACGTGCAGGTGGTTCCCTCCCAACACGTCAGAGCTCCGCCCAATTGAGAAATACTGGGCTATTGTCAAGCGGAACCTAAAGAAGACCAAAAAAACTTCTAAGGACGAGCAGCAGTTCAAGGCAAACTGGCTTTCTGCGGCGAACAAGGTGGCTGTACAAAATCTGATGGCAGGTGTCAAGCGTGAGGCCCGGCAATTCGGATTTGGAAAAGCGAAAGCCTAACTGAATATTTTTCCTGAATTTTATTCTAATTGAACTTGAAAAAGAAATTTAATTTGATTTTTTAAATAAACGATTTCACGGATTTACACACGTTTTCCCTTGACCAAATTTTGACCGTATCACCCTTTATAAAAACTTTTGTCAAAATTTTACTTCTATAGAAAATTTAGTCAAAATTTCATTTCTATAGAAAATTTTGCTAGATTTTATTTTTATGAAAAATTTTGTCAAAATTTTATTTCGATAAAAAATTTTGTTAAAATTTTATTTTTATGAAAAATTTTGTAACGATTTTATTTTTATGAACAATTTTGTCAACATTTTTTTTTTTTATAGAAAATTTTGTCAAAATTTTGTTTCTATAGAAAAATTTGTCAAAATTTTATTTCTATAAAATTTTATTTCTACAGAAAATTGTGTAAACATTTTATTTCTATTGAAAATTTTGTTAAAATTTTAGTTCTATAGAAAATTTTGTCAAAATTTTATTTCTATAGAAAATTTTGTTAAAATTTTATTTCTATAGAAAATTTTCTCCAAATTTTATTTCTATAGAAAATTTTCTCAAAATTTTATTTCTATAGAAAATTTTGTCAACATTTTATTTCTATAGAAATTTTGTCAAAATTTTATTTCTATGAAAAATTTTGTCAAAATTTTATTTCTATAGAAAATTTTGTCAAAATTTTATTTCTATAGAAAATGTTGTCAAAATTTTATTTTTATAGAAAATTTTGTTAAAATTTTATTTCTATAGAAAATTTTGTTAAAAATTTATTTCTATAAAAAATTTTGTCAAAACATTATTTCTATAAATTTTATTTTTCAAAATTTTATTTCAATAGAACTTTTGTCAAAATTTTATTTCAATTGAAAATCTTGTCGAAATTTCATTTCTATAAAAAATTTTGTGAAAATTTCATTTCTAGAAAATTTGGTCAAAATTTTATTTCTATAGAATATTTGGTCAAAATGTTCTCCAAATTTTATTTCTATAGAAAATTTTCTCAAAATTTTATTTCTATAAAAAATTTTGTCAAAAATTTAATTCCATGGAAATTTTGTGAAAATTTTATTTCTATAGAAAATTTTGTTAAAATTTTATTTCTATAGAAAATTTTGTCAAAATTTTATCTCAATAGAAAATTTTGTTAAAAATTTATTTCTATGAAAAATTTTGTCAAAATTTTATTTCTATAGAAAATTTTTTTAAAATTTTTTTTCTATAGAAAATTTTGTTAAAATTTTATTTCTATAGAAAATGGTGTCACAAATTTTATTTCTGTGGAAAATTTTGTCAAAATTTTATTTCTATAGAAAACTTTGTTAAAATGTTATTTCTATATAAAATTTTGTCAAAATTTCATTTCTATAGAAAATGTTGTCAAAATTTTATTTCTATAGAAAATGTTGTCAAAATTTTATTTCTATAGAAAATTTTGCAAAAATTTTATTTCTATAGAAAATGTTGTCAAAATTTTATTTCTATAGAAAATTTTGCAAAAATTTTATTTCTATAGGAAATTTTATCAAAATTTTATTTCAATAGAAAATTTTGTCAAAATTTTATTTCTATAGAAAATGTTCTCAAAATTTTATTTCTATAGAAAATTTTCTCAAAATTTTATTTCTATTGAAATCGGGCAGCACTTATTAATAATTAAGAAGTTGACCATCTATGGTACCACAGTGGGCTGAATAGTGTAAGTCAGGCTACCTAATCTAACGTAGCCTAATATTAGTAACTTTTTGTGTAACTTATGCATTAAAAATTTACAATTGTCCTACTTTTTGGTCTACGTATTTAAATCTCCTTCTACGGCAAACTCTATTACTATTCCATACAAATGAATTTATCCCAACACCCTCTTTAGGAATAGTATTACAACCATGATATATAAGCAAGCAGTATAGGAGGTTGAAGCTACAGTGCTTTGGGCGACATTAACATCATTGGTTGGTGATTGGGGTTGTGATCCTGTTTTTGTCCTCCCATAGCTAGTGGAGTCATCTCCTTAGTCTAAAACTGGATGTTGAATGTTTTAGAAGGAGGATAATGGCCATGTTGTCGCTTCCTTGATAAAGTACAAACTGATGCAATGGCTTACAGTATTCCAACAGGACGACTAGTAGTGAATGTTCCCTTTTCTCCTCTCACCATCATCCCAGCTCTCTATGTGCCTGTCATTTACCAGAAATCTAAAGTCTTGCGATGACAATGATTATGTGTGGAAGTGTTGATGTTAATGAAACTTTGCTTTCGTTTCTCTAGCCTTTGGCCATGAACAATGTGAAAAGATTGCCTGACTTTGGCTTGCTTTCAGTTTTCTGCCATTTAATTTGCTTTGTCCTTTTTTTGTAACCCCTCTCCAGCCCTTGTGCAAATGTGCAGTTTTCTGTTAGCTTTGGGGCTAGTTTTAGTTTTACCATTGTACAAAACGATTACAACTTTATGAAAATGAAAAACAAGTTACTAATTAAATCTATTGTTTTATAGCGGTATTAATTTTATGAATAGATGAACTTTGACATTTCAAAACAATCAGAAAAAATATAATTTTGTATTATAGAGCGAAGCAATGAGATGATTATTCTAAAAAAAAAGAAAATTATTAAATTCAATATAATCGACTTATATACTCTACACATTTATGAGCAGTCATGTTTATTAGTCCAGAGTAAAAGAAAATTTGAAGGAACTTGGAACTTATGTAAAATGACATCTAGACAAAGATCTGCTACTTTATTTTTGCGATATTTTATCGGGCAGTGGAATCTCTCCTGTGTCCTACTGTGAAAACATAAATATATTTGATAAACTTGATGTTTACAAAGTATGTGGGGGAGGTATTTAATTTAATATGGAATACCAGATTTTTTTATATTTTTAGAAGGAGGGGAACCTACCCCTTGGCCATCATTTTGAAACTTGAAGAAAATTACCAATTTTTTTAAATTTTCAGGAAATGGGGAAGGTGGTCTATAGAAAAGAAGAAATCTCAAAAAATTTTTTTTACGAAATTTGACCGGGGCGGGAAATATACCATTGGTCGTAATTTCGAAACTTGATATTTGACCGGGGCGGGAAATATACCATTGGTAGTAATCCTGAAGCTTGATATTTGACCGGGGCGGGAAATATACCTTTGGCCGTAATTTTGAAACTTGAATAAAAGATCCCCGTTTTTTGAAGTTTTCAGGGAAGGTCTCTAGACGAAAATCCCCTAATTAATTTTAAATATTTGATCGGGAAAGGGAATGTTGCTTTTTTATATAATATATCAAAATATAAACCTCTGTGATTTATTTCAAATTTACAAGGACCGTGAGAAAATGTGTTAAAAGTCACACATTATGCATTATTTTTCGATATCTTGTCGGAAACGATAACTCAAAAGGTCAACTTTGAAGTATGACGGCTATACCTAAAAATGGACCGATATTCCTTATCTTCGTTACAATTACACAGTGGAACAAAATTGAAAATTTTTTGTGTTGATTTGAAATTTATAGCAAATTTTTAGTAATTTGACGTCGCTTAATCCAAATCTGCACCTGTATTTTTCCATCAGCTGGACTTTCGCGATATACAGTTATGTTCAAAAATAAGGCACTTCCACTACATATATTGGAATAACTTGAAAACGGTTCACCTTATTAAATTAAAACAAGAAAGGAAAGTCTAAAGTCGGGCAGGGCCGACTATATTATACCCTGCACCACTTTGTAGATCTAAATTTTCGATACCATATTACATCCGTCAAATATGTTGGGGGCTATATATAAAGGTTTGTCCCAAATACATACATTTAAATATCACTCGATCTGGACAGAATTTGATAGACTTCTACAAAATCTATAGACTCAAAATTTAAGTCGGCTGATGCACTAGGGTGGAACACAATGCTAATAAAAACATATGGGAAATATTTAAATCTGAAGCAATTTTAAGGAAACTTCGCAATAATTTATTTATGATTTATCGCTCGATATATATGTATTAGAAGTTTAGGAAAATTAGAGTAATTTTTACAACTTTTCGACAAAGCAGTGGCGATTTAACAAGGAAAATGGTATTTTGACAATTTTTGTCGAAATCAGAAAAACATATATATGGGAGCTATATCTAAATCTGAACCGATTTGAACCAAATTTGGCACGCATAGAAACAATGCTAATCCTACTCCCTTTGCAAAATTTCAACTAAATCGGAGTTAAAAATTGGCCTCTGTGGTCATATGAGTGTAAATCGGGCGAAAGCTATATATGGGAGCTATATTTAAATCTGAACCGATTTGAACCAAACTGGGCACGCATAGCTACAATGCTTATTCTACTCCCTGTGCAAAATTTCAACTAAATCGGAGTTAAAAATTGGCCTCTGTGGTCATATGAGTGTAAATTTGGCGAAAGCTATATATGGGAGATATATCTAAATCTGAACCGATTTCAACCAAATTTGGCACGCATAGCTACAATGCTACTCCCTGTGCAAAATTTTAACCAAAGTGGGATAAAACTCTGGCTTCTGGGACTGTATTAGTCCATATCGGGCGAAATATATATATGGGAGCTATATCTGAATCTGAACCGATTTCTTTCAAAATCAATAGGGATCTATTCTGAGCCAAAACACATACCTGTGCGAAATTTCAAGTCGATTGGACTAAAACTGCGACCTAGACTTTGATTACAAAAATGTGTTCACGGACAGACGGACATCGCTATATCGACTCAAGAGCCCACCCTGAGCATTTTTGCCAAAGACACCATGTGTATATCTCGTCTCCTTCTGGGTGTTGCAAAAATATGCACTAACTTATAATACCCTGTTCCACAGTGTGGAGCAAGGTATAAATACTCGTATCTTCACACCATATAAATAATAAAACATCTTTTATGGTCACTTTTAATATACCCTCCACCATAGGATGGGAGGTGTATTAACATTGTCATTCCATTTGTAACACATCGAAATATTGCTTTAAGGCCCCATAAAGTATATATATTCTGGGTCGTGGTGAAATTCTGAGTCGATTTGAGCATGTCCGTCGGTCCGTTTGTTGAAATTTGGCTTGCAGATCCTCTTGGAGGAGCAAAATTCATCCGATTCGCTTGAAATTTGGTACGTGGTGTTAGCATATGGTCTATAACAACCATGCAAAAATTGGTCCATATCGGTCCATAAATATATATATATATATTGTCCCCCTATAAACCGATCCCCAGATTTGACCTCCGGAGCCTCTTGGAGGAGCAAAATTCATCCGATTCGTTTGAAATTTGGTACATTGCGCTAGTATATGGCATCTAACAAAAATGCAAAAATTGGTCCATATCGGTCTATAGTTACATATAGCCAATGGGCAATCACACAAAAATTGGTCCATATCGTCAAAAATAATCTACCAAAATTTTATTTCTATAGAATTTTACTACTATAGACAATTTTACTACTACAGAAAGTTTTGTCAAAATTTTATTTCTGCAGAAAATTTTATCAAAATTTTATTTCTATAGAATATTATGTCACATTCTATTTCTATAAAAAAATTTGTCGAACTGATTTATATACGTCTTTAATCGGCCTATTTTTGGTTTAATATATCCCCCGTATGGACTAACTTACAATTTAGAAGACGGTGTTAAGGATTTTTTAAGATACCTTGCCATCGGCAAGTGTTACCGCACCGCAAGTAATTCGATTGTGGATGACAGCCTTTAGTAGAAGTTCCTACGCAATCCATGGTGGAGGGTACCTAAGATTCGGCCTGGCCGAACATACGACCGTATGTACTTGTTACATCTTGTCATATTTATAGCTTTTATAAAAAACAATTAATGCAAATTAATTTATTAATGATATATTTATAAATCGCAAAACGATATGGAAAATTTTCTATATAAAAATATTCACCTGTATATTATTCGGGTATATTCTTTGTTCCATATACAAATCAGTCACATGAATTTAATTTCATCATTTGTTTATTCATTTAAATTATTGACACATATAATAATATTAATAATAAGTAATGCTAATAAAGGGTGATTCTTTTGAGGTTAGGATTTTCATGCATTAGTATTTGACAGATCACGTGGGATTTCAGACATGGTGTCAAAGAGAAAGATGCTCAGTATGCTTTGACATTTCATCATGAATAGACTTACTAACGAGCCACAACGTCGAATTTTCAGTGAATGGGCCCTAGAAAAGTTGGCAGAAAATCCGCTTTTTTATCGACAAATTTTGTTCAGCGATGAGGCTCATTTCTGGTTGAATGGCTACGTAAATAAGCAAAATTGCCGCATTTGGAGTGAAGAGCAACCAGAAGCCGTTCAAGAACTGCCCATGCATCCCGAAAAATGCACTGTTTGGTGTGGTTTGTACGCTGGTGGAATCATTGGACCGTATTTTTTCAAAGATGCTGTTGGACGCAACGTTACGGTGAATGGCGATCGCTATCGTTCGATGCTAACAAACTTTTTGTTGCCAAAAATGGAAGAACTGAACTTGGTTGACATGTGGTTTCAACAAGATGGCGCTACATGACACACAGCTCGCGATTCTATGGCCATTTTGAGGGAAAACTTCGGAGAACAATTCATCTCAAGAAATGGACCGGTAAGTTGGCCACCAAGATCATGCGATTTGACGCCTTTAGACTATTTTTTGTGGGGCTACGTCAAGTCTAAAGTCTACTGAAATAAGCCAGCAACTATTCCAGCTTTGGAAGACAACATTTCCGAAGAAATTCGGGCTATTCCGGCCGAAATGCTCGAAAAAGTTGCCCAAAATTGGACTTTCCGAATGGACCACCTAAGACGCAGCCGCGGTCAACATTTAAATGAAATTATCTTCAAAAAGTAAATGTCATGGACCAATCTAACGTTTCAAATAAAGAACCGATGAGATTTTGCAAATTTTATGCGTTTTTTTTTTAAAAAAAGTTATCAAGCTCTTAACAAATCACCCTTTATATAGAAAATATGGGCATTACTAGGACTCAATTATCAGAATCGAATAGAAATTCACACACACGCACACACAAAAATCAGTCACTTTTTTCTTTTCAACGATATACAATAATTTTTGGGATGATGTTTAATTTAATTAATTAATATTTGAATACATTTTCTTTAGAACCAACCGAAAACGTCTCGATTAAAAAATTCTACGAATTCACTACTTTTGGCTATCTCGCCGGTGAGTAGACCAATCGAATATTGCGATAAAATTTGCTTTTTTTTACCGATGTGAAATGCTTTATCGCTAAAGAGGAACTAATTTGCCTTTGGTATCAAAAGATGAAGATAATAAAAAAACGTATTTTACTTAGCCTATACAACGCTCTATATGTGATAAAAGATATTGTTTCGTCTTCTTCTTCATTGAATGAAAAAGTAAAAATAAATAAAGGAATATGTGTTAATGAATTATTTTCTTAGAGTACTATGTGGACAAATCAAAATGAGAGCATGGGCTTACACTCTTACTCAACATCAGATTACAAATGAGATGTCAACGCAAAGGTGTTAATGAGAAAAGAAAACCAGAAGTTTGTTGTTTACGTTTGTGATACGCAAATTGCTTCGAATGAAAATAACAAACATCAGCCAAGCATTGTGTGGGTGGGGAGGGGCGGGTTGGCGATCATATTGTGGTAGGTTTGTTATATGTATATCTTTTGTTTATTTAAGAGATTCTCTTAAGATAACACGAATTTTCAAGAAGAGAAATTCTCTTAAATATTTCTCATCTTATTTCGCTTGAAATTTTATTCAATAGTTGGGCGAAACAAAGCATATTTCTAGGTGTTAATTCATATAAAAATATGAGTGAATATATGAATGATTTTATAACAAGTATATACGGCCGTAAGTTCGGCCAGGCCGAAGCTTATGTACCCTCCACCATGGATTGCGTAGAAACTTCTACTGAAGACTGTCATCCACAATCGAATTTCTTGGGTTGCGGTAACACTTGCCGATGGCAAGGTATCTTAAAACTTCCTAACACCGTAATATATACCACATAGTCCATACGTGGTATATATTAAACTAAAAAAGGCCGATTAAATACGTATATAATTAAGTTCAAAGTTTCTATAAAAATAAAATTTTTACAAAATAAAATTTTGACATTTTCTATAGTAAAATTTGGGAAAAATTTTCTATAGAAATAAAATTTTGACAAAATTTTATATAGAAATAACATTTTGACATTGTTTTCTATAAAAATAAAATTTTGGTAAATTATTTTTGGCTCGAGTGGCAACCATGATTATGAACCGATATGGACCAATTTTTTTGTGATTGGGAATCGGCTATATATAACAATAGACCGATATGGACCAATTTTGGGAAGGGTATTAGCGGCCTTATACTAACACCACGTTCCAAATTTCAAACGGATCGGATGAATTTTGCTCCACCAAGAGGCTCCGGAGAACAAATCTGGGGATCGATTTATATGGGGGCTATATATAATTATGGGCAGATATGGACCAATTCTTGCATGGTTGTTAGAGACCATATACTAACACCACGTACCAAATTTCAACCGGATCGGATGAATTTTGCTCCTCCAAAAGGCTCCGGAGGACAAATCTGGGGATCGATTTATATGGGGGCTATATATAATTATGGACCGATATGGACCAATTCTTGCATGGTTGTTAGAGACCATATACTAACACCATGTACCAAATTTCAGCCGGATCGGATGAAATCTGGTTCTCTTAGAGGCTCCGCAAGCCAAATCGGGGGATCGGTTTATATGGGGGCTATATGTAATTATGGACCGATATGGATCAATTTTTGCATGGTTGTTAGAGACCACATACTAACATCATGTACCAAATTTCAGCCGGATCGGATGAAATTTGCTTCTCTTAGAGCAATCGCAAGTTTATATGGGGCTATACGTAAAAGTGGACCCATATGGCCCATTTACAATTGCATCCGACCTACATCAATAACAACTACTTGTGCCAAATTTCAAGTCGATAGCTTGTTTCGTTCGGAAGTTAGCGTGATTTCAACAGACGGACGGACAGACATGCTCAGATCGACTCAGAATTTCACCACGACGCAGAATATATACTTTATGGGGTCTTAGAGCAATATTTCGATGTGTTACAAACGGAATGACAAAGTTAATATACCCCCATCCTATGGAGGGTATAAAAATATAAATTCGGACGTGTCCAACGGTGAACTTGAGGAAACATAGTCGTCTCTCATGAAGATCAGTTCACATTGTGTACTTCCAAAAGATAACTTCTAGATATAGATATAGACGACTTCAGTTTATAGATTTAGAAAAACCATTTTTGTTAGAGTTTTAACATAAAGGAATCTTAATCATCACCTCTAAGACTGCATGGGAAAAGAAAGGAAAACAAGTAAGGAAAATCTAAAGTCGAGCGTGGTCGACTATAGTATACCAAATTTGTTGATGGTATTAGTTTTTCATATAAATTATTCGACTTCTACAAAATCTCTAGAAATAAATCGGCTAATGCCCCTGGGCTGGAACACAATCTTAGTAAAAACTGGGAAATATTTAAATCTGATCCAATTTTTAGGCAACTTCGCAAAATTTCATTTATGATTAATCGGTCGATAGATATGCAGTAGAAGTATAGGAACTCATTTTTAAAATTTTTCGACTAAGCAATGGTGATTTTAATTTTAGATTGGTAGAATTCTTGATGTTTTGGTAGAATTTGCAAATTATTCTTCTCCAACTGGGAAGTACTTCACAAATTTTCCATAGAAATAAAATTTTCACAAAATTTTCTATAGAAATAAAATTTTTTATATAAATAAAATTTTGACAAAATGTTCTATAGATATAAAATTTTGACAAAATTTTCTATATAAATAAAATTTTGACAAAATTTTCTATAGAAATAAAATTTTGAAAACATTTTTTATAGAAATAGAATTTTGACAAAATTTTCTATAGAAATAAAATTTGGAAAAATTTTCAATAGAAATAAAATTTTGAAAAAAAAAATTTATTTCTATAAATT